>NC_062214.1:78305721-78608752 GCF_902686445.1 Sciurus carolinensis
AAGTGAACACTATGAGTACTAAATTAACATTTTTCACTTACTCCTCCAGTCAAGTGGGAGCTGATTGGACCCACTGGCCCCTGCTGGGCACAAGGGGAAATCAGACACTACCCATATAAAACTCAACTCCTCACGGCCTCCTACAAGTCCTGCAGCACAGATCATTCAATCACATTTAACCCAGTGGCTCCTGAATGCAACTGGCTACAGAACCGCAGAATATCCTTCTCTGACCCCACCCCCACTCTGTTTCTGGTGTAGGGAATTGAATCCAGGCCTTTGCACATGTAGACAAGCATTCTACCACTGAGCTACATCCCCAGAATTTTATTACCTTTTATTTTGAGATGGGGGTCTTGCTAAGTTGTTGAGGCTGGCCTCAAACTTGTGATCCTCCTGTTTTGCAGCTGCCTCCCCCCCCACCAAGTAGCTGGAATTACAGGTGTGTGCTATTGCACTGGCTCCTCCTCCTTTTCTGTAAGACCAATGTACTCCAGAACTGGTGCTCATTGGAATCACTAGTGTGGAGAACTTATTAAATATTGGGGTTCCAGCACCAAGGTGGGGCCAGGGCATCTGTAGTCTTAACAACATCCCCAGTGATCCTGCTGTCACTCATGAATGCATTTGGGAACTCTTGGTCTGGTGGCCTTGACTTTCTAAAGCAAGGGGAAACTGCACCAGGAGCCACTCACCAGGTGGCGCTGCAGGACAATGCAAGATGGGCGGGAGCTGCCCAGTTCCGCCAGGTATTGATTGACAGGAAGGGGCTGACTGGAGGACAGGGCACTGACAATTCAGCACAAGGCTATTGGGGTTGGGGCAGGAATGGTCTTTGGAACCAAAATGCTCTCAATATTGTTCACTGCTGGCATGAGGAAGTTCATTCAGTCATTCTTAGTAATCCTGACCAATGTGAGATTAACAAGAACCCTCAAGGCTCACGTGGAATTTAGCATCAGTCTTTTCAAAGATAAATATTCTCAGATATCCTTCCTGTCTGTCTATTCATCCATCTATTTACCTATTTATTTTGGTACCAGGGATTGAACCCAGAGGGGCTTAATCACTGAACCATATTCCCAACTCTATTTTTTTTTCAATTTTGAGACAGGGTCTAGCTAACTTGCTTTAGGGCCTTGCTAAGTTGCTGAGGCTGGCTTTGAACTTGTGATCCTCCTACCTTAGCCTCCCAAGTCATTGGGATTACAGGGATGTGCCACCACACCTGGCTCAGATATCCTTTCTCATAAAATCAGGTCACTATTGTTAGGGTTAGTAATAAGGCTGAAACTATTTAAAAAACCCATTCCCTAAGAAAAAGAGCCTAACAATAGTGATGGTCTCCAGAAAGCCTGTTTTGTCCTCAGTCACCACTCTGTGCTGCCAATGTCCCACTTGAATGCCAGGGCCAGAGAGAGCATCAACCAACTGTGGTCCAGAGGACACAGAGACAAGGACGGCCCAGAACAAGAAAAACATGTAGATGGGGAGGGCGGGAGCAAAATGATTTATGGTGATTCATGGACATCTGGCTGCTCAAGTCAGAAACCTAGAAGGTATTCCAAGTTCAAATCCTCCTCCACTCTCTTCAGTCTTGACTATCACTTTTCTCCATTTCTGGGGCCACCTCTCTCCAGGCCACCACCTTTCTTCCTGGACCCTTTGAAGAGTCACTATCCCCTGGTCTGCTGGTGGCCAGTCCCACCCCAATTTGACATATCCTTCTGCCTAAGCTACAGTGACTTCCCAACACTCTTAGACTGAAGATCTAAGTCCTGAGCTCCATCTCCAGGAGCCTGGACAGTCCAGCTCTGCTGTGGCCCAGCTGCAAACCTGGCACACCAGCACGAGCCTGGCTAAACTTCTCCACACCTCTCAGAATACACTTGCTCCAGACCTGTGCATGCCCAGAGGCTGACTCTGCCAGGCACGGCTCTCCTCTCCTACTGCCCCTTCCCAGCCTAGTTCTCTCCCAGGCCTGGGCTTCCTCAGGCGTTGCTCTTCATCTATCATCCCCAACGCCTGGCACAGTCCTGCCACATAGTAGATACTCAGTAATGCTTGCAGCCATGTGAGACTATGGCTTTTGGATAGGATTTGTGTTTGTGAGATTAAGGATAAGAACACTTTCATCTCTATTCCTCTCCAGCCTCTAGAAGGCCAGCCTCCTTCCCATTTTTCTTCCCTGGAAGGAAATTCCCCCTCTCATGGCAGAACCCCGCAATGGCTGTGTTTCTTTTTTTTGGGTACCAGGGATTGAACTCAGGGCACTCAACCACTAAGTCACATTCCCAGCCCTATTTTGTATTTTATTTAGAGATAAGCTCTCACTGAATTGCTTAGAGCCTCGCTCTTGCTGAGGCTGGCTTTGAACTCTAGATCCTGTCTCAGCCTCCAGAGGCCGGGATTACATGCGTGTGCCACTGCATCTGGCACGGCTATGATTTTTGAAGACAGCAAGGATAGGTTACCCTCAAGGAGACAGAGGCTAGGCAGCCCTTTCTCCTGACATCTGGACAGTCACCTAAGGACTCACCTTGCATCAAGGATAGTACGAGTGAAGTAACGGAGATACTTGAATATGGACATTGAATCTTGCAATTTCAGGATCTCCTCTTCCTTGTATTTAAAAAGTGCCAGGGCAAAACGGAAAATAACCTGTGGAAGGAAAGGACAGGAAAATCTGTAAATGGAGACACCCTGGCTCTAGGCACACTCCTGACACTGGGAGTTGGGGGTTACAGGCATCCCCAGGGTCTTGCAGGTGCCCTGTCCTGGGGTAGACACTTACAGGGGTGATTTCTACTGAATGGGCAAGGACCTTTCTTATAGAAAAATAAACTCTTTGGTGGTTTTCAACAAATCAGCTTCTCCCTTTGAAATAACTAGACTTTTGTGGAATCCTTTTGGCTAACACTGGAACTAGAAATCAATTTTTTTTTTTTTTTTTGGTACTAGAGATTGAACCCAGGGGTGCTTAAGCACTGAGCCACATCCTCAGTCTTTTAAAAATTTTCAGACAGAGTCTCGCTAAGTTGCTTAGGACCTTGCTTAGTTGCTGAGACTGGCCTCAAACTTGCAATCCTCCTGCCTCAGCCTCCCAAGTCACTGGGATTACAGGTGTGTACCTCCACACCCAGTCCAGAAATGAATTGGGGTGGGTACTGGAGATTGAACTCAGGGGCACTCAGCCATGAGCCACATCCCCAGCCCTATTTTGTATTTTATTTAGAGACAGGGTCTCACTGAGTTGGCTTAGCGCCTTGATGTTGCTGAGCCTGGCTCTGAACTTGTGATCCTCCTGCTTCAGCCTCCTGAGCATCTGGGATTACAGACATACTTGACCACAGCTAGTGAAATGAATTTTAAATAAAAAACGAGATCACAATTTCTTGATTCTGAGTCTTAGAAAGCTTCTACCTTCAAAGACAGTTCCCATCTCAGCTAGTGAATGCGGACCTGAATTGCTGATTTTTAAATATAGTGAAAGAAAAGCAATTTTTGTTACTGATTTGTTTGAGGGTATTGTGTTTGAAGCTAGGGGGAATGGATTGCTGGGATCTTGGAAGTCTGAGCAGCTTTGGAACAAATAGCTTTTTCCGTATCTAAGAGCCTTGTATGGTCTGCACCAACCTGCACTTTCTCATATTTAAAGAGCAATATTTACAGAATTCAAGTAAGTCATCTTTCTCTTCACAACCCTACCTATGGCCCAAGAGGAACTGTTTATGCCTTAGTGGAGAAACCTTTTCAACAATGGCAGACTCGATTGGAAAATTGGTAGTATATTATGTTGGACACTAAATTGAGGGTGGGGTAATAACACACACTCAAACTTTGCTGTGGGAGTATAAACTGGTGAGGCCCCTCTGTGGAGCAATCACCACCTACACAACAGATGGACTACCCACAGGCTGGCACTTCTCCCTCTAGGGCTAAACCTACAGATGTATTTGCACATGTGTAGAAAGAAAAAGTGTCAAGAGAGTCCTGCAGCACAGTTTGAAGTGGCTAGAGAATAGAAAAAACCTAAGTGTCCATCATCAGTGACTGTTATATACATTTCTGGCTCATCTGTACAAGGAAATACTACACAGAGTTATAAAAAAAATATGAGTCAGATCTGTATATCCTGATAGGTATCTCTAAGATACAGTGACTAAAAAATATTTTAGAGATACATAAAATACGCTGAGAAGGATGTATAATAAATTGAGAAGAACAACTAGGAGACGAAGGAGGAGGGAGATCTTTCCACTGCATACCCTTAGTTATATGACTTAAGTGTAATATGTAAATGTACTACTTATTCAAAAACTGATTTTAGAACACACAACAGACTAGGTGGGAGGCTTGTGGACATGAAGGTTCTGAAGTTGGCTCCCCTGAGCTTGTCCCCTTGATCCTCTGCTTATTAGATCTCTGGGCCTCCATCTCATCCACATAACGGAGAGACCATCACCAACCATCGTTTGAAGGGCAGTGAGGTTCAGACCATGAACCATCAAAACTCCCAGCCAAGCACAGGGATTGGTGCAGACTCTTTTTGTTGTTGTTGTTTCTGTTGTTTTTAAAGTGCTGGGGGTTGAACCCAAGGCCTCATACATGCTAGGCAAGTGCTCTACCACTGAGCCACACTCCAGACCCAGACTGTTTGTGATGGACAAGCAAATGATTCCTGTTTCCCAAGCTCTCCGGTGGCATGCCACACTGAGATCACTCTAGTGCCATGGTAACCTCATGAGTTCCAGGAGAACCAGCCACTCACCACCACTAACACACACATTAAGCATGTTTTTGAGAATAGCTGAGCTGAGCAAACCCACCTTTGGTCCCTCATAAAGAAAAGAGTCCCATATTTTAAAAAGGATGTCACTAACAACACTGTCCACAAAAACCACCAGAAACCAGTTGAATGTGATGAGGGTGTAGTCAACTTTGTACTGCTCAAAGTAGGCATGTAATCGAGGCAGCTTCTCACTCATGAGGTCTCTGAACACCCGCTGATCCACCTGGAAAGGAAACAAAGAAGAGAAATGTCATGTGTCTGCCACAGCACTGGGCAAGAAAAAGAAAAGAAAAGAAAAGAAAAACACAACAGGCATCAAGCATCTGAAGCTTTAAGCAGGACAGCAGTACAGCTGCATCTGCACTCAAGGTCCATCCCCCAAGCTGCAACAGGGAAGCTGCACAGGAGGAAGCCGAGCTGGAGGTCTTGACACAGATCAAAGTCCCAGAGGAGGGCAGTGGGACAGAGAGGGAGATTCACAACTATGTGAAGGTAAAATCTACGGAACCTATAGAATACCCTGGCTTCTGACCCAAGGTATGGAGAGGACAGAGGTGTGTTGCCCTGAGGTCAGAACACAGAATAAGGGCCAGGCTGGGGAGACTGCACATGCTGATGCCCCAGGGCACATCAATCAGGAGACGTCAGACTGAGGCTCCATAGGAGGCTGAGACTGGAGGGAGAAGCCGCCCACCACAGAGGAGAGGTAGAACTTGGAGAATAAGGGGAAGGGGAGCAAAAGCAAACCAGAAAGACACCATGGGCCAAGCAGACTCTCCAGGATGAAGGCGAAGGTGACGGAATACCCTCGGTATTCCATGAAATGTCTGAGTATACAGTGACCATGGTGTAGGACATTCTGTGGTGGACTGCTAACAGGGTATCAACTCGATAGCCATTTTGGAGAGAAGTTTGGCAGCATCCAGAAATCAGGAAGATGCTCACATCCTATAGCCAATCCACTCCTAGGAGTATAAAGAACTAGCAAAACATTCAACAGCACATCAGTCAAGTTAGGACAAAAGGTATGATAATTTGGGGGATTACTGTAATTAAAAAAAAAACAAACTAGAAACAATCTGGACAAATGCTAAAATAACATTTTAAGAATGTTATTTTTTAGGACAATCCAAAACTTAAAAGGTCAATTGTTTCTCCTTGTTAGAAGTTTTGTTTTTCTTTGAATAGAAGCACTGACAAACAAAAATGTTTTGTTTTGTTTTGTTTTTTTTAATTCTTAAAGCATAGTTAAATAGGTTTAAGTAGGCACTGCTGGTTGAAATTTAATTTAAAAATTTAAAATTTAGTAAAGTAACTCATATAACTAAAAACTTTTTTTCACAAAAATGATTCTGAAAAGTTGTAAATGCACCCAAAAAGAACAACAAAAATATAGGAATTCAGAGTTGGAAAGGTACCTTTTTGACCAAGGTGCTTTCTTACTAAAGCAAGGAAAAAATTTTAAAGATATAAATTGGATGAATTATAATTAATTTTCTTGAACACTTAAAAAACAAAAGTGCCTAAGAAGCTGTGAAACCCTCCCAGTATGCAAAAGGTTACTGACTTCTCGCCTCAACCGCATCTGCTTGCCCTGGGAAAACTCAGAGAAGTGGACAAAACTCCTTCCATGGGGTGGAGTTGGGACCACACACTAGTGAAGATACTTTTCTGCTTGTGTTTATTCCATCCCTTGATGTTCAAGCAACTACAGCACATTTGTCCACACTTTAAGGCCCTGGCAATGGGGACCAGCTGTTCCCTTGAAGGAGCTGTAAAATGACAAGGGAGGTAGACAGATGACCATGAGACCAAGTGATGACACCAGAATTCATTGTGCCTGGCCGGGGCTGCTGCAGACATCAGCAAGGACATGGAGAAGGCCTCGAAGTGGGAGATCCATGTACACTTCTCTTCTCCCAACTGGGTGACAGACTGCCTCACTTATGGCTGCGGGTGGCTGGCAGAGGGCTGGGCGCAGAGCAGGCTGCCAGGGAACGCTTGTCCAGGCCTCTGCTTTAGCACCTCCCCCACTAAGCACTGGAGGACATGGAATGACTGTGTCATTCATCTCTGTGTCCTCAGTGCCTAGTGAGGTCCTGGCACACAACATGCCCCTCGAGGACGGCAAGCACGGAAAGCTGGCAAGCAGCTGGCTGCAGTGGCAGTGGGCAGGGGGCTCGGTAATGCTTTCTGGCAGGGAGGCAGCTGGACAGTGATTCCTAAAGCACAGTGCTGAAGGCTGGCGGCACACACAAAGCTCTCCCCACTTTAAGAGAAGCCTCACATGAAGCCCACCCTTAGCCGAGAGAATGATTAAACACATTATACACATCTGCCTGGTGGAATATCATCAGCACCAACATGAGGGTTGGAAAGTACACAATGATGCAGGAAAATGCTCATGCCATAATGTGAACTGGCTGGGCTACACCTTGCTCTCAATTTGAATATTCAACTATTGTTGGTGGGGAGCAAAAGGAAATATATCAAAGCTAACTGTGGACCCCAGTGAATTATAACAGGTGGCTTTCATTTTCTTCTTAATATCTTTCTGTATTGCCTAACTTCTCTTTATAATCATCTATTACTTGTATAGCCAAAGGAAAAAAAATCTCCTTAGAATTCACATTTATGAATGTGATGCATATTTTATCTAAAATTCACACAATTAAAATAGGTCTTCCCCTTTTGCCTACAATAACAATATTAATAATTTTTACTGTGTTTTTACAATATACTGAGCATTACAATAAACTTTTTAAATACATCACTTGAAATCCACCTGAAACTATCTATGAGAAGGTATTACCTTCCTCTCACAGAGGGGGAAACTGAGGCACTGGGTTGCTAAGTGATGTGGTCAAGCTCCACAGCTCACAGGAGGGGGGTCTGACGCTGACCTGTGACTCCTCCCAGCCTACACTCCTAACCAATGTGCTTGACCACACTTTGGTGGAGTAGGAGAGATTAATGTTTCATTTTTCTTATTCTTGAACACCAAATAACTTGTGACCTTAAATTTGAGCCTTTATCTTTTGGGCTAGGGATGTGGCTCAGTGGTGGAGCCTGGCACCCATGAGGCCCTGAGTTTGATTCCCAGCACAACAACAACAACAACAACAAAAAAACCCCAAAAACTATTTGCCTTCAGTTGTTATGAATATATAACATTTTATTGACCTCTTCATCCCACCTGACTGTGACTCCTACCTCTTCCCATTGCTGTTCACGTCCTCGTTTACAAACTCAAGCGACAGAAGCAAAGCTCTTAGTTAATTAGCAAGTGAAGTGATCACAGGGAGACCAGGTGAGCTTTCCTTGGGGTTCATCGATGACATCCATCGATGACCTGGAGGAGGCAGCTGTGGGAAAACTCATCCCCCAGGAATGCCAGAGCCCAGCATCTCTCACCATTCTACAGGATGCTGTAGGAGGCAGTGGGCAGAGGTGGGTAAACTGAGGCCCAGAGTCTCAAGGGCTGAGTCCAAATCCCAGATGGGTCCTTACAACAGTACCTTGGGAAAGTTGCTCAGTATCTTTGATCCTGTTTCCCCTGAGTCAAATGAGAATAATGAGGCTCTACCTGGTGGGACCTGAAGTATAACTACTGGTACAAGACCGGGGCTCACAAAATGCCAGTCAAATTGTACCTGGTCAAATAGTAGCTCCTGTAAAGTTCAGACATTTATTCTGTGGGATACTGGGCATCCTTAAATGACAGACCATGGCTCTGAAGGTGCCCTGACTAGCTGGAAGACCATCAGGTAAGCAAGGACAATCCAGTTAGATACCAGCTGTCACAGCTAGGCCAGGAAAGTGGGAACCAAAGTGAGGCTCTGATGGCAGCCTTAGGAAAGCAGGAGAGCGTTGGGGAGGAGATGGTGTGTGTGCTGGGGCTCAGCAGGAGCTTTCAAGGGAGTGAGCAAAGAGCAGTGTTCTAGGAAGAGGAATCATGTATAAAAAGCACACAGAGGGCAGGGCCAGACCACAGAGCAAGTGTCCTATCATTACAGGGCACACGGCCTCCAGCAGCTCAGTGGACAGGTGGGGGCTGGAGCATGGAAGGAGGGTCCTGGTCTTACAAAGGAATCTGGGCTGGACCCTGAGAGGACGAGGGCCCCAAGGGGGGAAAGATGAAACTCAATCTGTGGGAAAAGCTAAAGGCAAAAAGGCAGGAGGCAGAGGAGGCAATTGCAGGTTGTAGGAGAGAGGATGCAACCTGCCAGTGGAGAGGGGGAAGAAAGGGGGACAAATGTGACCTGCCAGGCAGGAGGTGGGAATAGAAATGGCGACCAAAGGGTTACAGGAAGCAGGATGACTCATTTCTGGTTTGGAAAACTAGAAAGATGGGTAGTAACTAGAGGCAATATTGAAGATCTCCCTCCAAAGGTAAAAACACAAATATAAAGCAAAACTCTATCAGGGTCCAACCAGGAAAATAAAAATCTAAGTATTTGTAACAGGGAGAATTTTATCCCAGGAGCTGGTCACATCAGTCACAGAAAAGCTGAGGCTAAGTGGCTAACAGTGAAGTAGCCCAGAGGTCAGCAAGAGCAGGAACATCCTCGGGCTAGAGCAATAGAGGGATCAGGTAAGGTCACCGCTCTGCATGGAGGACCCACCAGATGGAGCTGGGGCCAGAGGAGAAAAAGTTACACAGAGAGGCAGTCCTCATGACACGGAGGAGAAATCCCTTCCACAGCCCTCCTGCCAGCCTCCGGTTTCCCACCAGCGCCTCTTGCCTGCCTGTGGGGCCAGCCCCGCAACACCCTAGAGAAGGCTGAGGAGAGCCTCGGTGAGCAGGCAGACCAGGCTGGGCACACACTTGAGAGGAGCCACGAAACAAAGCAGGTACAGACATGGATGCAGTTGTGGTCAAGAGACATGAGCTAAAGGTGAGCCACAAGTGAAGGGCGGGGGAAGAGGTTCCCTGAGCCACAACGTAGGACATTGCCCAGGTAGAGACAGGCCCATGACACCCTAGCCTGGCCCCTGATATCAGAATCCAGGTGTGAGGGCCTGAAATGTGCTGGTCCCTGCTGCTGCCATCGCTACACTCATTTCCAGAAGCCAGCAAGTGAGCACGGCAGGTTGGCTTGAGCTTCCCTACTGGTATAGGATCACAATGTCATCTGAGATTCTTCCTCCTGATCCTCCTTCCTTCTCCTAGGTGGGAGGTTCTCCCAGCTTTCCTTCGCACTTCTCCTTGTCCTTCACAGGTCTTGCCCCACAGAAGCTTCTGCATGTCTAATCCTGCCTCGGCACCTGCATCTCAGAGGACCTGAGCTAACACACTGGGCTCCTCCAACACCTGATCATGACTTGGCTTGCTGGGTAGACCTGTGCCCAGGGGAGAGAGCACATCAGGCCTGCAGGATGACTCAGTTTCTCTGTCAACTTCCAGTGAGCTAAATGAGCCAGCCCAGCCCCACTCAAGATCACTCAGTCCAGGCTCTGAGATGTGACCTGCCATCTTCAGGGATCAGTCGCTGAGGTCATGTATGCAAAGCTCCCCACCTTGGGTGTTTAACTCCAGTCAACTATAATTCTGCAAGTTGGTGGCTGAAGCACAGTATTTTTAAAAGTACCTGGGATCCTAACAGAGTCTTTGTGTAATAGTCTCGAGGCATGAAAACTTCCACAATGGTAACCAGACACCAGAAAGCATCTTCTTGTTCCAGGTACAGGAGGGCCACTGCCACCAACCTACAAGCAAACAGGGAGTGAGATCAATGCCAGGCCCTGTGCCACAGTCTTCACAGAGATGTCTGCTGAAGTCATTTGCCTCTCATGGCTACAACTATTTCTAGTTCTCCAATAAAAGAACAATAAGTAAGTGTTCCTGAGATGCGAGGCAGTTCCTAAGATTTGAGAGGCAAGGCTATGTTCCCCTCATCCTTTCATTTAGTTTCTGTTCAAAGGTGAAATTGTTTCCTAATAACTGACTAGCCTCATTTAAGGAAATAAATATTTTCATTGTAAGAAAATATTTTGCTAACACAGCTAATTCTTTGAGTCTATTGTCCAAGAAGTTCCAAGTAATCCTTTTATGCAATTAAAAAAAGATCTGAATGTAAGTAGCAAAGAGTACACAATGCTTTAAAAACTTTCCTGATTCCACTCATCTTGCTTCCACTCTGGAGGAATAAGGGGGCAGACAAAGGAACCCCAGTGAGGGGGATTCTAAGGGAACTGCAATCAAGGCTGCAGATGGGTGGGAGGGGACACCATATGTACCAACTTCTGTTTTTCATAATGGAAGCCTGGATTGAGCTGTTTATACCTTATCACTTTCTGGTAATTGTAGGTCTGGCTCCAGGTGGGCATTTGGGGCAGAGGCAAGAGAAAAGCCCCTCTCTACTTAGATGAAATCCAAGAATCTCTGCCTATGGCAGATGTGCATCACTCACAGGAAAAACCTTGAAGCCCTTTCTCAAAATTTGTTTTTTTTCCTGCAGAGTGTGGAGGCGCACACCTGTAATCCCAGTAACCTGGAAGGCTAAGGCAGGAGGATTCCAAGTTCAAAGCCAGCCTCAGCAACTTAAGTGAGGCCCTAAGCAACTTAGTGAGAACCTGCCTCAAAATAAAAAATAAAAACAAAAGGTTGGGAATGTGGCTCAGTGGTTAAGTTCCTCTGGTTCAATCCCTAGTACCACCCCGTCCCCAATTGTTGTTCCTTTTCCCCTTAGATAAAATTTTTAAAAAATCATCTCAAATTAAAAGAAAAAATAAAGACCTGGGCTAGATGAGAAGGGGGATGCCTCCCTTTCTCATGAAGGAGATGGAGAGAGGAAAGGTGACAACTGGGAGACGGAGGAAGATAAAAATAGTTCGCAAAAGCACAGAAACCAAACCCACAGGATCTGAGGATGCAAGGATGCCAGCACAGGGGGTAAAGAGTCTGAAATCAGAACATTCAAATCAACTGATGCTAGAGATGATAGGTTTGAATTATCTAGAAGAAACTAAAGTTTTCCTACTGAAGGTCAGTACTCAGAAGGCATGACATGTATCAAGCATTTTGAAGATAAAACCCCAATGAAACAGAGGTTAAATTCAGAGGTTCTAACAGGGAGGTGCACAGAGAAGGCTTTGATTACCTGGAAACACCACTTATATATAGAAAAGTCAATAACAATACTAGATACTAGATAACAATGCTAGATAACAATGCTACATAGGCATACTTAAGTTCTCACTGGGATTCCTTGGTTTCAGAGGCTTTTGGCTTCCAGGAAGTTTTAGACTGAGTATTAAGTAAACAATGTGCATTGTGGTTTTAAGTAAAACAAGATTGTTTTATTAGTACTGGGCTTCATTTAAGACTTCACCAAGTAGGGGTCCAATTTAAAAATCTTTTCTGCAATATTCTCCCACAGTCTATATAAATGAGGGATCAAGAGTATTCAGGGCTGGGGATATAGCTCAGTTGATAGAGTGCTTGCCTTATAAGCACAAGGCCCTGGGTTCAAATCCCCAGCACCACAAAAAAAAAAAAAAAAAAAAAAAAAAAAAAGTATTCACTCCATGCATTATCAACTAATGAAACTGAATTCTTCTGATCAAAACCCAAGTGTGAAGAGACCAAGAAGGAAGAACAAGACCCCAAGCTGTTTCAAGTGAATTTGGTTTTCATGTTTTTTGTTTGTTTGTTTGGTGGTAAGGACTGAACCTGAGTCTCATGCATACTAAACATGGGCTCTACCACTGAGGTACATCCCCAGCCCCAACTGGAGGTCAGCAACATCAGGAGTCAAAAGGTCTCTGAAGCCAGAGTAAATGCCGGCATTCAAAACTCAAGCTCATGCACTTGGCTTACAGAAAAATTCCTCAAGTACGCACAGAGAGCACCTTCAATCTTACTTTATCTTCCCAAGGAGCTTGGTTAGTTCTATCACTACCCAGACAGGAATATAAACACAACTGCAATGACAGCAGGAAGCAGAAGCAGCAGAAAGGGTATCAGTCAGGTGAGGTCAGAAGCACAGTAAGAAGCAGTCCCAAGCACCCAACCTTCAAAGCTAGGAGGAGCTTTGTGGAGAGCAGACCTCTGTATCTCTCAAGGCCTTGTCCTAGCCCAGCACAGCTTGGGAAGAGAAGCCTGGATCACTAAGACAAGGCGAGAAGTTTTCCATATCCTCCACTTACGGAAGCAGGGAAGTAAGCAAGACCTGTAGAGAGATTCTAGACTAAAAGAAAGCAAGTCTAGGTCCTTCGTGAGCTGAATTTCAATCTGCTGAAAAATCTGGAGCAATTTCTTAATTCACAAGGATCCTGTATAAATAAGAGTGACCATGGGTTTTTACTCCGTGCATTATCAATCAATGAAATCAAACTCTTATGATCAAAACTCCAAGTGTGAAGAGACCAACACCAACAAGGAAGAAAAAAATGAGATTCCAGGCTGTTTCAAGTGCATTTGATGTTCATGTTCTCCCCCACCCACCCTTTTTTTCAGTGCCGAGGACTGAACCTGGGCCTCCTGCAGACTAAGCATGGCCTCTACCACTGGGCTACATCCCTACCGCCAACTTTTTTCTTTTATTTTTTTCAGTACTGGAGATTGAATCCAGGGCAGTCTAACACTAGGCTACATCCCCAGACCTTTTTATTTTGAGACAAGGTCTTGTTAAGTTGCTAAACCTGGCCTCAAACTTGTGATTCTCCTGCCTCGGCCTTCTTAGTGGTTGAAACTACAGGCATCCTCCACCATGCCCAGGTACCAACTTTTATATTCTTTCTGGAAGTATGTTTATTTCCCTCAGTTATTCAAAGAACTAGGGATATTGTATCATAAAACTAGCTTGCTGCAATTATCTTTTCCCCTTAAAATACTGGCTTTTCTTGGCCAACCAGGAGGTAGGGAGCTTCCAGGCAGTGCCTGGTGCCAAGAAGTTCTCTAAATGGCAAACAGGAACTTTCTCTGGCTGACACTCACCTGTTTAGACCTTGGCAGTAGCCAATATCTGGATTCCGCCAGGAGAAGGCAAGCAGGACGTTCCGCAGCTTCTGTATGCCTTCGGAGGTGGGGCAGGAGTAATGTTTGTTGTTGGGCAGAGTTCGCAGCAGGTCCAGCTCTATCTGCTTGGAGGCTGGGTTCTGTTTCTCCAGTGCTTTTTGAAGCAAGGTCTGGAAGTAGCCTGGCTCTGCACTGTCCTTGAACTTCCTTGTGTGAAGGTCCACACACCACTTCCACACCTTGGAACGGTGCTCGTGGGGAATGCCTGCACGGATCAGGTTTTTTAATTCTGGAGAGCACATCATCTCTCTGTTCATTGTGCTTGCAAAATAGTTTTCCCACTTGACCCCAGTGGAAACCTCCTGGTTTTCTGTGAGGTAGAGAGTCTTCAGGTCTAATGCTCGGACCTTGGCCACCAACTTCTCTTCCTCATCATCATCAGGGACAGTCCTGAACCCATAAATATCATATTCGCTGTTGAAAAAAAAAGGGGGGGGAAATGAAAGTGATATGGTCCTGCCAAAAGGCCAATGAAAGAGAATAGAGAACCTAGAAACCAATCCATATATACATAGGACTTTGATACGGGACCAGGCATTTCAAACCAGTGAGCAAATAATAAGCATGTTGATAAATAAGGCTAGGACAACAGGCTGTCTATATGGAAAAAATTATGCCAAATGGAAGCAAGACTTCACCTGGGGCTAAGCTGGGAGAAGAGAGAAGCAGCGAGGAGACTGTGGTAAGTGTGGCTCAACACACTGCTGCCCCTGAGTGGCAGAGGGTGACAACAGGAGAGGAGGGTGGACCAAGTGAATCTGCAGATTTCTCTGAGCTCGAACATTTAATGAGTTCCATTTTTCAAAAAATTGGTTATATGGGTTCTTAATCTAAGATCCATCATGAACTTCCAGATTCTGTGATTTCCAAAAAGAATGTGCAAAATTATGTGTGTGTGTGTGTGTGTGTGTCTAAGTGCATCTTGGGTGTAAGTGAGTTCATGACTTGTATCAGATCCTTAATTTGGTGGATCCTGGACCAAAACCTTTTCCTGGGTTGGGGCAGCTCAGTGGCGGAGCACTTGCCTAGCACATGTGAGGTTTTGGATTCGATCCCCAGCACCACATAAAAATAACTAAACAAAATAAAGGTATTGTGTCCATCTACAACTTAAAAAAAAAAGGTTTCCCTTACAAAGTCTAGCCGCCCCCTACCCCGACCCTAACAGGCCCTCTTTGTTCTTAAATTGCCAGCGGGTACAACTGTTTCAGGAGAGGGTTCCTAACAGAAACCTGGCCCTTCCCAAAGTGAGTGTGACTTTGACATGGTTCACAAGAAGAAAATCTTGCAGTCAAGATTCCCAGATCTATCATTTGATTACTACTCTGACCCAACAGCACTTGTCATGAGTACCAAATGAGAGAGAGTTGTGTAAAGTTCTCTGTGAATGGTTATTGCCGAAAAAGGACACTTCAGAAGTGGGGTGCATTACCCATAACAGTCTCTAGCACCTTTACCTGACAAGATGAGGCTTAATGAATGCTTGCTCTGGCTGCTCCTGACTCTCAACCTGCAGAGCATCCTCCAGCAACTGGGCTATGACATCCCGGGCAGGCCCCTGTTCTTCTGAGCAAACTGGTGTCTTCATTTCTTGAAGCAATATCAAGTATTTACTTTCTATCTGGCAGAGCTTGGCTTCCAGGCTAGAATACTGCAGAGAATGTGGGGGTTACCTCTATCCAGACAAAGATATGGAAAAAGCAATCCTTAGTTACCTCAAGTAATCAATAATGACCAGTTCAAACTATTAGGAAGTAAGCCAGAGACATACTGTAACAAAGAAGGAATTAATGTATGCCACAGGCCATCTAACATGTTTAAAAGACCTACTGTGGGTGTTGGGTTGTAGTTCAGTGGAAGAGTGCTTGCCTTTCATGTGTGAGGCACTGGGTTTGATCCTCAGCATCACATAAAAATAAACTAAATAAAGTAGAGATATCCATCTACAACTAAAAAGGTTTTGGTTTTTTTTTTTTTTTTTAAAAAAGACCAACTGTGGCCCTCTTCTTCCTTCTAGGGGTATGGCACAGAAGGGTTCTGACAATCAAAGGTCTGGATGCCAATACATGCCTCACTGCCCCCTGCACAGGGCTGAACTGAGCAGCAGAAACCAGGCCACTTGCTAATTACTGAGATCAAACTGGTGCCACTATGCACATTGGCCATGAGTGGCCACCCCATGCCATAGAAACTTTCTTAGGACATTGTGACCCATGTCCAGCTTCCAACTGCCACCTGATCAGACAAATCAAACACACCCTGGAAAACATGCAGGAATAAGGCTTGAGAAGATGTTTTGACAGCTGCTCAAAAATGTACATAAGATATAACATCTGTGGACAAGTGTTAGTTAATTATAACTCACTGGATGATAGCTAGAATGTTTGTGGTCCCTTTACACTTGGAAAAGCCCTTTCTAGTCATAATTATGTCTTGAGTGGAGAGTTGGTGGATTTATAATGGAGTTATTATCCTCACCACCCTGATTTATAGATATGGAACTAAATAGCATAAATCAAAATTCAATTAATCTTAATGATTTTATTTAACACCCACCCCCGCCAAAACACCATTAAAATTGCATACATATAAATGAGAGCCACATCTAAGGGAATTTCTCTTTGCCTTCATCAAAGACAAAGTACATTGCTCTATGACAATGTATACTTTAAATACATTTTGATACCAGTGGTCATATTTCTTCAAGCATGGCAGCTAAACTGGTTTTAAAATACACCCATTTAAAAATGGTTTCCTAACTTTCCCTCCCACCAGGTAATAGAATATGCTCATGCAGACCCACCTTTGCCATGAGATCTCTCTCTCTCCTTTCTGCATTTCTTCGTAGAGCTGAGAGTTCCAAAATTTCTTTATTTAGAAATTTATTTTGGGTTTTGTACCCCTGAAGATTATCCTGTTGGGGCAAAAAACAAAGACCACCAATTCACACTGCTTGAATGTTGACTAATTAACCTATGTAATTAGCATCTTGCTGCCTCACCAAACAGTTCTGCTAAGTTAGGACAAGTTATAATGTACTGGAAGCTATTAATGGGAACTAACTTTCTGACTGATCTTTTTGGCCACGTGTGGCAGTAGAAGGAAGGCAGGCACTGCTGCTGTCATGAAGGAGATGGAAAAAATAGTGACTGAATGGTGGTGATTTTTCTCAACTGATGACAGGAGAGGTAAATAAGACTTATCCTAAGTCTATGCAACTATTTCATCTATTCATATTCACTGAGGTGGTATAAAACAAGCAAAACCTTATGTTCTTCTCTTTTAAACTAGAGAAATGAAACAGATTCTCTGTAGGTTCTCATTTTTATTTATCAAGTTTGTTTAAAAAAAAATGACAAACATGTACAAAAACCCTTAACTGAAATTTATTACAGTAAATAATGAATATCTACAACCTACGATGGATAAGTCACTTAAATGGGCTCTTCCATTTTTTGAAAAATTTCAAACTTATGGAAAAGATGAAAGAAAAGTACCAGAGGAGTAGGACTGTGGTACAGCACTGGCCTAGCATGCACAAGGCCCAGTTCGGTCCCCAGCACTGCAAAGCAAACAACCAAACCAAACAAAACCCAAGAATGCCAGAATGCCATTCACCTAATTCACTGACTGTTAATTTTTGCCATATTTACTTTATGTCCTCAAGAGAAGGTAACAATGGGGCTGGGGTTGTAGCTCTGTGGTGGGGCGCTTGCCTAGCACATGTGAGGCACTGGGTCTGATCCTCAGCACCACATAAAAACAAATAAAGTTAAGTCCATCTACAACCAAAAATATCTTGGAAAAAAAGAGAGCGAATATGACAAGCCAATGACAAGTTCTGCCAAGGTCAAAAACAAGCAAAAAAGGCGCGAAGAATTTTCATGTAAAATGCTATTAAAACAAAGATCATGGAACTTTTTTAGACCATTATAATAATAAAAACAAACAGTGAATTGAAGAAGTTTCTAAACAAAGAGACTAATTAGAACTACCTTTAAGACAGTGATTTCTAAATGCTCCTTATAAATTCAGTCTTTTATAAGTGTGTCCCCTGCCCCCTGCTGTTTGTAATTATTTCTCTTTTATAACCTGATAGGCTGGTGCATGAGGTTCCTGAGGAATCTCTGATCCCTCAGTCACAGAAGAGAGTCTGTTCAGGGCAGCTCCAAGGGCAGGCCAGAGTGGTCAAGGAAGACACTGATCCTCCTGTTATCACAGGAAGGAGATGGCTGCCATTCTCCAGGGATGCATCCACAGACATGCCCCACTCTCCAAACTTGAAAACCCCTGAGGGTAAGCAATTTTTCCCATAAAATGCAGAAGAACTGAAAAAGTTTCAATAGCCCCTTCAATTTCAGACATTTATGGAGCATCTGGTGTAGGTTACAGGTGCCACATGAGGCATGTGCAATTCTTGATCTCATTTACAACTCAGGGAGCCATTCTCATCATTTCTGTCTCCTAGGTAAAGAACTGAGGCACCCATCCAGGAAGCATCTGGCAGGGAAAAGGCTTCTAAGGGCTTGGCCTGGTGGGTTCCCCACCTATGTGCTCAGCCCCAACTCCCACCTGCACTTTGATATGCATCACATCTGATCAGCCTCAGCAAGACAAGTCCTTAAAACACCAAATGTCAAACCCAAAAGGAGTTCCACTGATTTTGTTTTCTGACCTGAATCATGGTGTCCTCCTCTCTCCTAACATCTTAGCAGTGAACAAACACATTACCACAAGGCAGGCCAATCAAAGGCAGGTGGACTGGAGAGCAACTGAAGAATATACTCAGCAATGATGGGCAGAGACCAGTGACACGAGATGGGACAGTAAGAGCAAGTCATTATTGTGTCACATCTACGTCTTTTTTTTTTTAAGTTTTCTGTAGTTTTAATTTTATTTTTGACAGTAGAATACATTTATTCATTTTGATAGAACATAAATAAATGGAGTGTAATCTCTCATTTTTCTGATTATACATATCGTAGGATCACATCGGTTATGCAGCCATACATGTACATGAGGTAATAATGTCTATTTCACTCTACTATCATTCCTAAACTACACTTTGTATTAAAGTCTAAGTAAATCCAGATCATTTATTTTAAGGAGAGTCCTCTAGAAAGAAGAAAGTGAGCACAGCAATGATAACATCTGACAATAAAATCCAGGCACTGTGTGCTTGGGCCCCATGTGGACCACCTCCCTTTAACCTATACAATGCCCTACAGGGTTCCCAGATGAACACACCAAGGCAGATGTGAGGCCACCTGCCCATGGTCACAGTTCCTAAGTGCTCAAGCTGGCTTTGCACCCGGCCAGGCCTGGCTTCAGAGCCTGCACTCAGTATAAATCACCATTACACTGCTCCACAGCCCCTTTCCTGGTGCTTATGATAGCTGTGATTCTGCCTTCATGCTTGTGCCTTCTAAACCAACCTGTGAGCTCTAGGAGGACAGAGACTGTTCCACATGCAGAGCTCAAAGGCTGCTGGCACCTGGCTGAATGAACAGATCAGAGTATAAAGTAGGAAAAGTCGTGTGCATGAAGATACTCACAAAACACAGAAGACACAGATGAAGGGAATGTGGCACAGCCAGAGGATGGACCATGCCAGACTGTTAGTGACAGCAACCCAGGTGCTATTGAATGAAATTCTACAGTTTACCTACTTCAAAAACAGGAGAATGACATGTACATGGAAAAGGCCTGAAAGGAAATGTGGAATAGACAAAGTACTTAAATCACTAGGGTGGTAAAATCCCAGGACCCATATTTTGCCCCACCTCAAAATACTATAGAAACAAAACGTAATCATGTGTCAGTCCACATAAAAGTTAGTAAGGACTGGGGATGTAGCTCAGTGGTGGAGAGCTTGCCTAGAATGCATGAGGAAAAGAAAAAAGAAAAGAAAAGAAAAAGTAAGTTCCAAAAGGACAGAAATCTTTACAGGCCATATCCACTAATAACAGAATAAGAAAAATGACTAGTAAGCAATAATAAAAAGATATACAAAAAAAAGATATACATCTTAAAAATAAAAAATATAAAAACACATTTCAAACATTTATGTTTGTTTATAATGTAAAAATACAGAATAGCTATTTACATATGCAAATTATATCCATATATTTTTTCCCCCATCTAGACGCTTTAAATTTTGGGTCAAAATAGAAAACAACACGTTCTCTTCAACCACACAACCCAGAACTGCCAGACAAGGACAAAACACACGCTGAAACACATACCCTGAGCTCTCCCTCCTCCTCTCTCAAGTCCTTTCAGTCCTTGCAGGGCCACTGCAGGGCAGAGGTGGATTAGGTGTGAACATCTTCTACATGGCAGAGGGGACAGATACTCCCGGCACTGGCACTAACAGGCCCTATGTAGAGCTCTGTCAGGAAACATGAGGTCCTGACCCAGGCTGGTGACACTCTCCCACCTGGAATCCTGTCTCTTAATAAACTGTCCCCACTTAATCTCACTGTTGTGGAATTTTTGAGCCACAGGCCACAGGCCAAGTTGGGGAAAAAGATTTCACAACTGATTCAAAACCATCCCAGTCATTATGCTATAAGGAAAGGGAAGGGGAAAGTCCACTCCGATAAAACCCTGTCAGTGGTCTCCAAAGGGAGCCATGCGGAGTCACAGCAATCATGTGGCACATGCATCACATGCCTGGCTTGGCTCCCTGGGAACACTTGCCCCACACACTTCTCCACTCCAGCATGGCCCATCACAGCCTGGAAACTCAATGCTCTAGCATTAGTCTCCACAAACTACAAAAACAGACAAGCTTGCAAAATGTAAATTTCAACTGGTATTAGCCAAGTATATTACTGACTGGATGTCTATTAGGGTCAGGGATAGTCAAAGCTGTGTATGTAAACAAAACTGACTTCTATTGGTAACACTAACCAAGGCCTCTGTTTTACAGAGGTTATTTTTCTAGTACATTTAAGTATAAAGAAATTATACTGGGTTTTTGTTGTTGTATTGTTTTACTAACAATAATCTATTGTTTTTGTTGTTTTACTAACAAATCTTCACAGCCTCCAATATCCAGGGGATGGTGTCACTGAGATGTGGTCACTGTGAGAGACCATCTACCCATTTCAAAAATGCTGCTGTTATTCCAGGGTTTTTAAACTCCATTTTGAAACTGTTTTCAAGGTCCCTGGCCTGCTCATCATTCACTCATTCAATTTGTTGCCAGTATCTGAAAGAAATGTCAAGGCTTGAAGTGTATGCCCAGTAATAACTTTGATAGTAGCAAACCTTTGCCCTTCAAGGGCAAACTCCATTTGTGGGGGCATGCATCCTTGGAGCCAAATTATTTGCAAGAAGAGAGTGAGGGACACTTTGGGGCCAGGTGGGATTGGTAGCTACAGACTTACCTGGGGTCCACTGGGGTTACCTGGGCTCTCCCCTGTCCTACGGGACACTTGTCCAACTGAAACCTTTCCAACAGAGGTCTCAGGAATTGAACTGGTGGCAGCAAGATTTGGTGACACTTTCTATGGCCTGACAGTGGTACAGGGCCATTCAGTTCTCCCCTCTGGACCAACAAGTTTCTCTGCAGGCATAAGGAGAATTGCCCTTGTGTCCCATAAGAGCTGGGGGCTTCTCCTCCCTCGTCTGCTGGCCACCACCCCAGGTGTGACTTGGAGAGTCACTGTGGTTCAGGAAACAGATTCCCACACCAGGGCTAGCCCAGAGAGAGATGTTGACCTCCCTTCTAAGTGTCAGGACCCTTCCTAGCTTGGGCAGAGCCTAACAGGCCACTTCCCAGGCCTGCAGGTCCACCTCCCCAATTGGTCCTACACTAGTTATTGGGAACAATGCTCCTGCCAAGGCCTGTGTTATGTCCTGTGGTGGGCTGACAAATTAAGTTTGTAGGTATATTCATGTACCTAGAAGGGGCAGGAGATGGCCTCCATAGGTTCTGTGGAATAATGAAGTCCTGTGGGTGGTATAAATAGAAAGGGAAGTTCTAGCTACCTGAAACTGTTCCAAGCAATGGCAACAGTGTTGGACCAAAAGTTTCATTTATCAGAGATGCTCCTTAGAATGTCAAGAGTTATTTAACTATAGCTGGGGATGTAGGTCAGTGGTACAGCACTTGTCTAGAATGTAGGAGGCACTGGGTTCCATCCTCAGCACTGTAAATAATAATAATAAGTTTTTAAAAAACGATTATTACTTAACCAGAAGTTCTGTTACACTTGTCCCCCCTCCCAAAAAAGGGCACAGTTGCTCAGTTGTCTCAACAAATTATCTGACAGAGGCCAGTGCCTGTGGGATGTGATGGAGCTCACTGGTTTCTGGATCTCTGTCACAGGAATCAGACGCTGCGCTTACTTTCAGCCTGTCCAGTTCCAGCTGGTCCTTGCTGACTGGGGCGGTCAAGGGGGAGCCAGGCCCAGAAGAGGGAGAAGTCACGCTGCCCTCAGACTCGCTGAGCTTGATGATGACCTCGTCCTTGGCCTGGATGGTCTCCATCAGCATCCCCAGCTGCTCGTTGAGCTCGCCCACCTTGCTTTTCAGTGTTCTCACTTCCTGCTGGAGACTCTCCTTCTCCAGGGTGAACCTCTCCAGCTGGCTGCTGAGCCCCAGAATCTGGTCGTCCTTTTGATGGAGAAGTTCCAGCAAATCCCCAGGGACCCCCTCACAGAGTCGGCTGCTTGTGAAATACTTGTCATATTGGGATGATCGGACTGTCTGCTGGAGCAGCCGAACCAGCTCCTGGGAGCCAAGAGGAAGATCAGGTGAAGGGCAGGGAGAGCCAAGGCAGGGAGGAAAAGCAGAAATGATGACAAGGCTATAGGGAGCAAGCATTGGAACTTGAGGAAATGCAAAAACTTTACTGGAAACATTTTAATACTGAACTTCCTCTTGAAAGATCTCGAAAATAGAAAGAAAAAAAATATTTACTCCATGAAGACTGACTGTAGAGAACAATAATAGGAAACAGGAAATAATGGAGTGCATACTGTAATTAGCATTGGTTCCTGGCAAATATTCATCAGTATTAGAGACTCTGGGCTCTGAGATTCACTGAACTGCTGAGCAGTTAAGTTTAATTTGGTTTGATCAGCTCATAAAGAAACTATGCTGTTCAACAGGACATGGAAACTCTTTAAATTGTTAAAGAACTCTGGGCTGAAGCCATATTTAGGGAGTCGGCCTCAGGGGCAGAACTGGGTGAAATTGCTGAGAGCACTGTCCTGTGACCTCTTTTAAGGGACCTTCTCTCTCCCTGGAAATTCAAAGACTGGGCAGAGTGGTAGAGCCCAGCATGGTGCCACTGCAACATGAAGTTCTAGGGGAGAAGCACCTCCTGGGAGATGGACCGTGAACCAGGCTTTCCTCCTTGGTCTCGACCTGCACAAGTGGGGTAAGACAGAAGTCTGAAGGTCAGTTACCTTCTGACTGGACAGGTCCTTCCTCAGTCGCTCCAGTTCCTCCTGCTGGCTCTGAACCTGCAGCTGCAACTCAGAGGCTGGTTTGCTTATGCCACCACCTGACATCCCCTCGCTGGAAGGGTCACCACTGCTGTGACGATTTTTGTATGATCCAATTATGTCCTTCAAAGGGCGTTTTCCTTTGTAGGGGTTACGTCCAAAGTCAAAGGGGAATCCTGAGGCAGTTACTCCTACATAAAACAAAACTTGCTTTTTTAAGAGCAGGCCAAATCTTCCATTTGGAAACTACAATAAAATAGTGTTCTAATGAATCACCCTCCTGGGAGTTTGTATTCACCATCCTCATAATTCTAGAGAATGATCAAACCAAAGATAATGTCTCCACTGAATCTCTCCTCAGAAGACTACCAGGTGGTCACTTTAAAAGATACTAGAGCTGGGCACAGTGGCGTACACTTGTAATCCTAGCAGCCTGGGAGACTGAGGCAGGAGGATTGTAAGTTCAAAGCCAGCCTTAGTAATTCAGCAAAACCCTAACCAACTTAGCAAGACTCTGTCTTAAGACAAAAAAAATGAAATCGGCTAGGGATGTGGCTCAGTGGTTGAATTCTTGTTGCCAAAAAAAAAAAAAAAAAAAAAAAAGAAAAGAAAAGACATACTAGGGATCCTTGGCTTCCTATTTTTGCTAATCTGTCTTTTGTTTAAAAAAGAACCAAATGCATATTTTTAAGAATTATAAACACATATTTTAAAGCCATGACTTTAAGCAAAAATGAGTATTTTTAAAATATCATGCAATCCAAATAAATTTTAGTGTAGACGGCATCAAATACATAAGTCAAAATATAAATAGGGGACCCAAAAGGGCATATACTGTAAAAATTGATTTATCTAAAACTGGGAGCAGCACAGTGGTCCCTGGAAGAAAGGGCAGTTGGCAGCTGGCACCTACGCAAGCACTGGTTACATGGTGTGTTTTCTTTGTGACAATTCATGAAGCAACTCTCACTTGTGAACTTTTCTGTATATGATGTCTTGAGATAAAGTTTACTTAAAAACAGAGGGAAAAAAGACAAGGAAGGGTAGTCTGCTTCCTACAAATAACATGAACAATAAAGATGGTGAACTGATTATTAGAGTTGATACAGGAAATGCTCACAAATCAAGGAAGATCAAAGTCCAAAGACATCAGTGTGTTTCAAAGAGCTCTCCCTCACAGGAAAGTAGGGCTGGGCAGAAGCTGAAACAGCTGTTGCTAGTTAGCAAAACACTCTCCAACAGTGCTGAGAGATTCTCAACCCTTCCAAGGCACTAGTCACACTGATTCACCCTTCCCAATCTTGCTCACATTCATGCCTTCCGTTTCATTCTGTTTCTGCTAGAAGTCAGAGGAAGAGTGCTCATTTTCAATGATCAAAAGATCCAGTCCAAATCATTCTTCCAGGAAGCATTCCCAGGTCACAGTGAGACTGTCCTGGGTACTCCCATTGACGGTCATGCCCTGGGCAGCTAGTGTTCCACCAGCTACCAAGTACACTATGACACATGGGCGGTGGGTTTCACAACATGGTTCTATGGAACATGAGGTAAGCCCCCTCTCAAAGTGAATTATGGATGGCCTTTCCCAGGAGACAAAAAATCCTTTTGTAAATCCTTGCTCTTCCTATAAAGATTTCCCAAAATTATGCCTCCTGTTCTTGCTGGTCCATTCTGAATCAAGCATAAGGCAAAATTTCAAAATTATTTATTGTAATTTTGTTTAAAATACTAATACTACCTTAATGAATCAGTGAATCTAGATTATGAATGTCTACTACAATCATTAAGCAAAAGGCTCATGGAGAATATTATGAAAGGACCAGACTGATCCCCCTAAACCCTGATCAACTGAAATATTATCAGAGAAAAAACCAGACATGGTGTGGCTCCAGAGGTGATGCAACAGCAAGTAAATAGCACCCTGTCTCCAAGAAAATGTAGTCTTGTTCAAATTAAAAGTCAACCCTGAATCTGAGCAGGCCTCTAGCTATGACTAGCAGCATGGAGGAAATGCAAGGAATGGAGGAATATGTTAAATGATCACCATTCCCACCCCAAAATATACAGTTAGCAAAATCCAGAGGTGGGAAAGTCTTAGCTTGAGGATCTGATTTCCTCCACACATAAGGCAGGGGGCAGGGAAGGGGAAAGGAAGCGGTTTGGATAAAAGAGACTTAAGAAGGCTTGTCACTAAATACAACGTGTGATGTGGGGAGCCATCCTTATCTAGCAGAACAGACAAGGTTGAGCCATGGAACACAGAGGCCTGACTTCCAGGAACTGGCTACCAGGAAGGACTGTCCCAGATCCCCAAGGAGTATAAGGTGCTATGTGGGAGTGGTTCTCTGGTTCTGATAGTTTCCCTAAGCAAATTGGTTCCTGTAACTCCACCCCATTCTGTTTATCACAGAAGAAGCCCCTCCCATTCCAGGTCCCTGTACCTGTGTGACTATAAATAAGAGGGTTGGGCTACTTCATGTTGTTAGAGGCCAGATCTGGTATGGCCAGATCCATCAAGCCCCCTCTCATTTAAAGAGTATTGGCTCTTGAAGATTTATTAATTAGATAGGTTTATGGGTAATTGATTGATTTATAGTCAACATCGTCCTCTAGCAGTTAACCCTTTTCTCATCCATGCGGGACATGGCTGAGAAACCCCCACAGTGTGAGCCTTGGTTGGATCTTCATTTGAACAAACTGAATACTTATGAAACAACTGGGGACTTAGACACTATAAAGGATTTACTATAACTGCTTTCAGATGTAATAATTGAAGCTATAGTTGTAAATTTTTTAAAAAAGAGTTATCTCTTAGAGATCCCTATTAAGTATTTACAAATGTCCAGAATTTAGAATAATATAGCTTGGTGGTGTGTGCAAGAAAGGGTAGAAGCTGAGAGGAGACAAAGACAGAATAAGAGAGACTATAAGTTCAAAACTAAGAAAGCTGGTGATGGGTGCTATAGCTTATATCTTGAATATCCCCAAAGGCTAAAAAGTCTTGGTCCCCAGCTTGGTATTACTGCAAGGTGGTAGCAACTTTAAGAGGTGGGGCCTGGTGGCAGGTCTTTTGGTCACTGGAGTATGCCCACTCCAGGGATCTTAGCCCCTTTCTCCTCTAATACTTTTTCCTCCCTGGACATGAAGTGAACAGCTTTACTCTGCCACACATTTTTGCCATGCTGTGCTGCCACAGGCCCAAAGCAATGAGCAAGTGACTAAAACCCCCCAAGCCAAGAGTCAAAATAACCCTTTTCTCTCCTTAAGTTGATTACCTCAGGTATTTGTTACAGTAATGAAAAGCTGACTAACACAATGTGTATACCAGAATTGATGACACTATATTCTCTTCATCTGAATACAACTCCAATTTCTGTAAATAAAGCTTTTTAAATTAATATTTCCATATAGAGCAACATGATTTCCAGATCTTCTATCTCCTGGAAAAGGTTAACAGTCATTGGACTAGTCATTTATTCTTATAGCATTTCATTTTTCAAGTCTTTATACTTTATGTCCCACAGGGAGAACACAAGCCCCTGTTGGGTCCTACACTTCTAGAAATACCTACCAATAAAGTAACTCCCATGTCACAGGGTTAACAGAAGGCAGCAGAGAAAGAGACAGAGCACAGGAACATGTTGTACCTTTGTTTCCCTCAGGCATCTGCTTCTTTCTTTCTTCTTGTACCATGGATTCCTCCAGGTCCTTAGAGGGTGGGTCTAAAAGTTCCCACTCTTCATTGGTATAAAACACAGTCTTCCGACTATCACTATGCCCTCGCCCAGGACGGAAAGATGACATTGAATTTCTATTGGGAAAAAAAAAGGAACGTGTTATTTAAAAACATGGAAAAGTAAAACAAGTATACATTGTTCACAAAAATTAAAATTAAAAGATCAGAAAACACCAAATGGTGGTTAGGTTATGGAGAAATGGGAAATTTTATACATTGCTGGTGGGAACATAAACCAGTACTTTTATCATGTAGTGTAATTCAACAGTACACCATTAAGTGGAAGAAGTACCTCTCCAAGATCCTAGCATTTTCTGAAACTCTTATATGTGTTCATAAGAAGACACAAGAACATTCACTGCAGCACTGCTAGTATTTAAAAAAAAAAAGTAAAATGACCTAAACATCCATCAACAGAATAAACTGTAGCAAATTCATATAATCAAGTGCTATACAGCACTTAAAATGAATTCATTCATTTTAATATTTATTGAATGCCTACTATGTATTAGGCACTATCTGGGTGCTTGGGATACCACAGTGAACAAAATCGCAAGAGTATTATCCTTGTGGAACATGTATATTGCAGTTAGAGCTACATGCATCACGGGGAGAACTGTTTCTTTAATGCTGACGAAAAAGGAAACTGAAAAATAGGTAGTGCATGAAATTATTTTAAATGCTCATGATAACATTATTAACAGATTATTTAGGACACATACATATAGTGTCCTATATGTGTATAGTTTAAAAAACCCACATAAGAATGACAACCATCAATTATAGAACACGATTAACTGTGTAGAGAGCAAGGCAAGAATAGGATCATGAAGAGAGAATTTTAACTGCATTTACAATATTTTTGTTTCTCAAAATGCAGCACAAATAAGAGAAAGTTATAAAGCTGGGTAATGACTACCCAAGTAGTCAATATGCTATATAGTTGCCTGTGTGCTAAGAATATTTCATTAGAAGTTTTAAAAACTAGGTTTGAATTTCTGCTTCTAGTGAAGATGGAATAACAGGGCCTGGATTTACTCACTCCCCTGAAAAACTAAAAAACTGAACAAAACAAGGGAAAAAATGGTTTCCAGGCATTGGCCATCATGCATCTCAGGACAATGATCCCTGAGAGAGGGAAAATAATTGAGGTGGGCCCCACCACTGCCCTGGATTACTGCCTAGAGAGGGTTTCCAGGCCATGGAGTATATAGGGAGGCCCTGGAAGAGCCCTGAAGCTCCCTGAGTTGAAAAGACAAAGCAAGAGGCCCAGGGTAGAGGGACCAGAGAACTCGAGATGGGTGAGCTGCTCGAGGAAAAGCTGCAGAGATCCTGGATGGTCCCTGTGCTTTCAGCTGAGTACGGATCAGGGTTTGTGTATAAGAGAGTTATTAAGAGGACTGGGAAATAACCACCTGAGAGGAGCAAGGGGAACAATCCCTGAGGTTCACACAAGGCCAGGAGAGGTACCTCATTCCACCAGTTAGAGTGGAAAACCTCACCATTCACAGATAGGGTGCTCAGAAGGGTTACCAATATAATATCAGACTAATGAATGTGCTCATTATACCAACAAAGTTTAAAAGCAAATTTCAAGAGGATCAAACTGTTTCTGAATAATTTCATTTTATTCAAGAACAAAGCTCAAGCATATTTATAGGAAAACAAAACAAAACAAAATCTAGCACACAAAAAGGTAAAATTTGGACTGGGGTTGTGGCTCAATGGTGGAGCACTAGCCTAGCACATGTGAGGCACTGGGTTCGATCCTCAGCACCACATAAAAATAAATAAATAAAGGTATTGTATCCATCTGTAACTAAAAATATTTTTTAAAAAAGGTGAATTCATACTATCTGGTATTCAGTTTAAAAAGTAGAAAAACACCACTCAGAACAAGAACACTCAATCAACAGAAACAGATCCAGAAGTGATAAATGATAAGATCAGGAGACAAGGACTTTAAACATTATAATGATTTCTCATGTTCAAGAAACTAGAAGAAAGACTGAACATGTTTTGTACCTGGAAGATGTTTAAAAGATCCAAATCATATTTTTAGGGATAAAACCTCAATATCTGTGTTGAAAAAACACTGGGTGGGATTGACAGCAGACTAGATACTGAAGAAGGAAAGATAAGTAGAATTGATGATTCTGCAATACGAACTACCCCAAATGAAACAGAGAGAAAAGACAGACAGATGGACAGATTAGTGAACCATGGAACAACATCAAGCAGCCTATATACATGTCATTGGTGTCCCTGAGGGAGAGTAGGAGGGGAAACAAAAAAGTATGTGAAGAAATAATGACCAAAATGTTTCCAAATTTGATGAAAATTATATACCCATAAATCCAAGAAGTTTAACAAACTTAAAGCACAGGAATCATAAAGAAAACTGGACCATGGCACATCATAATCAATTGCCCTAAACCAATAATCCAAAATGTTTTTAAAATGTAAATTTAATTTGCAAGAGAAAGAAAGGAACTGTCAAATTTTCATTGCTAAATGGCCAAAATGTATGTGTTTCCTATAAAGAGACATCTCATATTAATTCAACTTTTCAACTAAAAATCACTTGAGCAGTTGGAAGGGCTGGGAGAAGGGCATGTTCACATGAATTACCTTACCTAACCCAAATTACTGGAACATGGGACAAGCATCACTATCTCAATGAACATGCAGAAGTAGTGTGGCTAAACCACACCACTGGCCTGTGGCATGATCAGGCTGAGCCTACTCTTTGACTCTAAAGTCCTTTGCTACACTATAAGGTCTAACGTCTGATGGGGCAGTTGCTACATTGAAAAATACAACTAAACCTGTTGGAAAGACAGAGATAAGCACTCAGTGCCTATTTAAGATAGACCAATTCCTGGACGCAGGACTAAGGAGGCTCGGCTCCCAGGGAGGGAACCTGAGCAGGGAAACTTCTTTGCTATGCTGCATCCAGCTTCCTCACTGGGATTTGGAACCTCAAGGCTGGTTGTGATTTCAGTTATCCAATTAAACCACACAGAGGGGTTCTAGTCAATTCCCTACAATAACCCAGAGAGCAAGATATTGTTGTAAACTAATTTTACAAACACAGTACTGTGAAGAAAAATATTTTAAAATAGGTTCTCTGGAAGAAAAGAGAAACTCTCACAAAGGCTCGATCTACTTCTGCTCATTTTTTGACACAACTGGTTCATCACTTTGCCTAGCACTAGCTGCCCCAGTCTTGCCACACTACAAAGATACAGTGGCCCTGCCTATGGCAGGGTCTCACCATGGTCTTCCCTCTAGTGGCATGTTACCATTCACCACCAACTTTAGAAGTTAAATCTTCCTTGCCATTTGTCCAGGCTTCAAACTGTGTCCTCCTCTGCTCACTGGGTTCTTAAAGGGTGAATGCAGGAAGGAGAAATGAGAGCAGCGGAGACACCCACAGGCCTGGGCAGGAAGAACGGCGATTTCAATGGCTCTGCACCCTCCTTCCCCTTATGGGGTTTCACAGTTTCCAGTCTGTCGCAAGGCCCTCTTGCACAAAGCCACACTCTCACCTGCAGCTGAGGGACAGCCTTGGGGGTACAGTGCCACCTGCCAAGCCTTGGGTAATGAAGACATGAGGTCAGGCTCAAAGTGAAAGTCTCTTTAAGCCTAAACACAATTAACCAATTCCCGGGTGAGCACTTCCATTGTGAAACCCAATTCTGTGATTATGCAACAAGGGGGTCATTACAGTACACATTTCTCAAACACATTTGTCCCACCCACGCTGCCCAGCAGAGACCATGAAGTGACCATGCATGCAGCCTGTGCTCTGTATGGTGGTGTCCACAGCTCATTTACATGATGTTCTTTGGGTTTCTGTTATTTTTCAACTGTGCCTGCTCCCAAATACCCAACTCTGGTTTGAGGAGTCTTTGAAAAGGACTTGAATGACCCTCCAGGCTTCATGCTAGGGCCTGCTGTATTGCCCAAAAGACACTCAGTTGCTCTGATCTGCAGTCGAAAGTCAGCACTAGGAGCAAAACAGTTACCTTAAAGGCTGCAGTCTCCAGCCTGAGCTCTCTTAAACCAACATCAGCAATCTGTACCACCACTAAGAAAGCCTTTCCAGGTTCCCAGATTTCACACTGATTTTTCTACATAAAGAGTCCAACTAAAACAGTAATAATATATTCAATTCTGGTAATCAGCTGGAATTTAAAAGTTGATAAGTGTTGGGAAATGGCTCATCAAATCTCTCCAGAGCTAACAGTTCCATGAACCACGTTTCAAGCAGCACCCCCACCTCTCCAGTGATGGGATGAGACACTGGGGCAGAGCTTGGATTTTCTTGGACACTGAAGGTCAGGAAGGAAGCAGGTTGCCCTGGCCACCATTCAGTTTCTTCCCTCTGACTACAGGCCATGGTCAAAGAACATTCCCACCTCCACCCAGGACCTCCCTGGCTTCCAGCTCCTCTTCTGTTTTCACTGCTGCCATCAGTGCCTCAAGCCCCTGGCATGACAGCTTACACCATGCATGCAACACACCCTGTGCTGATGTGTTTAGCTCTGCACTGGCCTTTCCCTTTGGCAGGTCCTCCCCATCCCTCAAGTCTTATGTCCAAACTCATCTTCACAGCAAAACCTTCCCTCACCAGCCTCCCCCAACCAATGTCCCTAAAGAATAAGCCACTTCCTCCCCAGGGCTCCCAGGGCAGCAAAAGCATGCTAGGTTTAGCCTTCATCTGCACCCTGCAGCACCTGGTGATAGAGACTCACATGCCTGCCTGCCTCTCTCCAGGAAGGACCACACCCACCTCACAGGCAGGGAGGGACTGCCTCTCAAGGGAATGTCCTCCCAGCAGCCACACAGTGGAGGGGAAGAGGACTGGGGAAAGGTGACTGGGAAGGAACACCAGGTTACACTCCCAGGGTAGGGCAGTCCTTCAGAGCAATGTGTCCCAAACTGTGGATGGTAAGCCACGAGGAGGCCAAGACATTAAAGGAAGAAGCTATGAAATCAATTTTCAGGGACATGAAGAGTGGGGTTTTTTTTTTGTTTGTTTTTTTGATTGTTTGTTTGTTTTGGGGTACTGGGAATTAAACCAGGGTACTTTAGCATTGACTTGTACTCTCAGCCCTTTTTAAAAATTTGACATAGGATCATGCTAAATTGCTTAGGGACTTGCTATGTTGCTGAGGATCACCTCGAACTTACGATTCTCCTGCCTCAGCCTCCCAGTCACTGGGATTATAGGTAAGCACCACCACATCCAGATAAAGAGCATGTTTTTAGAGACTGACAGAGAAAATAATACTTAACTCTTCTAAATGCAGCAATGACAATTTTCAGTTATATGCACACACCAATAGTATACATATCATATTTGCTATGGGTTTCCTGACAAAAACGTGACCAGTGATATGAGAGGTAAATACCATTCCCAGGAGGCCAAATGGTAAGGACCTTGATGCAAAGCCCTGAAGTCCTAACAAGGGAGGGAGCAAGGCTAAGACAGGTAGGAGTGAACAGTGCAACCCACATGTGCACAGGGTAGGAGAGAGACAAGTCTCAAGTGGCAAGAGAAGCAGAGCAGTTCTGCCCAGTAAGAGTGCGGAGTCCTTCTTTCATCACCCTTGCTCGGGTTCTGGAACCCATCGTGTGCCAGGCACCATGTGAAATGCTGGAGAAACCCCAGGGAAAGACAGGGCCCTTGTCACAGTGGAGATCCCAGTCTTGTAAGGGAGGCAGACCCCAGATAACTAAAAATGGTGGCAAGGACCAAGAAGGAGAGAAGCACTGCTGTGAGGTTCCCCCGAAGGGTGAGCAGGAAGAACCAAGAGGCAAAAGAGCCCTCCCCACAAAGGGACTGCCAGAGGCAGAGTCCTGGAGGGGAGATGGTGCAATTAGAGAACTGAAAGAAACCAAGTGAACCTGCAACAGAGAGGATAGGTGTCAGACCCCCCTGGACTCTGAAGGCCACATTCAGCAGCATGTTCAGAAGCACAGCCTCCAACCTAAAGCAATGAGAAGCTTCTAGAAGGTTGAGACGATAAATGAATTGATTCAGGCCACTGAGAATAGAGCCCCTGCAATAGGTGGACCCAGGACTGGCAGAATGTAAACAGACCGCTTATTAGACCCCAACAGGAAATGTAATAGACAGTCTGGGTCAATTGCTCCCTTGGTGGCCCAGACAAGGCACTGAGGTTCTCTGAGCCCAGGTTCCTATGCTCAGTCTGATGACTACACATCCCAGCCACAGTTAAGGTGTCTGAGTCTCTATGCAGAAGTTATCACTTTTTAATGACTGTAGTAGAATCCATGGATCAGTGTCATGCAACTGTGGCCCTTCTAATGAGAAGGTCCCTATAAGTGTGTGGATAGAGTTGAGATCAAGAGGACTGCTAAGCACAACCTCGTGCTCCCCAGGGAGCTGTCAGGAAGACTGGGCACTGATGCCAGCAACACATGCACAGTCCTGCCAACTTCCTGCAGTCATTGAAATGCCACAGCCCCAGAAGCTAGTCACCTTCCTTTATGCTTCCCTCTCTAAAAGGCCTGGCTTTGAAAACGTCTGTGTGAGGCGGCTGCATGGTGACTATATTCCCCTTCCTTCTTGGCAAAGATAGAGCTGTGCCTTACAACAAGGAAAATACAAATAAATACAGCTTTACCATTACGACATGAACAACTTCCTCAAATTCACGATACATCTGGGTACCTGCTTTGGGCTGCTGTGCACTAGGGCTAAAGAGATGAATCACCAGGAACAGTCCTCGACAGCAAAACTCTAACAGATTCCTGAGAACAGCAGTCATGCAACACAATTTTTTATACTATGCCTGAGGGGCCAAGAGAGAAGCAGAAACAAAGGGTCAGACTACAGAAAACTGTAGAGTCAGCAGAAGAACCCCCCTGAGGCAAGCCTGAGGGTGAGCACACCTTCCCAGTCAGCAATGCTTCACACCTACCTGGAAAAGGCCCCCTCTCCACCTGACACAACAAAGAAGGGAGGCCCACTCCACTTACCACTCTGGGGAATTGGAGTAATGGCAGGGGCAGCAATGCCTGCAGAACTGAATCCTGTAGCCACCTTTTGTCAAGCACTTACAAAGAGTCAGACACTGTGTGAAGCATCTCCTTCTTACACCCACCATTTACCAATGGAAAAAATAAAGCTCAGAAGTTAAATAACTCAACATCACACAGCTAAGAGAAGGACTGGGATTCCAAAACCTAATTCAACACCACTAGCTATGATTGACCCCACTCCTGGAGTCAGAGCTAGACCCCGGGAGTCACCAGTCATGCATCAGGCACAGCCTGGCACCCAGAGAGAGATGTGCAGCCCAGGCCCACAGAGCTACAGGGTACTGCTTGCTGCTGTCATGCCGGGGCAGCTTAAGCACACCTCCCACACACACCCAACAAGCTCAACTGCCACAGGACTCCCAGCACACTTTCTCACTCCTGTTCACACACTCCACTCCTGAGAATGTACGCTCAGAACCCGGACCAGTCAGAATTCCACAAGATAGTTATTTTATTTGATATGATCTGGACAGTTGGTAGGTCACATGAAAAAGTTATTAAAGGAAATAAAGTAAATGTATCAAAAAACAAGTGCATGTGAGTAAATGTATACTTATCTGCCAGTTTACTGACGCGAGCCAGCTGGGCTGCTTCTTTAAGTCTGGAACTACTGATTTATCCTTGCTTGGATAAATCACACCATAAGACATCACAGGACCTTTCCAATTCTGTTTCCCCTTGCTTTTATTGAACAACCAACCGACTGACTGATCTGCTGACCTATCTACCTACCTACCTATTTATTTAGTGGTACTAGGGGCTGAACCCAGGGGTGCTCTACCACTGGGTCATATCCCCAGCCCTTTTTATTTTTTATTTTATTTTATTTTGGTACAGGGGAAACCCAGGGGCACTTAACCACTGGGTCACATCCCCAGCCCTTGCCTCAAACTTAAGCTCCTCCTGCCTTCTGAGGAGCTGGGATTATTACAGGTATGCACCATGGTGTCAGGTTCCTGTTTTATGCTTTTTAAAAATGTGGAACAAAGGGGCGGGGGTTGTGGCTCAGTGGTAGAGTGCTTGCCTAGCATGGGTGAGGCACTGGGTTCAATCCTCAGCATCACACTAAAAAATAAAATAAAATAAAGGTATTGTGTCCATCTACAACTAAATATATATATACATATATACACACACAACTAAATACAAATACATACACACAAAGTGGAACAAAGACTTATGATTATGAAACAATCTAAGCACAGACTCTTATAGGCTAACAATTTTTTTCTGTTTTTTCACAACTATGTCACCCATATCTTCATAGCAATTTTTTAATGACTCACCTCTATCAAATTTTCCCTAAGCGTACGACTTTTTTTTTGGTAGCGGGGATTGAACCCAGGGGCGCTCTACCACTGAGCTACAGCCCTAGTCCTTTTTACTTTTTATTATAAGACAGGATCTCACTAACTTGCTGAAGGTCTTGCTAAATTGCTCAGGCTGGCTTTGAACTTATGATCTTCCTGCCTTAGCCTCCTGAGTCGCTAGGATTATAAGCATGTGCCACAATACCCAGCATACAACTTATTTTTTCATTGAAACAATTCCTTTTGCTATTTTTTGGGTTTACTAACTAATTCATTAAATGACATAATTATAATAACAAGTACAATAGGCATTAACTAGTTAGGAACAAATCCAGTTGACTTTGGGCAAGTCTACAGCTCAGTTGAGGGAACAGAGCATGGGGCCATTAGTCTTGTGCAGTTGTGGACCCTGGCTCTACAGTGGGAATTTAAAATATCATTTCATCAGCAAAGTTTCATTATAGCTTCAACTCTACTGATAAGCAGATTGAAAACACAGACAAGCATTTAATTATCCTTTAAGCCCCAACTAAGCTCAATTCTGGTCCCCTTATGAATCCATAAAAACAAATGTAACTTTTGAGCCACTTGTTTTGAATATAGGAATAGAATCATTTATTATTAAAACTTTAATGACTAGAAATAATAAAATGTTTTTATTTTATTAGCTCAATGGCAGAGCACTTGTCTAGCATGGATAAGACCCTGGATTCATTCTCCAGCACCACAGGGGGGGAAAAGTCTCTTTATGTACTGAAAACATTTTAATTAGCAATATTTATTATTATTTTAAAAAACGTTTGTGGTGCTGTGAATCTGGGGCCTTGCACATGCTAAGAAAGTGCTTTACCACTGAGCTATGCCCCCCAGCCCCAAAACATTTAAACAAGTAACGAGACAAAAGAAAAGGGAGGGAAAGCACCCATAAACATCTAAGATCTCTCTGGCAACTGATGAGCATCAGGCTTATGCATAAAGGGGTCCCACAAAGCTCTATGAGCTGGGTCTGCCTGGCAGTCACTCTTTTTATCACCTACTATGTGCCAGGCACCGTTCTAAGCAGTTCACATATGTTAACACATCATCATCGAATCTATCTCACTAAGTATATGACTGCTATTCCCATCTTACAAATGAGAAATGGAGGTGCAGAATGTTAAGTAACTTGCTAAGACATTCAGCTCCTAGGTGACACAGCTGGGAACTGAACTCAAGGAGTCTGGCTCATCACTATGCCACACTGCACAATGGACAGATGACAATGTGAGTGATGTTTAATTCTGAAGATATTCTGTCAATTGTCCCATGTGAAAGTGATACGTGCTTCTTTTCCTAGGCAGAGGAACTCAATAAAAGCCTTAAGCTGAAGGACACAGAAAGCACCCAGGACTGCAGGTCTTTCTCCATCTCATTCTACTATCTAACTCTGAGGTCAGACAAGGCTACACAGGTATGACAACTTGGCAGATCAGCAGATCTCTAAATGCAGTCTTACAGTGAAAGGTAGAAGGAGCAGGGTCCCCAGCGAAGGGGCCTGGGTATGCTTTTTAATTCTAACACACACTTACACTATGACCTTGAGCAAGTCATTTTACCTAAGACTCAGCTTTTCAACCAATAAAATGAAGGGAGAGGCTCTCCATAGTTTTCTGACATTTTTTGAAGCATAAACTCCCTTCTTTACCCGAAGCTTGAAATAGGAAGACAGTGCTGCTTTAGTGCAGGTACTCTGGAGAAGAAGCCTCACCTCACCTCTCCCTGCTTCCCCCAGGTATATGGAGATAAGTGGGACGCCATCGGAAGAGAAATACACACCAGGCAGATGGGCATATGGGAAGCTAAGTTCAGGGTGAAAAGGAAGGCAGCAAATGGCCAGGACTCAGGGAGTGAGAATTTGGAGAAACAGATGCCCAAGGAATAGAGTACAGTGATCCTGTTGGGAACCTCAAGTGTTAGACCAGGGAGACTGGGGCTCACCCTGCAGGCTGAAAGCTACCAGTGACTCTTCTGAAGCACAGTGACATGCAATCAGGGCTATCCAAGGAGGACAGAATGGCAGAATGTATATGGAATGGCACAGAGTGGAAAGAGAGAGGCAGGACTGTTACCCAAGAAGGTAGGAGAGATCAGGTCCCACTGCAGAGATCTCCCTCTCAAATACTGGTCTTCTGAGGCCTGGGGACCCTTGCCACTTCCTACTCAGTTCCAATATACACCTATCTCTGAAGAACTAAAAACACACAGAATATTAACTTCTCTCTCATGCCGAATTCAACCACAAAGGTACAAAAGAGAAAGCAATTAAAAGAGGCTAAGGTCACCCTACCCTCATGCTGAACACCCAGTGGGGGCTCTGGAGCTCCGCTGGCTGACTGGCTGTACCCTGGGTCCTGCAGCAGAACAAGAAGTTTCCAGGTCTCCCATAAAGCATCATCACTACAACCTTTCTCTTAATCCTCATTTTGTAACCTAATCCAGGGCTCTTAAGGTTCTGTGGCTATCAAATGGATTATTGGAAAAAGAAGTAAAAACGACTCAATTCAAAGAACACATACAATTCAATAATAAAAAATGAGGCGATTAAAAATAGGCCAAGGGTCTGAGTAGATATTGCTCCAGAGCAGATATATAAACACCCTATCAGCACATGAAAAGATGTTCAACATTGCTGGGCACAGTGGTATATGCCTGTTGTACCAGCAACTTGGGAGGCTAAGGGAGGAAGATTCCAAGTTCAAGGCAAGTCTCTATAACTTAGTGAGACCTCGTCTCAAAATAAAAAAAATTAAAAATTACAAATAAAATAAAAAAGAGGCTGAAGATGCAGCTCAGTGGCAGAATGCCCCTAGGTTCAATCCCCAGTACTGCAAAACAACAACAAAAAAAGATGCTTCACATCATTACTTACTAGGGAAATGCAAATCAAAACCACAATGAGGCACCAATCATGTCACACAAGTAGGATGGTTAGAATCAACAAGAAGTGTTTGTGAGGATGTGGAGAAACTGCATATGCTGTTGATGGGAATGTCAGTCAACTGGGAAACAATCTGGCAGTTTCTCAAAATGTTATGCATAAGCTGGGCACAATCATGCATGCCTGCAATCTCAGCAACGTGGGAGGCTGAGGCAGGAGGATTTTAGGTTCAAGATCAGCCTCAGAACTTAGTTAGACCCTTGTCTCAAAATAAAAAATAAAATGGGCTGGGAATGTAACTTGGTGGTATAACACCTTTGGGTTTAGTCCCCAGTACCACACACACACAAATGGGTTATACATAGAGTGACCATAAGACCCAACAATTCCACTCCTAGGTTTACGCCCAAGAGAAATGAAAACGTATTCACACAAAAACATGTACATATTCAGAGCAGGATTATTAAAGGATAGTCAAAGAGTGGAAACAACTCAAATGTTCAAATGATGAATCAATAAGCAAAATATGGTATAACCACAGAAGGGAATATAATTTGGCCATAAAAGGAAATGAAGTATTAATATATGCTACAACATGGATAAACCTTGAAAACATTATACCAAGTGAAAAAAGCCAGACACAAAAGGTCTCAAAGAGTATGATGCCAATTAAAAGTACTGTCCAGAATAAACAAACCCATAGAGACAGAAAGATTAGTGGTTGCCCATGGATGATGGTGAGAAAGAGGAGGGGGTGAGGGAAATAGGAAGGGATTACTAATGAATAGATGAAAACGTTCTAAAATGGACTGCGGCGATGGTCCCACAACTCTCTAGATATACTAAAAACCACTATACTGTATATTTTAAATGGGTGAATTACATGGTGTGTGAATTATATCTCAATAAAGCTTTCTTTAAGACAAACATTAAAAAAAAAAATCATCTCCATTCTTACACCATGCACAAGCAGAGAATGGAAATGCAAAGCACAGGCCCTAAACCAGCCCTGGTGTTTGGGGATAGGGCCTGGTGTAAGGCCCTAGGGGCAAGGAACTCTGCTTGGCAGCCTGGGAGCCTTGTGACCTTAGAGACACACTTTTTCAGAAAGTTTCAGACTCTGTAAAATGTCAAGCATATGACTTACCTCAAAAAGTCAAGCAATTAAATTAAAACATAAGTGTGACAATGTTTGGCACAGTATCAGATAAGAATAGGCAGGCTATTTACAAGCTAAAAAAAGAATGACCTATGGAAAGTACATTGAAAAAGACACAGAACTTTCATCACTGTAAGGTGGTTTTATAATTTCATATACAAACATATAACATATGCTATAAAAAATTTTCAGAAATAATCCATTTTCAATTTCATATGCTACTTCCAGAGGACTCACTTGAGCTCATTGCCCCACTGTTTCAAAGAGTAAAAATTGATGGAATTTGGATGCCCCGGGGCCGGCTGACTTGCAGCTTGTTCTCCCACCAGCTCTCCAGGCATCATTTCCACAGCTAGGACATTTCTGGCTTTTTCTGCAGAAGCATTTGGGTGTGGGTAAATTAAATCTGAAAGAAAGGCAAACAAAAGTCAGTTACTTAAAGAAACCTAACATCCTGCATGAAACACTAACTTGATATACTACATATAAATTTCAACTACATATATAATGCCATATTTTAATGTATACTACATAGGAACATACTCTACTCTATGGATGTATTTGGTGTTCTGAAACCATTTCATTCAAAGCCAATCCATGTTTTATATATATATATATATATATACATATATATATATATGTATATATATATATATATATATATATATATATATTTAGTTGTAGGTGGACACAATACCTTTATTTTTATTTATGTGGTGCTGAGGATCAAACCCAGGGACTCACGCATGCTAGGTGAGCGCACTATGAGCCACAACCCCAGCCCACAACCCATGTTTAAAAAAGGGGTGGGGGGTTGTAATATGCTTCAAATCACCCCCAGCCCTTTTTATTTTTTTATTTTGATACGGGGTCCTGCTAAATTGCTTAGGGCCTTGCTAAGTTGCTGAGGTTGGTTTTGAACCTGCAATACTCCTGCCTCAGCTTCTCAAGGCACTAGGATTACAGGCATGCACCACCACACCCAGCTAAATCACCAAATATTAATAGAGTTGGTCCAGAGAGAGGAAAGACTAGGATTTTCCTCTAGTTTTGTAGATAAGTAACCCTGGCATAAAAATATGACCAAGGTCCACTCATCTGTACTGATAAGGAACAATTCCCAGGATAAATTGCTATGTGAAAAAAAGCAAAGCATGGATTAGATTATACTCCACTTCCTTTCCTCTAAGAAAGTGGGAAGAATACAAATATTAACATACTTGCTAATGTTTACAAATAGTGACACTGGAAAAATAAGTTTGAACTTCACAGGACAGTAGTTCAGGAAATTCACAGGCAAATGCACTAATGCTAAAGTACAATCAAGTTTCAAAATATATCTTTAAAATATTTGCTTTTGGGGGTAGGGGAGATAGCTTAGTTGGCAGAGTACCTGCCTTGCATGCATAAGACCCTGGGTTCAATCTCCAGCACCACAAAAATAAACAAACAAACAAATAAATAAATAAGGCCACATTACAACAAATTGACTTTTAAAAAGAAAGGTATGCTTTGGAAATGTCAAAGGATGAAATGACAGGATGTCTAGGATTTACTTCAAAATAACAGTATTCTGTTAGATAATAATATTTGCATCAAATAACATGTTGTTTGCTTCAAAATAACAAAATTAAGTAAGTAGAGGTATTGATGAAACAAGAAAGGTCATGAAATAACTGTTGAAACTATATCATAAATATGGAGGTAATGTTATTCTCTTTACTTGTTTAAAATTCCCCAATATAAAATACTACTTAAAAAAAAGTTTTGCCAAAAACATTTCCAACTACAAATACTTTGTATTTTTCCAAATGATATAACTGCATTGAGAACAGGGCATTTTTGTAACAGAATTTAATATTACTTCACAATAACCAATATGATCTAAACCTCTAACAAAGCATCCCTACATTAGCAATATCAATCGTCACTCTTCTTGCAAAAGCAAAGTCAGAACAGAACTGCCGACCACTAATATCCAAGAAAAAATTAGTTTCTAATCAGACTAGCATCCAACCAGAGGCATTTAGGACAGGCCTCCATAAGATCACAGAGCACTGGTCCAGAAAGCAGAGCACAGGAAGTCCTGAGGAGTGCTGGTTCTTGGGAACCAAAGTCCTAAATGGGAACACCTTCCATTGGGTTTGCACCATGTAAGCAGAATACTAACTTAACCATAGTCAGCGTCAGCATGGGCAGGGTGCCAAGAGCACACTGAGAAAATGCCTTGGGGGTGACATGAGTAAGAAAATCCCCTTAGAGGGGTTTGGCTTTAGCCAGGGGAGTCATCACACAGCTTATGGCACAGTTCTGACCTGGAAAAGCCAACGGGATATACTGGGGGCATAAGAATCATGGGCTTGAGTCAAGAGGCAAGAAGTTACAAACTACCACAGGGTCACAATTCGTAGTTCAAACCACTATCATGTATCAATTAAAGCACTAGGTATAACAACCAATGCAACAGAGCTCTTGCTCTGAAGAGATCACATCTAGGAGACAAAAAATAGCAAGACATCACACTACAGGTCACCACAGAACACATGGAGTCCCTGGTATTCAGATCCTTGCTCGGAGCCTTGCGGTTTCAGGAGACTGCTAGAGAATGAGGAGGGGTCCCACCCTCAGCTCCAACAACACTCTTTCATGTGCTGGGGTTCCCCTTACTATTTCATTTGGAAAAGGGGTTCCAAAAAACAAAAGAAAAAAAGTTCAAACATTATAATCCTGCCCAGTCTCCTTTGTCAGGACACTACTGCCCAGAGCCAGAACTAGAGGCATTACCTACCTCTACAGTAACGAACACTGTAGGTCAGAGAGGACTGTGCTCCTAGAGGAGGGCAGGACCATTTGTAAGTGCATGGGTTAGTCATGGGCACATGGGCAACGGAGGAAGCTCTACCCTTTCATTTCAGAGAAAGGTAAAACACAGCCCAAAAGGCTGTCCTTTCACAAACCCAACATGGGCAGAGCATTACAATGCTAAACCACGCCAGGAAATAAACACAACCAACTGTACTCATTTCTGTAACCAGCCAAGTGCAGCTCTCTTCCTGTGTGGGCTGGCAACAAGGCGACACACAACCCCTCTGCAGCACGGACTGTCAAATGCTCTGGTGTGGCAAAGCGTCTATTACCAAGAAAACCCCAGATCTTGCAGCAATACTGAGCCCATTCTGGAAGAACTTCCTGAGGAAGCCAGAGGCACTGAGGGTGGGGTGCAGAAAGGGACTGGGACCAGGGAATCACAGGTTGCAGAAAAGATTTCTTAAACTTATTACTTGAAAAAGAGGCTATTTCCTAGCTTAAGAGGTTTTTGTTGTTATTGTTATTTTTGTCTGTTTTTTGGTTTTTAAAAGACCAAGTGAGATTTATTTGACTGAAAGTGGAGATGCTGGCTTCTCTTCAATGTGTGTCCTAACATTAACATTCAGGGAACTGCCTCCAGAAGGCCTTTAAGGGAAAACACAAACCAGGTCATGGCAACATTTCCTTGGAAGCTTCTGAAGGAAATGAATCGGTGTTCAAGAATGTATCCTTTGTCTTGCAGCTGAGCAGGGAGAGACTGTGCTTGAAGGTGTTGGTGTTTAGGCCTCCTATGTTCTAACATTTTCAGATACCAAAGTGATCACTCTAAGGGTGTGTCAGACTACAGTGTCTACACGTCCTATGTGCTGATTCCAGTGCTATGTCTAAGTTCAGTGACCCAGAATCTCCTGTTTGCACCTGACCTTTCTCTGTGAGGTCTCCCTCTCCCCTCTTGCTCCTACCTGCTGACGCAGTCAGGCCAGGTATTCTGCTAGCCACCTCTGTAGACAGCAGAACTGCAGGTCTGCAGCAACATCCAGGGAAGGAGGAAGAGCACTGGGAAAGGGTGATCCTTCATCCCCACTGCCTCAGTCACCATGGCAGGTGGGGCAGACAGGGCAGACTTAAACTGGAAAAGTTTTTTTTTAAATCAAAGTGACTTTTAATCCAGACTGAAGGAGAGATCAGGAGCAGCAGGGATATCTTCCAAGTTAGGACATGGTATGTATCTAAGCAGCAAAAAGAGGGGCAGCAAGCCCCTGGGTTCTGAGACCTCCCAGGACGGGCCAGCCCATGTGTCTAGTTAATGCTCCCCATCTGTCCCCCAACCCCACCAAGGACACACATTAGTGAAAACTAGAGCCCTGAGGTATCCACTAATAGCTGCATACCCAGCACCTAACACAGAGGATAGATTCAAAACAAAAATCAGTAAAATGGTTGAATGAACAAATAAAAAAACCACAACTCTCTAACAAAGTATAGCAGGAAAGGAAATTAGGAAGGAGATGGCAAAGGTCCGTGGTTCTCAACAGGTTAACATTCACCTTCTGACTTCCCTCTGGGTCACCTCCCCTCGACAGACTTGCTGAGTTGATAGAACGTGCAAGTGACTCCACCGCTTCCCTCTCCTCTCTCCCACACTTCCCTGCTCTCCTGCCATCCACTGGGGGCAGGGACAGCCCTGCCCACATTCAACCCCTGCCTTCACCTGCACCAACTCCCACCCACATACAGGCTTAGGATCTCTCCACTGGACCAACCCTAAGCCTGTTCTGGACAGTCTCCTCTCAGAACCTCTCCACTGGGCTTCCAGGGGCTCCACCCAGACAGAGCTGGACTCTCAGCCCATGCGTCATCTCCCTTCATCCTTCCTCCCACACATTCACACCCTTTCATGGCTTGACTTCCACAGAACCTTCAAACCAGAAGGAACCTGGTCAGAGAGCACTTTGTTTCACAGTAGGGATGCCAAGAGCTCAAGGTGCCCTGAGTTTTCTCTACTAAACACTGGAGAAAACACCTCTTGAAGACTATACTGGTGATGACTGTCACTTACACTTTAAAACATCGCATGGCATTTTGTAGCATTTCACAAACAAGATGATGAAGCGGCAGCTTCCATGCTCAACCTGTGGATGACACACAATAGCTGCTGCCTCCCTAGTGCTGACTGTGCACTCACCCAGGGGCTTCCTTCTCAGTGCCCAGGGCCCTGAACACAGTCCTGCACAAGCTGCTGAGGAGTGAGGGGGCAGCTCCTCCCCACCATTCTCCTGCTCCCACACAGCTGCTAAGAGTGTGACAGTTAAACTACATGATGAGGCTGCTGCAGGGCAGGAAATGTGTGGTCAACCCTCAAAACATCTTTACAGGTACTCAGGCATTCAGCCCACTGCGATTTTAGGTACTTTCGTGCCCCTAACTCTTGGGTAGTTGTGAGAAGAACTGGGTCTTGTTATCCCCAGTTTCCCGGCTTATTAGTTCATGTAGGGAATGAGGTAAACACATTGGGCTGGATGTTTCAGTTTTTCTGTTTTTTTTTTTTTTTTTTTTTTTCTCTTTTGATACTGGGGATTGAAACCAAAGTGCTTAACCACAGAGCCGCATCCCCAGCCCTTTTTATTTTTTATTTTGAGACAGAGTCTCATTAGGTTACTTACAGCCTTGCTGGCTGCAAGGCTGGCTTTGAACTTGTGATCCTCCTGCCTCAACCTCCTGAGCCACTGGGATGACAGGAATGTACCACCATGCCTGGCTAGACATACGTTTTATAATGAGATGATCAGCTATTTGGATTCTGGCTACCCCATTCTCAACAGTTATGAAAGCCAGGAGACCACTGGTTTTATCTTTGCAAATTATTCCCTTACAAAGGAATAGTTTGAAACTATCCATCCAAACATGGAAGACAATGATGAATGGTGTTTGATGCATGGCACACTTTGAGAGGTCAGGCTGCAAAAGGGAAAGCAGACAAAACAGATGAAGAGACTACAAAGTCATCCTACTTTCTCACACTTGATTGACTGACATAAAGCTGAGAATTCAACCACAAAGGTAACAGTACCTTACTCTGAAGACATGAATTCTAAAAAAAATAATAATAATAATGTGGGCAATTATGTGACAGTGTCGGCTCTCTATCAAATGTTTATCCCAGCTCTTCCTTACTTACACCTAGATTTTGAGGGTGGTCAGGTATTCAGCTAAAGTACTTGGCTCCTCAGACTCCCTTCCAGCAATGTGACACAGTTCTAGCTAATGAGGCATAAGCTGAAGTTTTCTGGGAAAGCATTATCCTTTCTGATACTGGTGCCACCACCTGCAATAGTAAGCCTGAGTAGGAGAGCTAGTATACTTTGAGGATGGGATAGCCTGGTCTCCTCAATGGCACTGTTGAGTCACTATCCCACCCATGAACGGTCTATCATATGAGACAAACAAATGCCTATCTGTAAGTCCTTGTTAGTCAAGTTTCCTAATACAGCTGAATGAAATCTACCCATTCTCCCATTTATCCATTCAAAATTATACTTCCACATATATGCATGAGTGTGTGTGTGTGTATGTGTGTGTATGGAGAGATATAAATATCTTGACTTAGCAATGTGGTTCCCTAGTCAGTCCTCAAGGTAGAACTAGGAAGAAGGATGGACAAACTCCATTACACAGGCACAGTTTGTGTTCTGGTACTAGAGGAAAAGTGCCTTACTCAGAATCTGGCTACCGGTAATTATCTGAGCCGTATCCTCAAGCCAGGCCCACAGGGCTTCTTCCACTAGATCAGATTGCCTTCCAAGATACTCAACTGGCTATCCATGGAAAGTGCAAATTCCCCCTATCTTCCCCGGTAGGTGCTAGGAGAGTCCTGATGAGCAACACCCATTAGACTACAGATAAATGTGTTCTGAACAACAGGCTGACTAGGAGATAAGAGCAGGAAAATTGTTTTTTTCAAGCAAACCAGAGTTACAAAAAGCATTCACCAGTTCTAGCTAGTCAGCATGGTTAAGTTATGCTGAAGAGATCACTATAAGCATGGCATCAGAACATCACAGGGCACTGCCACATAATAAACTTTACTTCTTATCCAGTTCTTCTCTCTGATGATGAAGAAGCTAAAATACAGACTTTTCTTCTTGACTTCCTGCTTTTGACTTTTTCACTTCCTCAATTACTACAGCCTTAAAAATGGCCCAGTGGCTCAAAGTTTCATTATTTATTCTTAGAAGTTATCTAAAAATTGGTAGATATCTAAAGTTATAGTCATTTCTACACATACGTCTTCTAAGGCATTCTACTGTACTTTATTGAACAAAGTCCAAAATTCCAAAGCCAGCTGTCAAGGCGTGTTCCAAGGTCTGCTGGGGCCTGGGTGTGCCCCAGGCTTGGCTCACTGGTCCCTGCAGCCACACTCATCTGTAGCTCCATGGAGGCCCCATATTCCAGCTCTCTTACAATGTCTCCCTCCCTCTCTTTATCTGGTTAAGTCCTGGTCTTCACATCCTCAGAGAAGCCCCCAGCCACCCCAAAGTTATGTTCAACCCATGAATGGGCCTAGGGTTCTTCCCTTCCCTCACACTTATCTCATTTTTCTTCACAAGACCACCCTGCTGGATTAGAAACACCAGGAGAGGGGAGACCAGGCCCATCACAGGTGCCTACTTTGCTGAATGAACAAATGTCAGATGATACAAACTCTAAATTTCCACACCTACAGTTTCCAAACCAAAGAAAGGGAACAATAGATGGGCTTCAGAGGTTTTCTCGAGCTCCCAAGCCTCACTATTTGGGCTTGAAAGAAGGTAGGGTAGGTGTTACAAAGAGACTACAAGACTAGGTTCTACCTCCTTTCAGTTTAATCTCTGAGTCTTTGCTAGAGAGAAGCACTTTATGTCCCCAGAGTAAAGGAACAGAGACATATTGAGTACCTTCTGTGACAAAGGCATGAGCCATTATCACAAGGGCTGCCGGTTCCCCTACAGGGTCTCCAAGTGTCCCAAGGGACTTGGAAACTGAGTTATAGAGTTTCTTTCCATGGAAAGCATGAAAACACCTTTTTAAACACTCAGACAATAGTGAGTGGACTCCTGAACTAAACGGAGAGGGGCATAAATTTGGACATGAAGGCATCACTTCAGTTCCTGGTAGTTGGTGTGCTAAGAAATGCATGAAAACAACATATTTCTCAGGAAAACACATCCACAGATATACAGTACTTGTAGTAATTTCTCACTGACCAGAGGGCTAGCCTGCTGACAAACACTGACTTAGCAAAGTCGAAGCTTGCAAATTTGGAGAACAGTTAAAGTCTGAGAAGGAATTTGCTTCTGGAACAAAACAGTTGCACATGAGCCAACACCATAGGGAACTTGAAAGGAGAAACCTATGTTCTACAATTCAGAGGGACCCCTGGATTTATGAAGTATAGACCATGTTTCTTTATGAAAGTGTTAGAGCTAGGCCTGACTGGCTTAAATTTTACTGTGTACTCCTTTATGTCCTTCAAAAATGCTATTACGATAGTCTGGCTTTTAGAGGTCTCACTTGAGGGCTCAGGATCCTGTATTTTATTCTGGGCCTGCTCTTCTCCCTGCAAGATAAGAGGGGGACATATAAACAGTCCCACCTGTACAGTTTTTGTTGGGAACAGGGAAAGTAGGCAGATGAGATGGTCAGCAAACAACTGTCCCATTCTCTCTAAGGGGCTCAATACAGCCTAAAGTCACAAGAAGATCATGGGGTTTTTAATTGTTGATATTCAAACATAAAAGTATGTTACCTCTACATAACAAATGGTTAGGAATTATTATGAGTTATAAAAATGCCATGAATCTGCCAGGTGTACCCAAAAAATAAGTAAACAAGAATTCAATATAAAATAAAATCAATGTCTGAGAGTTAAATTCTTCCTAAGAAATACTAGCAAATTGCAAATGCAATGCTTTGAGAATACTTTTCCAGTACATGCAAACTGTAAAGCCTAATTGAGTCTGCCCAGGTATAAACATGTAGGCCTGAGTACTTCATTTCAGGTATAGTAGGGACCAGGCTGGCCCTGATGTCAGAACTTAGGATTTACTCTATGGCATCTGTAACTTCAGCTATGCACCCATTGGCCTCTACCCTATCAAGGGCAACATGCTTGGTACTGGCCTTGCCTGGTTCCAAGGTCATTCATTACCTTGAATGTTACTCCACACCTGGAAGCACTCAGAAACTATGAAATGCTGCCCATTCAAAGTGATCAGCATTGTGATTTTCACTCTGTATCCTTTTCCTTCCCTGCTAAGTTGACTTACTGTACAAACAGCAATACACAAAGAACTGACACAAGTCCCTCTGCTTATGCCTTACCTGTGTTATCTCTGGCTACAAGACCCTTGGGAAAATCTCCAGGAGCTGGGGAAGTGCTGCTGTCCCATTTCACCATGTCAAGGCTGTTGCAATATTCCCATCTTTTCTGCTGAAGCTCCTGTAACCAGTAAGTCATGAGTTGACGATTAGGAGCCTAGAAAGAGGGAAGGGGAGATAATGTGTTATAGTCACCAAGATGAAGAGCTTAAAAAAAATTATGTCTCAAGTATAGACTGTGAACCTTGCCATGTGAAAGAATGAGGTAGAACAGAGCAAAGACATTTCAGTTACAAGACTGTCAGTTTTTGTTTTTGTTAAGCAAATAGTTCTAACATAAATTAATAAAACTTTTAAAATTCTAACGTTAGAGAATGATAACTGTCCACAAAGAGTTTTAGGAAGGATTAACAACCCTGCTGCTTTTTCACTGTGATCACCTATAAATTCCATCTCAAGAAATCAAATTTTACATAGGTATGGATGGTATCCTTGTCAAATCACATCAAATAATGACACTTAAATTCTGCCAGCATCTGAGAGAGTATACTACAAATTAAACTAGATAAAACTACATATTAAAAACTAGATAGCGATCCTACTAGTATGACTAATTTTTAAAAATGCTGACAATATCAGGTGCTAACAAGGGCATGGAGCAACTAGATCTTTCATAAACTGCTAGTGGGGATCCAAAATGGCAAAAATAGGGCTGAAAATATAGCTCAGTTGGTAGACTGCTTGCCTCACAACAAGCACAAGGCTCTGGGTTCAATCCCAGCACCACACACACAAAAATAAATAAACAAATAAATAAATAAAATCTAAAAAACAAAATGGCAAAGATATGTTAGCAAACAGTCTGACAGCCTGTTATAAACACAGATTTACCAAGTGACCTGCAAGCCCCTCCTACGTATACACCCAAGAGGAATAAAAGCAGATTCACATAAAACACTCATATGTGAATGTTTACAGAGGTTTTATTCATAATCACCAAAAATTACAAAAAACCTAGAATGCACTTAATCTGGCCAGTGAAAAAACAGACTGTAATAAATTCATATAAGAGAATACTATTCAGCAATAAAAAGGAAGGAACCACTGGTTCACGTAACATGCATGAATATGAAATGCATACTGCTAAGTAAAAGAAGCCAGATCCCAAAGGCTATGTACTGTATGATTCCATCTAGGTGACATTCTGAAAAGGCAAAATTACAAGGAAAGGAAACAAATCTGGGGTTTCCAGTGGGTGGGTGGTGAGGCACCCGCAGAGAATTCAGGGTGATGAACCCCTCACACATCGTGTGTGTTGTACAATCATGATTACAAGCACTGGGCAAACCCACAGAACTGTAGGCCATGAAGAATGATTTCATTCTGCAACATTAAGTATATTTTCAAAAAATCCAACGAAGAGACAGAGGAACCCAAAACTATGAACCTAATTATAAATAAGCAAATCAAATGGAAGATGTGGGTCATAGGTCTCCAAGCAGCTCCCTGCAAAGGAGCCCCAAGAAGGAGGAAGTATGCATGGCATGATCGACACTGGCATCCTGTGGTATAAACATCAGGCACAGTGGTTCCCAGATCAAGGCAATACAGAAACCTGCTCTGCAGGACTGACAGCAAGTGACAGGCCTAGGGACCAAACTGCTACTGTCTACAATCAAAGGATACTGTACCTAAAACCTAGGGTCTTTTTAATAATGTCTGCACACCTGGCCCCAGGCCAAAAAAAAAAAAAAAAAATTACACTCTAGAATCTCTGGGTATATATGGAAAATTCTTCCAACTCTCAGTCAAGCTCTCATTTCACTCACTCATTCAATCAACATCTACTGAGTACCTGTCGGTGCCTGGACTGGAGCTCAGCCTATGAGAAAGCAAGCAAGCCAGCTGTTCCCATGGTGTCCTGAGTGCTAGGAGCGGGCAGCAGGTAAGATAGAGCTGACCTGCCTGAAGAGCACTGAGGAGGGACACCTGGCCAAGCAGGGCAGGTGGGGTGAAGGGAGAGGCACTCAAAAGTTAAGACACCAGCCACCTGCACGTTCAAAAGCTTCAAAGTACCAGCTTAATGTCTATCTTCCCCAATGAACATCGACTCAAAAATGTCTCCATTTCTGTAACATCTAGCCCAGTACCAGGACGCATAGTAGAACACTTGCTAAGGAAGGGATAAATGAAAAAGTAAGGTAATACAGGAGCCTGGTCTTAAAGAGGAAGCAGGCAGCAGCCAGAAGGACTATGGAGCAAGAAGAGTTCCAGGAGGGGAGAAGAGTGCCTACAAAGGCCAAGGCTAGACAGCGTGAGGGAAGGGAGCAGAGCAGGAGGGACACCAGGCCCCCGTCCCACCCCAGCGACTAGCAGGCCTTCCTAAGGAGATGAGACTCCACAGGGCAATGGCAAGGCTAGACAATGCCACAGTGTGACTAGGAGAGGATCAGTATCTGCCTTCCATCCTCAAACTGACCATTTAAAATGTTATAGTCCCAAGTTCTGGAAAGCCAGCCAGGCATTCTAATCATAATAGAAGGAACAGAAATAAGATGAAGCTCCTCCACTCAGTAGAGAATTGAGCCAGGAAAGCACCCAGCAGGAGGGCATGTGTCAGTGTGCGCTGTGGGAAAGCTCACGAGGTCATATCATGAGTTTCTTACAATACCAGGCTCTCCAACTCCTATTCATCCCTCAAGACCCAAGGCGAACGCTACCTCTTCAAAAGAAGCTGCCCTGACCTGAGTGATACCTTTCATCTCTATCTTCTGAGTGGGAGCTCATAGCACCAGGGAGCCCAGACAATCTTCCCATAGGAGCAGAAGCACTCCCTGTGTGCTCTTTAGTACCATGCATTCCTTGAAGGCACAGGCAGGTCTGGCCTTCTCATCTCAGTAGGACCCAAGATGCCTCGCTCAGTGCCTTCAACACAGAAAAGCATTCTAGTCACTGACTCGTTTATTATGTTTAGTTGTTGCTACTGTTAAAACACCAGCTCAAACATGGCACCAATCCCAATATAAAAGACCAAGTCAAACATCTTGGAAAGCCTTTCTCGATGTTTCCTACACAGGTGCATGAATGTCCTGGGGGAGGGAGAGGGCAGACAAGGACTGGGTACCATGTGACACCCCAGCTGTTTCCACAAGTCTTTTTCCTCAGGCTTCCAGGAGTCCCAAACTCAGAAGCCTGCTCATTCATGGATGAGTCAAGTCCTGGCCACCTGTCCCTTCCCTTGGACCCCAGGAACTCCCTATCCCCCAACCCCAGCTAGCTCTCAACTTGGTGCTCAGAAAAATACCGTAATAATGTCATCTGATTGCAAATTAGTTATTTCAGCACACACTCATTCAGGGCCCACTCTCGGCAGGAAGCGTGTTGCCAGGGAGAGCTGGGGATAGCAATCCAGCAGCATGCACAGGGAATCAGGCTTAATCACCTAGACACACTCTCCACGAACCACTTTACCTAAGTTTGTTGATTCCCTGGCAAAGAAGCTCCACCTATCAAAACTCAGTACATTTTAGAAGCTATAATACGCTCATCTTAGTTAACCTACAATCTCATTCCTAGGAATTCATCTAAAATGAAATTTTTAAAAAATACTACAATTATCTAAAAGGAGAAACAGAGAAAATGCCACATACACAGAATGTTTCTTCATTCACCTGATAAATGTTTATTTGAGCCTAGCTTGGACCAGGTTCAGCAGTTACCACTAGGGACACAGAATCGGATGAGACCTGGTCAATTCCTGCCACTGAGGCTCCCAGTGAGCAAACACTTTCTTTCATCCAGTAATGAATAATGAGAAACATGTTAACAAAACACAATCAATATAAATTCCCAGATAAACAACTAAGAAATCCTTGTGCATTATATGACCTTATAAAATACAGTCAAGCTGTACGCAGTGGTACATGCCTGTAATCCGAGGCAAGTTCAAAGCCATCCTCAGCAATCTAGTGAGGCCCTCAGCAACTTAGTGAGATCCTGTCTCAAAATAAAAAATAGGGGGCTGGGGAGATAGCTCAGTTGGTAGAGTGCTTGCCTTGTAAGCACAAGGCCCTGGGTTTGATCCCCAGCACCCAAAAAATAAAAAATAAAAATAAATTAAAAATAAAAAATAAAAAGGGCTACAGATATGGCTCAGTGGTTAAGTGCCCCTGGGTTCAATCCTCAGCACCAAAAAAAAGGAACAATAATGAGTGATGGCTTATGCTACCAAATAGTTAAGCATATTATAAACCCCAAAAAAATCAAAATACAGAACTAAGTAGGCATAAGAATATTTAGGTAACATTTCAAATCACACCACTGGGGAAAGTATTAATTATTAAATAATGATATTAGGACAACTGGTCAAATATGTGGAAAGAGAAAACATCATGAATTATGACCTATGTTAGAAACCTGTCATAATAGAAAATGTACTCAAATTTTATTCAAAGATTTAATAAATTAATGAATAAAAACCACTAGATGGACAAATTAATAAACTAAAAAAATTGATGAACTGAATAAAAACCATTAGATTACAAGAAGAAAACGTTTTTATAATTTGTTTCTACCTCTTTCCTCCTCCTGCAACAAGAGTTGCTTAGATTTTCATCACATTTTAAGGAGATGATGAGATGGTCTGACTTTAAGTCGAGCCCTCAAGGCAGAGGAGAAATTCACAGTGGAAGGTTTTAGCCGAGATCTCCGGAAGAGCTAACATTGAAGTACCATCAGCAGCCATGAGATTCCTACTCAGAAGATAAAGACCATTTGCACTGTAGCACGGTGGGCAAGAAAAACAAACCACTCTTTTTAGGATTGAGCCCCAAATCCAAAGCTGGCAGGGCAGATACTTCAAACCATAAGCCACCAGCTGCTTCTCCTCCGGGTAACCCTAGGCTGCTGGCTCCAGGCTGAGCAGAAGCTGGAGTCTGATTTCCACAGGGCTGATAATTCTCCCCAGCAACACAGAAGAAACTGCTGTCCTCACATTTCTATTCTCTTGGAACGGAAAGGCCTTTCCAAACCCTCAAAGAAAGCAAGCAAATGTCTGCGTGTCTAAAAACACCATAAATAAAATTAAAGGACAATAACAAACTAAGTAAAAAGAACACACAACTTCCAAGTCCCTGAGCACAGTGTGGAGTTCCACATCACCACAGTTTTGCAGGGGCTCCTGGCTCTGCCTGGACCAAGAAAAGTCCTGTTTGTGGGGTGAGCAACTATTCATCTTTATTTTTTAAAATGTACATTTTTGACTTTTATTTCAAGTAACAACAACCTACTTTTGCTATGAAGAATTAGGAAAACAAAGAAAATAAAATGAACATAAACACACCTCTATCAAAACTTTGGTGTGCTTCTTTTCAAACACTTTCTACCCATAAATATCTACATCGATTTTTTAAAAAAATATTTTTATTTGTTCTAAATAATTGTCCATGACAATAAAATGCATTTACACATTTTGATAGGTCTTACATAAATGGAGTATAATTTCTCATTTTTCTGATTATACATATTGCAGGATCACATCGGTCATGCAGTCATACGTGTACATGAGGTAATGTCTGTTTCACTCTAATATCATTCCTTCCCCCATACCCCTTCCCCTTCCTTCACTGCCCTCCTCTACCTAATCTAAAGTAACTCTATTCTTCCCTGGCACCCCTTATTGTGAATTAGCATCTGCATACCAGAGAAAACATTTGGCCTTTGGTTTTTTGGGTTTGGCTTATTTCTTTTCTTTTCTTTTTTTTTTTTTTTTAATTTTTAGTTGTAGATGGACACAATACCACATTTTGTTTAATTTTTATGTGGTGCTAAGGAGTGAACCCAGTGCCTCACACGTGCTAGGCAAACACTCTATCACTGAGCCACGCCCCCAGTCGCTTTATCTTATTTCACTTAGAATAATATTCTCCAACTCCATCCATTTACCAGCAAATGTCATAATCTCACTCTTCTTTAAAGCTGAGTAATATTCCATTGTGTGTGTGTGTGTGTGTGTTATCAATCACATTTTCTCTATCCATTCATCTGTTGAAGGACACCTAGGTTGGTTCCATAGTTTAGCTATTGTGAATTGAGGTGCTATAAATACTGATACGGCTGCATCACTGTAGTATGCTGATTTTAAGTCCTTTGGGTATAGACCAAGGAGTGGGATAGCTCGGTCAAATGGTAGATCAATTCCAAGTTTTCTGAGGAATCTCCATACTGCTTTCCAGAGTGTTTGCACCAATCTGCAGTCCCACTAGCAATGTATGAGTGTAACTTTTGCCCCACATCTTTGCCAACATTTACTGTTGCTTGTATTCTTGATCTCTGCCATTCTAACTGGAGTGAGTTGAAATTTTAGAGTAGTTTTAATTTGCATTTCCATAATTGCTAGAGATGATGAACATTTTTTCATATATTTGTTGGTGGATTATATATCTTCTGTGAAGTATCTGTTCAGTTCCTTAGCCCATTTATTGATTGTGTTATTTGTTTTTTTGGTGTTAAGTTTTCGAGTTCTTTCTATATTCTGGAGATTAATGCTTTATCTGAGGTGCACGTGGTAAAGATTTTTTTCCCATTTTGTAGGTTCTCTCTTCACATTATTGTTTCCTTTGCTAAGAAGCTTTTTAGTTTGAATACATCAATTTTCTTAATAAAACTGGAATAAGAATATAGACTTTTCCATAATCTATACTTGCATATTAGTAGCATTATAAGACACTGTTCATTAACAATTACTGTGTGCCAAATACTAAGCTTTCACTTTACACATACTGTCATTTAACCCTCATAACAATCTCTGAAATAGTATCCTCTACTTGGCCAAAGACCCTGGAGCCTGAGTGCCTGACTTCAAATCCCACTTTGCCACTTGCTAGTTGTGTGAGGCAAGCTACATAAACCTGACCCGAACTCAGACTCCTCATTGGTAAGACAGAAATAATAAGAACCTACTCCATGGTGTTATGAGGATTAAGAGAGCTAACGTGTGTTAAGCTCAGAAGAGTGCTTGGCACACAGTGAGTACTCATTAAGTATCAGCCATCTGTCTTATGGCTCTTTCCTGAGATCTCAGTCAGCTGCACAGTCAAAATCCAAACCAGGTCTGCAGTGCTCGCTATCAAGGAGAAGGATGAGAGTGTGTGCCCAAGACAAAATCCATTGTCAGCACTTCTGCAGGAATCACAAGTTCCTCTATGGTTTTTCTCAAAAACTGAAATGCCGACAGCCTCAACTGATGTCAAGGTTCAATTTAAAACCCCTTAAGTATGTTGGTTTGGGGGAAAAGGCAACTTCCACACCAGAGGCTGTGCCTCCATCAGTGGCAGAAGTTCCTCTGGACATCAGAATTAGTGGGGTCAGTGTGGTATCCCTGAGTCTGAGAGAGCAAGGCTATAAGGTACTTCTAATGGAGGCTCTTAGCCACAATTCTGCTCTAAAGACACTATTTAAAAACAGACTGCAGGAGCTGGAGTTGTAGCTCAGTGGTAGAGCACTAGCCTAGAACGTGTGAGGTAGCCCTGGGTTCGTTCCTCAGCACCACATAAAAATAAATAAAAAGACAAAGGTATTTGTCCAACTATAACTAAAAAAAAAAAAAAAATTCTTTTTTTTTTTAAATAGACTGCGGTGAGTAATAACAAGGCCACATAAGGAGGGAGAGCAGGAGTGCTCCAGCATAGCAGGCTCCTCAGGTCTCTGTGCGTGAGGACTACTTGTCAGTCTCCCACACTCACAGCCCCTGACACTGTTCTGATTCTCCTACCCCTGGGCCTCTGCAACAGCAGCCTAACTGTACTTGCTGTCCTCAATCTCTCCCAAACCTTCTCCTGACACCTAGCCAAAGAAGTCTTATGTGTCCTATACTTAAAGTTCAATGCCAAGCAATCTGGCCTGGTAACAGCCTATGCCAACCCACACTCCACAGGACCATGACCTTTCTCCCACGTGACAGGAGCTCACATGAGCAGGCACAACCCTGCTCCCACTGCACCACCTCACATCTAGCAAACTGCTGCTTGCCCCTCAAGACCCAGTTTGGACACCCCATTTATGAGGTCATCTGGTGTCCATTACAGAACCAATCACTTATTCCTCTAACATTTCATATATGATGACACACCACCTCAGTCACCTACTTAGAAGGACAAACTCTGGGTTGCTCCCCCAAAGGGTCAAGCCCAACCGTGTTTTTAAGCTAGAAGAAAAGCATAAGCAGCAGTCATGACAGGCCAGAGAAAGGAGAACATACAGGAGGGTTGTCTGCCCACCTCAAAAGGAGCAATGTAAACTGCACAAATAGTTTCACTCACCCATATTTCGTAAAAGGGTACTATGGCTGCTCATAATGAAGGAACTCTTGTTTTTTAAACTTGAGGAAGGATATCTGGATTTCCAAGAAATGTCTTCCATAAGCAATAAAAAGTATAAGTGTAAGTCAGGAGCAATGGCACACACCTGTAATCCCAGGGACTCTGAAGGCTGAGGTAGGAGGATCACCAAGTTCAAGGTCAGCCTCAACAATTTAGCGAGGCCCTAAAAAACTTATTGAGACGCTGTCTCAAAATAAAAAATTAAAAGGGCTGAAGATGTGGCTCAGTGGTTAAGAACCCCTGGGTTTAATCCCCAGTAGCAAAAAAAAAAAAAAAAAGAAAAAGTAAGTATATTATACACAGCCTGATAATACAAAATTCAAAATTCAGATGGAAAACAGACTAAAACTCCAAATCTGATAAATAACTTTAGGTTCCAAATTTGCTCTGAATGTTTCAAAATCACGAGGCTGGAAACAATCTCAAGGGATCTGGCTCAGCACCAGTGGAAAAAAAAATGTATTTCTTCCCTTGGAAGATTTTGAAATCTTCTGTTTGAGCCCAGCAGCAGACACCAAGAAGGCAAATAATACTGGATCTCCTGCTCCTTGGAAGACAGAGAATGTAATTTCACAAACCTCCAATCCTCTAGTGGACATTCCTCCAAATTCCCATTTTGTATCTTTTCAAATTGCTATCTTAAAGTTAGTATTTACATATATTTTATTAAAACAATCTCCTGAATTCTAACCTAACTGCTTTTCAAAAACTGAGCAAAACTCAAGTTCCAAATCAATTTCCCTGTACACTGAGTCCAGTGGCAGCTGTTCCCTGGGAAGATGCCTCACTTCTGCCCACTCTGGGAGGTGCCCACTGGGGAGCTATGCCAGCTCTAATACGCAAGCAGCCCCCTTTAAAATGCAAACACCTGGACAGAAAAGTCATTTCCTAAGCCTATCTTCAGTTAATACTTTTTTTTTTAGCTGTTAACCATTTAATAGAGATGAGAAACCACAGGTAATGGACTACAAGTCAGACTACAACAGAAAAAAGAAAAACAAGTGTGAACTCACAGGAAAAGGGACAGTAAAGACAACTGTTTTGTGCCCAGGCTGTCCACCAGGGCTGGACATGGACTTTGGCAGGACAAGGGCAAGGACAAGGCCCAGGCCAGCCCTTCCCTACAGGAAACGTGGAAGCCTATTAAAATGCTTTCTGTTTCAGAGAGAAAGGGAGCACAAGGCCTCCAAGTGACCACAGGGCTACATTCCTATGGCTCTTTATCAGCTCTGCCATTTCACAATACTGGAGGGCTGGGTTTTATGAGCGCAAGACAAAAACACTGATAGGCACAGCCAGTGACTGCCTTATGAAGTTTTAAGAGGTGGAGTGGGGAAGGGCAGATTCCCAGCTTACACCCAGCAGAGGCTCTGGGGACAGCACAGCCTGGTATCAGAAACCTGCCTTCCTTTTCACTGACCTGACAGGAATGTGTGGGAGCCATGATGATTTCTAACAGTTTTTTAAGAGACAGCTAGTGTCTCAGGGAAGTGTCACACGGTTCTTCTACATCATTTGGTCACCCACCAGCTTTGGGTGAAAACTGGGCACAGTATATACCAGCTGTTTGATGGTGGCACTCATTAGAAGTCACTTAAGAAACACTCAAAGATGCCAGACAAACACTATTTCCCTCCAGAAGCTTCCTTCTAAATGCACACGCAGAAGCCCTCACACAGGAGACAGGCACCTCAGTGCCAACAGAGAATTGTGCCCCAAACCATTGATTTGGAGCACAGAAACTCAGTATGCAAAGAAGATCTGCAGCTGCAAACCACAGAGTGCTGCCCTAAGAATAAAGGGTTCACACTTCACTGGTCTCCACCCACAAAGTTCAGTTATTTCTAGTCCACTTAGAAAGCTACCATCACAGGGCCAAAGAGAAGAGCCACTCGGCATCCAGAGGAGAGCAGTTTCTCAAGGAGGGGCCCCAGAGGGCTGCAGCAGAAGGGCTGGGATTCTGGGTGAGAACTTAGATTCCCGAGGCCCACCCTGGCCTACCAGCCACAATCTGTAGGACAGAAACTCCACATTCCACATCCTTAACACCATCCTAGAGACTTATTTTCCAAGCTAAATTCAAGAATTACAGTTCTGAGACATTCCCTTCAAAGGACAGAAATAAAAAGGTAATATCAGCATGCTACCTCTGGGGCAGCACCAATGAGAGGGCTGGGTAAACTCTAAAGCTTAAAAAACTGGTTCCCAACTAGAAATCCACATGTAACAAAATGAAATTAAACCTCTATCTCTCATCCTGCACAAAAATGAATTCAGAGTGGATCAAAGACTTAGGCACAAGAACACAGACCCTGCGCCTAATAGAGAAAAAGTAGGCCCAAATATTCATCATGTTGGTTTAGGACCTGACTTCCTTAATAAGACTTCTAAAGCGCAAGAAGTTAAATCATGAATCAAATGGGATGGATTCAAACTAAACAGCTTCTTCTCAGCAAAGGAAACAATCAACAACATGAAGAGAGAGCCTACAGAGTGGGAGAAAATCTTTACCACATGCACCTCAGAGCACTAATCTCCAGGATATATAAAGAACTCAAAAAACTTAATACCAAAAAAACCCACAAATAACCCAATCAATAAATGGGTTAAGGACCTGAACAGACACTTCACAGAAGAAATACAACTGATAAACAAACATATGAAAAAATGTTCATCATCTCTTGCAGTTAGAGAAATGCAAATCAAACTAAGATTTCATCTCACTCCAATTAGAATGGCAATCATCAAGAATACAAGCAAATGGCAATTATCAAGAATACAAGCAATAGTAAGTGTTGGTGAGGATGTGGTGGAAAAGGTACACTCACACATTGCTGGTAGGATTGCAGATTGGTTGCAACCACTTTGGAAAACAGTATGGCAATTCCTCAGAAAACCTGGAATGGATCCACCATTTGACCCAGCTATCCCACTCCTGGGTCTATACCCAAAGGACTTAAAATCAGTTCATGACAGTGACACAGCCACATCAATGTTTATAGCAGCTCAATTCATGATAGCTAAACTATGGTACAACATAGGTGCCCTTCAACAGATGAATGGATAGGGAAAATGTGGTACATATGCACAATGGAATACTACTCAGCCTTAAAGAAGAATGAAATTATGGCATTTGCTGGTACATGGATGGAACTAGAGAATATCATGCTAAGTGAAATAAGCCAATCCCAAAAAACCAAAGGTCAAACGTTTTCTCTGATAAGTGGATGCTGATCCATAGTGGCAGGAGGGCAGGGAAGAATGAAGGAACTTTGGATTATGCAGAGGGGAGTGAGGGAGGGATGGGGTACTGAGAATGGGAAGGACGGAAGACTGAGACAGGCATTATTACCCTATATACATGTATGATTATACTACTGATGTGACTCAGCACCATGAACAACCAGAGGAATGAGAAGTTATGCTCCATTTGTGTACAATGTGTCAAGATGCATTCTACTGTCATGTATAACCAATTAGAATAAATTTTTTTTTTTTAAATTCCCTTCCAAGGTTAGAGAGTATGCTCCAGTTGACCACCAGGGACCTGATTCCTCTGGTGAAAACCCCACCCCAAAGACAGGGCTCAGAGGGGGATGAGCCAGGGACACATCACTAATGTTTCCAATAGAGCCAGATACCACTGGAAGTTTATAACTTATGCCATTCATTTCCAAACTCCATGTAACTAAACTTCTTAAATCTATGCCCAATATAAACTAACCATATATGACTTGAGTATATTTATAAAATAACCAAAAAAAGAATAAACCTAACTTCCTACTAACAGAATAAGATGTATACATGAAGCAAGTATCATCAACCTGCTGGGTTCATTTGTCTGGTAAAGGTTTTAGTGCCAGGGCTGTCACTAACTAGCTTGGTACTCAGCTTCCTCCCTGTGTCATGCAGCAGGAGGGCAGGCTGACCTGAGGGCCTTTCCAGTTGACTTTGGGATAATGACCCTCAAAGCAAAAACAATAATTGACTTCTTCCAGTTCAGAGTCACTTAATGATAATGCCCTACTCACACCTAAAGCAGGCACAGGGACAAACTGCCTAAGGACAGAGGCAATGCTTGACTCCTGCAGGAGGCTCTTCAGAGCCTTGCTCTACAAGGTCTACAGGGTGAATGGCTGGTTGGCCGCATCACATTAAGAAAACTGGGCCGCTTTCTCTGTAAGTAGTTGCCCTGAACATCAGACAGCTGGAAAGGGAAATGAAAACTGGGCTTGCTGCCTAGAAATAATTCCCATAATCCAAGATCAACATCCCTGATAACACTCTCCTGCCCACCTCCAGTTATCCAATGTTCATCAGGACAAAGTCCTGCCTGGGGGGCAGTCTGCTTAAGGAAGGTTGCTCCTTCCAGTGGCCTGGGCCCAGGAAAAGGCAGAAGGGTTTGAGACACCCAAAGGATCCAAGCTCCCAAACCCTCCTTTCCCACAAGATTAAAGTTCCCCTACACAACACATCTCTGCAGAAATTAAGCAAATAGCAAGCATACGAACTCATTAAAAGATGCTGACTCTCATCTTACTGGGAACACATCTTGCTGACGCAAGAGGAACTAATTCTGTGTGAGCAGCTCCACAATTACTCCAAAACCTATCAACTTCTCTACCCCATCTTCTCCAGGGAGTTTTTCTTGATAAAATCAGTCACACAGGTCTCTCCAATTCCACAACACTCACAGAAATTATTATATAAACCACATATTCCTGGCCCTAAGCCATATACAAATTAGTGTTTTTACATAAAGGATGCCCCCTCCCCCTCATTTATTATGGAGAGAGGCCAGACCTCTCCAGAACCAAAAAATTAACAGGTATTTGATATCTGCCTCCCAAGGCTGAATACTACAAACAAACATGGTCTCTCTCCAAAGATTTCTTTTTCAAAGCTCTTAAAATTCTTCAATTATATCAGGTGCTAAGCTATTTAAAAATTTTTAACATTAGTTTTTTAAATCAATGGAATATTTTTGCTGCTGTATCTGTAGCAAGACACATAATGTTTAGAACATGGTAGATGCTCAAAAACACTTGCTAAATAAATGAACATTGCGAACTTCCTTTGACCGTGAAATAAGAGTACATAACCCACCTCTCACCCATACCCACTCTCTCCAAGAGGACTTGAGGGCTCAAAGTACTCATTTAGCAAACAAACATATTCTGAGCAGCTAATAGGTATCTGGCATCCCTCTAAGCATTAAAGACACAGAGGAGAACTACAGAGAAAAATGTCTCCCTTATGGAGTTTATGCTCCAACAGAACACAGCATCAGATGCTCAGAGAAAGGATTAGACCATATCAGGGAGCAAAACCATCCTGAATCTTTGGTCATTTCAGGGTTTCCTGTACTGCCTGCTAAGCGACTGCTTACTGGATGATCATGAAAACTGCAGTCTGTCCAGGGGACCTCTCAGCTTTCAGCCTCTCAAAGCCTCATGCATACAAGTGCCCAGGGCCTTCACTGAACTGAGTATCCTGGGTAGAGGATTTATAGAACACCAGCTGGAAGCATCATCACTCCCAAGTTCACATTTACATATTGCACCTACTCTATGAAAGCAAACAAAACCCAGCTGAGAACTGCTCTGAGAGGATTTAGAGAAATGCTATTCAAAAGTCATTAAGATCCCACTATACAAATCTCTCCCAATCAGAATCAAAAGTTCCCATTCAAAACTCCTTTTCTTCCCAGTCTGAGAGTCATTTCTAAAACAGCAGGGTTCTTCTCTTCCTTTTGTGGTGGGGGTTATTTTTTATATACTGTTCAACTGGAGATGGGAAAGCTATAACCAGTGGCTGATGGGTAAAGGCATGTGACCAAGGAGACTTGTCTGTCCCCTCAGAAACCTCAATGAGGTAGGTGGGAGTTGGTACTCTTCTACCCTGAATGCATTTGACTACTCCCTCTATTTCTCAAGAAACAGTTATCTCCAAAAGGAAGGAAATTGGCAATGTGCACATGAGCAAACCAAGTGGAACATGAGAGAAGTCAGTGAAGGCAGCTATCAGGAATACGCAGGAAAAGGAGTCCAGCAGAGGGGTGCAGGACCCAGCCACACAAGCCCTCCAAAGCCAGCCTCACAGACCTCGGCATTTGTGAGACTCAGAAACAAAGGTGCTTAAGAAGCAACTATTGGACCTATCTTCAACTCTGCATCTATCTACTTTTAAATCTGCTTGCCAGTGCATAATATAAAAATAAATGAACCCTAACAGGCAGAAAATTCTCCAGTGGTTCCTAGTGAGGGCCCTCTTCCTGGTAATGGAATGTCTTTTTGCTATGTCCTCACAGGTGGAGAAAGAGATCATCTCTCCAGGGTGTCTTTTCAAGGGCACTAATCCCATTCATGAAGGTTCCACCCTCATGACCAAATTACCTCTCAATACCATCTCCTACCAATAGCTATCTCCAAACACTATCATATTGAGTTGGGGCTTCAACATAAGACTTTTGAGGGAAACACATACAGTCCACAAGCATACTTTTTGCAAGAACTATTTTGGTAACTGAGAGTACAAACAGCAGTCCTTAGGGAGATGGAAAACCATGTGATACTGGGAACATGATACTGTGTTTGCTTTTAAGGAACTTACTAATTGGGAAGCCATGACAAAATCCATGAAAAGTTAGGTCTCCACAACTTAAAGATTTAAATAATGCTTCAAGACCCCTAAGCAGCTGCTCTAGGGCAGAATAGCTTACCAGAACCATTTAGCAAGGAAGGCTGGTTCACCACATCTATTTTGTACTGAACACACTATGATTACCGAAGCTAACAAATGTTTGTCATTAAACTGAAAGCAGTTTCAACACCAGAGAATGTGCATCCTTCCCACAAAAGTGGGTTAAGAATAAGGATGCATAGCTGTTCAATTACGTGTGACTCAGAAACCAACACATGTTCACGTGAGCACCAAATGCTACAAGAAAGGGGGCAGATGCTAGTCTGATGATTCTCCTTGCTCCACAGACAGCAAGATCTAGAAGAAGAGGGTTGTTCAAACTCTACCCTCATTCAGTCACATGCTCTCCTGTCCCTAAGTGCCTGCACACTCCACACCTGTTTTTTTGCCTCCAATCCTAGTGAAGCTCGGTGAGAAGCCTCCAGCACTCCTACACATACACCCAACACCCCCCCAACCTGCCATCAGGAAGCAACAGCCTCTGGCAGACCCTTGGAACAGCTGCCAAAAGCCCACTAAAAGGTAAAATACATCCTGGTAAAGAATTGGGCAGTAATATGCTCTTGGTGCTTTCATACTAAATAAAAAGGAAAGACATCAAATTCAGGAAAAGGAAAAACCACACAGCTTATCTAATCCAAAACAAATGATATCCAAAGTCTAAAGCAGGAGGCTTGACAGAACAGATAATATAATTAGATACTGGACATTCGGGACACTCCTTTTCTCAGAGCCCCTACTTAGTCTAGCTTCATAATCTCAGGCGAATCACATCCCCTTTCAAGCCTCCTTTCCCTCATCTGTTAAAACGGCACTGGGCCAGATCCCTGAGTTTCGGAATAGTGGCATTTACCAAGAAATTCCAATATCAACTTTCATTAAGCCTCAAGTAATAAAACATTTTAGAAAAGCCCAACAAAGCGACAGCTTCTCCAGAAAAGACTGAAAACACTTTAAAATAAGAAACATATGGGTTGGAGATGTAGCACAGTATAGAGCATTGATTGGCCTAGCAAGCATGAGGCCCTGGGTTCAATTCCAGCACTGAAAAAAATAATAATACAATAAGAAAATCGCTGATTTATCTTCTCTTTTTCACCCATCAGAAGAAATGGTATCTGTGTAGTAATATGCAGCTAACTGAATTTCATTCAGGACTAAATGTTCACTAACCTACAATGTTCAATCAGGGTCTCCCCAATAGCTGGGTAGCCCTAACGTGAAGCACTTATGCTTACGGGATCAGTTCTTAGATCAGTTCAGGTGAAAAGGATGATAAATTGCTATTTTCCACTTTTACCACCATAAAATTTTTACTCCTATGGCTCAAAAAGAATTATTGTACACTGAAGTTCACCTTTCTCAAAACACACCCTGACTCTGAAACCCCACATCTCAATTGTTCCTTTCTTCTGGAGAAAGCCTTGCCTGTTTCCAATTCCATCATTTTTTATCAAACCAGCACTTGGTTTCTGGTATTCTATCTTATTCTGTGACTAATTTTACATATAAAATATTCCTGTATGGCTCAGCACAGTGCACACCTGTAATCCCAGTGGCTTGGGAGGCTGAGGGTAGGAGAATCACAAGTTCAAAGTCAGCCTCAGCAAAAAGCAAGGTGCTAAGCAACTCAGTGAGACCCTGTCTCTAAATAAAATACAAAATAGGGCTGGGGATATGGCTCAGTGGTTGAGTGCCCCTGAGTTCAATCCCTGGTGCCAAACAAAAAAAAAAAGAAAAGAAAATTACAAATGAATATTCATGAGGTCAGTGAATTCCATGAATGAATTTCAGGTGGGTCAGTAGCCCACATTAAAATGTATTTTCCTTTTTTAAACAAATAGTCTAAACAGACAAAAAAAAAAAAATGGGCAGAAGAACATAGCAAACACTGGTATTCCTACCAGCTTGAGAAATAAAACACTGTAAAGCAACAATGGAAGCCGCAGGGTATCCACCCTCAACCACATCTTCTGTCTTCCTATGAGAGGAAACCACCACCCTGAATCCAAGGCTCATCACCCCCAGATGGCTCTCCCTCTCCCCACACAGCATATATCCTTATGATAGGTAGTACCGTTTCATATAATCTTCTTAATCTTCACATAAATGATATCAATCTGTAACTTATTTCTCAATTCGTTTGAGTCATTCACATGGGCACATGCAGCTCCAGTTCCTTTATGTTCATTACTGCATAACAATCCAGTAAATGAACATTATGAATATACCACATATTTGGCCAAAGACACTGTCTGATGTTTCATCTGGCTGCCAGGTAGTACTTACTGTGTACCAGTTGTTTTCCATAACATTTTGCAAAATCCTTACAATCATCCAATGAGGAAGGTAAGATTTCCACTAGGCCAAAGCAGAGACTGAGAAAAAGAGGTGGTAAAACTTATCCAACACATGTGAACGGTGGATTCGGGCTGCAAGTTCAAGTTCATCCAAGTCTGAAACCACACTGCTGACTCTGTAGTTCCACTTAGGTAAACACCATTATTTAGATTTTTTTAATGAAAAAAAAAAAAAAAAAAAAAAAAAAAAACCTGATAGAAGGCTCTAAAGCATCTAAGAAAATCTAAAACAGGACACTCTGTTTTCTTTTTTCACACACAATTCCACTGGAAATTTGTCTGACACAGGGACAGTCCACGTGTACACTGAGGATAAGCCTCTGCCTTTGGCAAAAGCACTTATGAACTCGCTGGGCCATTCCCAAGTTTATACAGAAACTCTCTAAGTTAACCCCAAGTTGAACTGCAACTCTGGTTGGCTTCCTTTGGAGAAAGAGGCTGTCTGCAGCCACTCAGAGATGGGAGAGAGAAGCCCAAAAGACCATGGGAATCAGACCATGCTTGAATTGGCAAAAGCTGAGTTGACAAAGCTCTAAGAATGACTTCAGGGAGCAGCTCCAGCTGCTGCTGGCTCTATCATTCTCAGGGAACAGTCCTGTGCTCACAAGGCCAGGGCGCTTGCCCACTCTGCTCTCCACTTGGCCAGCTTTGAGAGAGCTGTTGCTGAGAGAGCCCAGCTCTGCTGCTCTGGAGAAAGCCCAGCTTGCAATACAGAAGAGAAGCCAGAAAGAGGAGTGAGGGTGGAGACTCAAAGGAAACAGGCAGGGAGTAAGGCCCCAAGAGAAGCAGCCCAGGTCTAAGCCAGGGCCTAGGAGATGACAGAGTCTGACCTTCCAGGGATTCCCAAGGACAGGGAAGGCCACCCAACACCAAGATTCCTGACCACTGACATGCCTCTACACTCAGTTTCTCTACTGGAAGATTAAGGAAGCCTCCAAAGAACAAGGCATGAAGCAACCCCCTCCCACCTCCCTCAGTCAAAACAAGAAGCAAGAAAACAGGCTGTGCCACTTACTAGCTATGTGAGCTTGGCTAGAGCATCCCCGCCCACTCTGAAGGGGACTGTGGTGGGTTATCTCTAGAGGCCATCTCTGGCTCTGTCCACAGCACTAAATGCACTAACATTTATCGAGCTCTTTATAGAGTGTAAGTCATTTAATCCCATCCCACCCCACCCCATCCCCCAAAATAAGGCAGATACTACTATTATCCACACTTTCCAGAGGAGGCAGCTAAGCACAGAGAGGGTGAAGGATATATCCGAGTTATTAAGAAGACCCTGGAGATGGAAGCCTACAGTTGTGGAAAAGATGGTAGGAGTAGAGGGACAAGAAGGAGGACCAATGAAAGGTGCAGGAAGACACAATGGATCAAAGTTATGAGGAAGGGAGAAGGGACTGAGAAGCCTTCAGGCCCACTGGCCTAAGCTCAAGAGTAAGATTAGGAAGGAGTGTGGAATCGGGGAGAAGCGGGTAAAGGAAGGCAGAATAGGGCAGGATGGGAAGAGGCCTGTGGGGAAGGAGGGTGGCAGGGAAAGTCCCCAGGCTGAGCAGAGGGAGCCGACTGGGAGGTGGGACGGCCGCGGGGCGCGCGCACTCCCACCTTGAGCACGGTGACCGCTCCCGCACTGTGCACCTGGAAGTGCGCGGGCGGCTCAGCGCCTGGCTCAGCCGCCTCGTCGGGGCCCTGGTAGCTGAAGCAGGCGTCGGCGATGTCCAGGTGGCCGAGGGGCAGCGCGTCCTGCGGGCTCTTAAAGTAGTAGAGGTAGCAGCGGCGCGCGTCGAACACGAACCAGCGGCTGCGGTAGCCGCGCAGCGGGCCCTTGCCCGACAGCTTCTGCAGGTAGCCGCACAGCCGCGCGGGCTCCCGCCCGGCCCCTGCCCCAGCCTCCGCGATGGCCCCCGGCGCCGCCCCCTCGCCGCCGCCACCTTCCTCCCCCCGGGTCCCGGACCCCGGCATCACCCGCCGTGCGCCCACTGTCGGCACCCAAGCCCCCGCGCCGCCGCGCCGCAGCCACCACTGCGCCCCCTCCCGCCGCCCCCGCCGCCGCTCCCTCCGCACGACTGGGCGCGCAGAGCAGCCTGGGACTTGTAGTCCCGCCCCCGTCCGCCCACCCCTGACCCTGCAGGGCGGCGGAGGGCGGGTCAGGACCCAGACCTCCGAGTCAACGCGGCTTTCGTGCATGGTGGGAGTCCAAGTCGCAGTCCTGCCTGGGTGAAGCGACGTTCTCTTTCTTTATGGGAGCATGGGTTCCATCGAAGTATACATTTCTCAAAAACTACCAAGTGTCCACTTAAGACGGTATCGCACTCTGTAAATTATACCTCCATATAAAACTTAGGGGTTTTTTTAGATTTTTTTTTTTTAGTTGTAGATGGACACAATATCTCTATTTATTTATTTATTTTTATGTGGTGCTGAGGATCGAACCCAGTGCCTCACACATGCGAGGTAAGCACTCTGCCACTGAGCTACAACCCCAACCCTAAAACTTGGTTTTTAAATCTTTGCCCTGCAGGAGTCACAGGCTTAATATTGTGAAAAATGAGAAAGCTTGTTGCCTGATACTCAGTGGGTGCTCCATAAATATTTGTAGAGTTTTTGAATGAAAGCCAAAGCATACCCTTACTCTCTGCATCTTAGTTTGTTCATTGAATTTAACAAATATTTATTGAGCGCCTTCTGTGTACCAGGTAAGGTTTCAAGCACTGGCGAATGTTAGTCAATCATGTCTAGCCATCATGGGGATTATAGTCCAGTAAAGGACAGAGATAACATACACATTTTTAAAAAGCAGATGAACATAATAAATGTTATGTTGAATAAATGCTCTGATGATATTTAAATAATGATTACTACTTAAAACAGCTCTGGACTGGGATGTAGCTCAGTGGTAGAGCCCTTGTTTAATATGCAGGAGCCCCTGGGTTCTGTTCCCAGCATCACCAAACAAAAATCAAAGAAACCTTACTACTTACAAGTACTTTCTGTATAATTTATTTGAACTCTCACAACAACCTGAAGAGGCAAGTAGTATTGTTTTATAATGAAGCAAAGCAAGGGGATGGATGAATTTAGAAAGGAGAGTGGTGGCAAGTAACCTCCATAGTTTACACAGGGGATATAGGTCTGAGGATATTACACTTAGTGGCAACCTGGATGATGCTGATGTGAAGGAAAAAGGCAACCAGAGATGAGGGAAAAGCATTCCAGATAGAGGGAACAGTTAATACAAAATTTCATTTTTTTTCAAAGAGAAAAGTAAGTATATAGCTACTTTTGTGAGATGGCCAAATCAAATGTCTCACCTTCAGTTTTGCATGTTTTACACAGACACACTAAAAGATACAGGTGGAAATATGAACTTCCTGAGATGGACAAGGGCACCAATGACTGCCTACTTGGCACAGACAGGTAGGAAGAGCAAGCACCGGACCCTCTCCCAAGCCAGCCATTTGCAGGCCCTGTACCTACTGGCATGTGAACATCCCTTTCCTGACACCTGTCAGAAGTCTGGCTGGCTGGCCACAGTGAGGGTGCTCACTACCTTCCTCCCTATGGCTTAACTCCCTGCAGCATAGTGTTAAGTACAAAGTTCCAAAGTCAGACTGATGGAATTTGTCTCCGAGGTGTTCCTCTTACCAGAGGTGTGACCTTGAGCGAGTTATTTAACTTCTCTGAGCCTTAGTCTTTTCATTTATAAAATGGTGATAATGAAAGTAGCTATCTCACACCATTGTTATTGTAAGGTTTCATGAGAAATGCTAGTGGAAATGCTTACTAAGCTCAGTGCCTCACACGTAAAAAAACATGCAGTACATATTAGCTATTATTTTTACTATTACTATTATTATACCATTAACATTGACGTCCTTTGCAACCAGCAGATTCTGAGAGGGGTCAGACCAGCCACCATGCCCAGGAGCCCAGAAATAAATGCAGTACTTCAGGAGCCAAATGGGTTGTTCTCTTGTATGAGAGGACCCAGTTCAATTTGGGCCTCTCTTTGTGGATAAGAGGGTTTGTAGCTAATTGGCTTGCTTGACTTTGAGTACTATGAAAAGGGACAGAGCTAGGAGAAGCAGGTCTGTGGCTGAGGTGCTAAGAGACCCTGGGGCAGCAGCAGGGTATAATTCATTTCCACTGTCAGTGAGTTGTGAGAAGGTGGGGGTGGCCATGACCCGTGGTCCCAGAGGAAAGAACCAAATCTCCTGGAGTGTCGCATGGAGGATGAGGTCTGCTAGGCATGAGAAAGGAATCCTTAATGGGCAGAGGGGGTGGGCTCCCCTCCCCAGGGGGAGAGCCTGGGTTGGTGGGGCTTGGCAGATGGTATTAAACAAAGGACCCCTATGGGGTCTATGCTTCTCAGTGGGCAAGCTGAGACTCATCCTGACTCTGCACCTGAGTCTTCTCTCCCTCCCAGGTCACTAATGGCAAAAAGTTGCAGCTGTTTCTTGGTGTTGGCAGGCCCCTGACCTCTTCCTTTTGGAAGTCACATGTCACATCATAGTAAGCATATTAAAATGCTCCCATATTCCACAATAAATACATAGATAATTTTTGCTGTAAAAATATTCAAAGTAATATCCATAATTGTGCTCTTGATATTAGATGACTATGAGTTGTTAATTTTAATTTATGATTGTCTGTGATTTCTTATGTCTATATGGGAATTTAGGCCAAGTGAGAAAAGCCCAACCTACAAATCCTTTTCCAGGTTAAACAGCATTTTTGTGATTCCGAGGAAGTAGACATAGTGTTCTACTTTATAGACATTTAATTAAATGTGAGTTAAATTTGATTTTGATCTTCTCTCTGGCTTTGGAGGCAATACATACACCACAGATATTTCATGGGCCCCTCAGAAGCTGGTAGGCCCAGATGCTGAGACTATAGTATCTGCCTAGGGATAAACTGATTTGGTCCCTGCCTGGCTCTTGCCAGGTCCAGAATGTGGCCCTGTGAGGGGGCTGTAGCCACAGGCCTGAGACCTCAATGAGAGTATAAGATAGGGCTGGGAATGTAGCTCAGTACTAGGGCAGGCCATGGGGTTAAATCCCCAGCACTATTAAATAAATAAAGTACAGAGCCCAAAAGCCAGCAACAGCAGCAGCAATATCTCAGAAGGGCCCCAGGAGAGTCCTGAGCCTACTGAGCCATGGGAAGTGACCCATGCCCTAGTACCCTCTTGCTCCTCCAGACCTCCCCGACTCCTTTACCCCATCGACTCTCTAGGACCACTCTGGGATGCTGGTGATTTCATAAGCAAACCCTTTGCTATCTCACCCCCTCATTCCTAGGGCCAGGAGCCAAGTTCTCTTAGCTCCTCCTCCCATCTTCAGTTTGGACACTTTTTATAGTTAGTGTAAAGTGCTAAACAAATGTAATTTCAGCGTTTCCATTTACAAACTAGTTTACACCCCTGACCCAGGCTCTCCTACATGAAAATTTTGGAGCCATCTCTGGTGACTCTTCATTCCTTGGAACTCTTCTTAAATGATATCTTAGTCCTCTTTCTGTTCCTATTACAGAACACCACTGGTTGAGTAACTTATAAAGAAAAAAGGTTTATTTGGCTCACAGTTCTGAAGGCTGGAAAGTTCAAGATCAGGTAGCCACATCTGATGAAGTCCCTCTTCCTGGTAGAGTAAACTTCATAGAGTGTCAAGGTAGCTCAAGAAATCACATGGGAAATAGTCATAGCTCAAGTCTCTCCTCCTCTTTTATAAAGCTGCAGTCTCATTGGATTAGGGACCTACTCTTATGGTTTCATTTAACCTAATTACCTCCCAAAGGCCCCACCTCCACACACCATTGACTTATGACTTTGGGTATTAAGTTTCAACATGAGTTTTGGAAAGAACAAACACCCATACCAGGCAAATAACCTGTTGATGGGAGTCCCTGAGATCTCTCAGATTAAAAATCAACATACAGTGGTCAGGACCAGCTTTACAGAAGCTGTGCACTTCTCCTTTGTTCAGGACAGGTGTGTTGGGTGTCAGAGGGTCTGCCCTGTGTACCATGTGAGCTCCTGTCCCCTCAAGACTCTCAGAAACCCAGTGACCAGAAGGAAGTAGCCAACCCAGGAGGAAGTAGCCATTGTTTACTAAAAAAGGGGAAATTTAGGCAGTGAACTTGCTCCTACACGGCCAGCTTTTGGACAAACCCCAGGGGAACCCAGAGCCAGTGAGTCATCCTAGGCCAGTTTCCCCAGAGAGGGGAGGGGCGTACCCAGAAGCTCTGAAGAAGCACAACTATACACTGCCTTTGCATCTGTAGAACACTGGCCAGGATGCCAACCTGCCACCTGCCATGAAAGCAGCTTACAGTCCTATGGGAGGCCCAGAGAAGAAATCAGCCTGCATGCTATGTGACCCTGGCTGTATCTCCAGGGTCCTCTCTGGGCCCCCATTTCCTAGCTGTATAATAAGAGGATGGATGGCTAAGCAATCTTTTAGAGCCCTGCCCCTGTCTGCTCAGAAACTTAAGAGTCATAAGAGGTCTAATGGAGAGGGCCTGTGGTCATTTTCTTGCATCTCCCCAGGTCAGTGGAGGCTCTGTTCTTTCAAGTCTTCAAGCCCAAGTCCTTTTGATTTTCCCAGTCATCACAACCCCACTGTCTCCTGGGGCCTCCACTCCACCCTGTGGACTTGGCTGCCTACTAAGTACAAGCATGACTCTGTTGCAGTGACACATTTCATCTTCCCTGGTCCCTGCGGCCCTCACTACCAACCCCACCAAGCCACAAATGCAGGTCTTCTGTCCCTGAGGCAAAGAGACGCAGAGGTGGCTCAGCTACTCGCAGGTAGAGGCACCATACAGCCCTGGTAGGCCCTTGCTAAACACAGAGACTTGTGAAAGGAGCTGGCCTGATGGGGGAATTAGCGGGGAGGGGAGTACTGGGGGGGCTAGAGCTGCAAATAGGTGAGCACTGGAGGGCTGGGAGGGGACAGTGTGTTGCAAGGTACTTGGACCAGAGCAAGCGGCTCTCACAGGGAAACACCCATCTGGGGATTGGCTTTCAATGCCTGTCTCTATTTCTCTGAAAGGGAACCCTGCATGGCGCCCACAGCCTGAATGAGCAGGCTGGTGAGGGGACTAGAGAGAGGTCAAGGTTGCCTCTGCTGTGCCTCAGCTTCCTCATCTGTACAGTGGGTCATAATTATACATCTACCTCCTAGAGCTGTCCTGAGGCTTAGGTGAGTTAATGAATGCAAAACACTTGGCAAGGTCCCTAGCACGGGGCTAAATCTTAATATCAGCTAATTCCTTCCACAAACCACTTCAAAAAGCCCCTGCTTTTTGCCTCTGACTTGTGCTGGGCAATGCTGAGATCTGTGGGTACTAGACCTGGCCCCTGCTACAAGAAGCTCCAGGCAGGTGGGGAGATTCAGAAGGAAAAAAAAAGCCTTGCCAGGGAAACCAGGGCTCAGAGCCTCTCCTGTGGACTCTGCTTTCCAATGGGCTTTATTTCCCTACCAAATTAGCAGGCAAATCTATACACTTTGTGGTTCTCTTTCCTGGGAGCTGGTGAGAGTGGAAGGTTGACATGAGCTTAATGGCCTGCTTAGAAGTTAGGGGGAGCCATACCACCTGGGGAGCATGTGAGGCCTGGAGCCCAGGGGAGGCAATGGACTGGTAGATCATTCCTATTCACTACCCTACCCTCAGGGCCTGGCACCACAATTCCCTCTCCCTTCACCACTCCCTCCCCAGTCCCCCACCACATATCCAATCCCAATCTCCCACTTCTCACACACATGGGTTGGGGACTAGAACCACCTCTGAGCCCCGGGTTAGGAGATGGGGCTTTTTGCTGCAAGCTGGAAGAGATTCACTGTTCTAAATGCAGAAGTTCAGGCATTGCCTGGTTGAAAGGGTCTATGGAAGAAGTTTAAATGCACTTACGAAGGCAGCCAGGGGATGCTGATCATGGGCAGGGAAAAGACCCGAAGAAGCAGATGCAGTTGTGGATGGGGAAGAGTATTTAAAATTTTTCTTTTGTTTTGAAATTTTTTAAATATATTTTTAGTTGTAGATGGACACAATACCTTTATTTTTTAATTTTTTTATGTGGTGCTGAGGATTGAACCCAGGGCCTCACACCTACTATGCAAGCACTCTATGCATTAATTTTGAGTTAGTGCATTTTTAAAATACTTCCAGAATCTGGATAGCTGGGACAATGACAAGAGCAACCTCGTGGAAAGTGGGTGCAGTATGTAGTTAGGGAGGCAAGGCAGAGAAGCTCTGTCTTGGACAGGCCGTTTCCTGCCCTGAGCCTCAGTTTCCTTGTCTTTACAATGAGAACTAATGCAGACAGTGATACTACCTTTGCATGCCTGCTATAAAGGTGAAAGGAAATTCTGTGTATGTATGTGATATACCTAGCACATGATAAGGGTTCAAAACTCATTCGAGATTTCCCATGGGCTTCTATTTTCCCAGCTGTGAAGTGAGGAAAGGGAAAACAGGCACAGGAATGAGAGGCAATTCCTGGGGCCCAGCTGTTCAAGCTACCAGGTACACCAGGCCTACACAGCTGGGCCCCACTGCAGACACCTGGCCTCCAAGAGGCTGTAGAACAAGGCTTCTCAAGGTGTGGACTTCAACCCCTGATCTTCCCAGTGAACCCTAAACTGATCCCAAAACCGATCATCTTTTCTTCACTGTTGTGAGTAAACAACACACAATTCTGAGGAATTTCCTTTTTATGTGAGACTTAGAATTACTAGTGAAACTGAATTCTTTATAAAGAAGTTAATTTGCATTTTGATCTTGCTGATACAATGGAGAGGCACACTGACAGGGGTACCTCTCTGATCTGAGAAGTGGTTTCCGTCTCTTCTGGGTTGTCAGGAACCCATAGGCCAAGAGCACCCAAAGTGAGGGACAGCTTTATGTGTCAATGTTTTCAATCCCATGGTAGGTCCTTTGGAGTACTCATTTCACTACTTATCAAATACAGGTGTCCCTCAATATCCCCAGGGGACTGATGCCAGTACCCCCATTAGATACCAAAATCCAAGGATGCTCATGTCCCTTAAATAAAATGGTGTAGTATTTGCATATAACCTATATGTATCCTCCCATATGTGCATCATATTAAATCATCTCTAGTTGACTTCTAATGCCTAATATGATGTGACCACTCTATAAATAGTTGTTACACAGTATTTGTTTAGGAGATTATGACCAAAAAAAGTGTCCATACTAAGTATGGATGTAATTTTTTCCCTTGCATTTTCTGCTTATGGTTGGTTGGATATGCTAATGGGGAGCCCTGAGGTACAGAAGACTGACTCAGTATTTTTAAATGACATGGCCACATTTTACATGAAAAAAACATATTTTTTTTTGCTTTAAGATTTTTGTAAATGATTACTTTTATGATTTTGCTTTTAAAATTATTTGGCTTTGAGGAAATTCATTTAATTTATAATTGGTAATGATTTCTTGGCAGTCTTCCAGATGATTGAGAATTCTCATAAGTTAAGGTCATTTGGTCTCCAAACTACTTTTACCTGTGATGAAACTTTCATGAATACCAAATGAGGATGATACAAGATGACACTGAATGGATATTTACTTACACATTTATGCATTGTAATTGTATGATTTTCTCCTTTTGGATTTTGGAGATAACATTTGTTTGTTTTGTTGTTTTTTCAAGGTCTCAGATATTACTAGAGGCCCTTGGAAAGTTCCCTGTACCTAGCCTTGTCCTGTGAATAAAACAAAACAACCTGTGTTTGTTGGAAGGATGGCTGCAGGAGACATGTCCAGATACCACCCTTCCCATCCAGCAGCTTTGCTTGAATAGTGACAAGAGGAAGTCCCTCAGTGACTTTGAGGAGCCAAAAGGGTAACAATAAAATTGGTGATTTTTCTGGACCAGTGCCAGACCCCTCCCTTTTTTTTTCTTGTGTGCTGCGAGTCCCTAAAATGACTGATCTTGAAAATACTATCCATTCATTCATTTATTCATTCATTCAATATTTACTGAGCACAACTCTACATAACCCCTAAGAAGGACAATTTGGTAACATCTACCAAAATGAAAAAAGCAAATTCCCTTTGAGTCAGTGATACCACTTCTGGGAATGTTCTTCATAGATGTACTTGCTCTTAGGCTTAATCACTTATATATAAGGTTATCCATGGCTGTATTTTTGGAAATAAAAAAGATTGGAGGGCTGGGGAGATAGCTCAGTCGGGAGAGTGCTTGCCTTGTAAGCACAAGGCCCTGGGTTCGATCCCCAGCACTGCAAAAAAAAAAAAAAAAAAAAAAAACCAAAGATTGGAAACAATCCAAATAATCATGAGTGGGGGACTGGTTACAAAAATTACAATGCATCCATATAATAGAATCCATGCAGTTATAGAAATAAGAATGGCACCCCTCTGTGTACTTATTTGGAAGGAGCTCTGAGATATGTTAAAAGTTTTAAAAAATACTTTTAGTTGTAGATGGACACAATACTTTTATTTATTTATTTTTATGTGGTGCTGAGGATCAAACCGAGTGCCTCACAAGAGCTAGGCCAGCACTCTACCACTGAGCTACAACCCCAGCCCGTGTTAATTTTTTTTACAAGGTGAGATGCAGAAGATTAAACAGTACTCTGCCTTTTATGTAAGAAAGAGGGGGAAAAAAGCCAGGCACTGTGGCATGTACCTGTAGTCCCAGCTACTTGCAAGGCCAAGGCAGGAGGATCACTTGATCCCAGGAGTTTGGGGACAGCCTAGGATACATACTGAGACCTGTCTCAAAAAAAACGAGGCAAGGGGAATAGGAACATACATATTTATTTGGAACCCAGGAAGGACATTCAAGAAACAAGTAACAATGGTTACCTGTGGGAAAGACATGGGTCAGGATCCGAGTTAATGCTTGAAGGAGAATATTTTTATAGATACTTTTGTGTATTTTGTATTTTAAAAACCAGATGTATCATCTATTTGAATAATAATTTAAAGTAAAACTACTGAACATCTACCTGTGCCAAGCACTGTTCTAGACACAATAGGGTGACGAATGAGACAGAGATAAAGGATATGGAATCATTCATTCTTCACTCTCCAAGTTTAAGGAACAAATCCATACCTACTAAAAACAGCTAAGGACCAAAAATAAAGCATGTAGCATACATACATTAAAATAGGCACATGACTAGTGGTCACAGAAAAGTCCACTTCGGCATTCCACCCAAGAGACTGGCTGCCAGCAGCACTGGATCATGAACATGGCTGCCACTGCGTGGGCTCAAGAAAGGAGAAGTGAGAGTGAGTGCTGGGTTTGTCCACACTGGGCTGGAGAGAAACTCCCTCTCAGCATCTTTCCAGAGGTGCCTCAAGCTTATTTCCTGAGAAGATAAGCCAGGTTGAATGTCTTCAGGAGAGAGTCATTTTTGGATAATCCACTGCCATCTATTTGTCCTACAGGAAAAGCAGGACTTCAAGATAGAAGAACCCAAGTCAGGAAAGAACCCAAGACGGGACAAGGACATCAAATTCTGGGGACTTCCCAGCCAGGGGATGACTTGAAGCTGTGTGAATCATGAGGTCAGCATGTACAGCTGTCCTCTAGCCATGGAACTGTATGCATTAGCTCACTGAATCACCAAATGTAGGTACTTCATTTCTCCTCCATTTTTATAGATGAGGAAACCAAGACACAAGTAAGTTGCAGAGTCAGAAAATGGGGGAGATGGGATTCTAAACCCATTAGTCTGATCCAGAGCCTGAAGCTTCTTAATCCTTCTCCCTACACCTCTGGGCTCCAGGAGAAGGAGGGTGAGGCTACTCCAGTGTCCAGTCTGGGTTCAGGTTCCAGCCTCAGTAGTTGCCCACATGTAATGAACTGAACAATGGAATGCAGAGTACTGTCCACGACAATCTATTTCTACCCAGTCCTTCACAGAGCTCACCCAATTCCCCTCAAACCTGGGCCTCCTCCCTCCTCAGCCCAGTACTTCCTGGAGTATAAATATAGAATCCCCCTAATTTGCATGGCTCACAGCCATCCTGGGTTCTGTGCCCTTTTGTACACAAAGCCATTGTCTTCTTATGAAAATGACCACGTTCTTCCCATAAAAGTATCCAGCCTAAATGGGAAGTGGAGAGAGAATACCTTATGGAAAATTATAGAAGCACATTTCTTTGTATTTGAATACTTCCAGGATCTCACTTTGGCAGTGAACCAACTCTGGGTTGGACCCCACCATCCTCAGCCTCTTTTGTATTGTGTCATGGACCTCTGAAATCTGTTGAAGCCCGTGAGTCACCATAGCTAGTAAGGGCAGAATAGATTTTTGTTGTCATTACTGCTTTTTGCAGTACTGGGGATTGAACCCAGGGGCACTCTACCACTGAGCTATATCCCCAGACCTTTTTATTTTGAGACAGAGTCTAGCTGAGTTGCCCAGGTTGGCCTTGAATTTGTCATCCTCAGCCTCAGCCTTCCAAGTAGCTGGGATTACAGGCATGTGCCAATGCACCCAGCTCAGAATAGATTTTTTTTTTAATGCACAATACTAGAAGGATGATGGAATTAAATTATGTGGAAATAGGGTTTATCAAAATATTCTTGATGTAGTAACCCTTTGTGCTTCTTTATTGGAGTGTTAAGGAACATGATCCATCATTGCATCAAATTGCTATAATTCTGAGGTAATGAGGAGCAAAAATGATATCTGTCTGCAACAGCTGTAATATGAAAATATCTGTATTTCTGTTGCTGACAAAGTAACGGGTGCTGCTAACATTAATGTTGTTTGTTCTTTCCCAGGGAAGGAAATGCAGAGTTTCAGTTAGAGATTAGGGAAAATAAAGATACAATCTCCCTCTTCCCTGCTTTGCATTTTAGAGAATTCTAAAAGATGCCAGCCTGGGATTTCTATTCTGACCCCATGATACCACTGTTTTGTGTGTGGCAGGAGAGACCAATTAGCAAGTACATGAATGACAGTTCCCTCCTGATGCCTCCTGGAAATTGTCAAGTCTGGAAATTAACTGCTCATCAAAGTGATGTTCCCAGTAGCTGGCCCTCAGAGAACACTTACAATGTGCCTATGTGCTTGCCCCTGTAGGGAGAGTGTTACCTGCAGTATTTTATCCCATGCTGTCTGTGGTAAGAATAATTACCCTTTTGACAGATGTGGAAAACATGGCTCAGAGGCAGGCGCTGAGCTGTCCAGGTTAGATTCATGTCCTGGCCTTTCCTCTAAAATGTATGCATCACACCATTTTTATCTTGATTTGAGTTGACCCATGATGAAGTTGTAATAATAATAATGATAATGATAGTTTCCAATAGGGTGCACCCTCCATATTTAGAGTCTTTATATCATCATCATCATCATCATCATCATCAAAGCAATGGCTAATCCTCATTGTTTATGTTTATTCCAAACACTGTTCAAACGACTTAACTCATTTAACCTAACAACAGGTTGCTGTAGTTTGGATGTGGTTTGTCTCCCAAGGATTCATGTGTTCAAAGCTGGTCCTTAGTGTGGCAATGTTGGGAGGTGACAGAACTTTTAAGAGATGGGATCTAGTGGGAGGTGGATTGGTCATTGGTGGGCACTGCCCTGGGAAGCTATTAAAGTAGTTCTCATAGGCTAGTTAGGTCCTATGAAAGTGATTTGTTATGAAAGAGTGAGCCTGGTCTCTGGCTTCCTGTCTCACCATGCAATTGCTCCCTCTGCCCACTTCCCCACCATGATGCCTTCTGCCATGATGTGATTGATAACAACCAAGAAGGCCTTGCCAGAGACTGAATAGATGGGGCTGTTCAAACTTGGACTTTCCGTCTTCAAAACTGTGAGCTAAACAAATGTTTTTTCTTTAGAAAGTGTACATCCTCAGGCCTTTCATTATAACAACAGAAAATATATGAATGAACAGGTCATATTATTTTCCTCCTTTCAAAAAATTAAGATACTAAAACCAGAAAACTTAGAAAATTTGATCAAGGGTCATGTAGCTAGTAAACTAGAATTTGAACCATGGAAATATGGTTTTAGCACCTTCTTTTAACTATTTCATTGAAGCAGAACATGAACATGGAAAATTATATAAATTGTGAGTGCAGGTCTCTGGAATTTTCACACAGTGAACATAGTCATGTAACTCACCAGCCAGATCAAAAATTAGAACCTGATTGGCACTCGGCAGCTCCTTGCCCACTTCCCAGTCATTACCTCCCCATGATAACTTATCCTGACTCCTATCACCATTGATTGATTCTGCCTTTTTTGAATTTATGTGAATGTTCCTTCATTCTTTACCATTATGCTCTCATCTAGTCCTCATAGTGACCCTAGAGTCTAGAAAGTGCTTATTATTCCCATCATGAGGAAATTTAGATATTTGCAACAACTTAGTAATTCCCCTGGGGCTCCCTGTCAGCATGTGATGGAAGTAGGATTCTAATCCAGGTCTTGGAGTTAACTGATTGAAACATTTGCTGCCTTCATGTCCACCCAGCCCTGAATTTCTTCTGTGAAAATCAGAAGCACATTAGGGATCAGGGATATTCACATGAACAAAGGGTTCCATGGCCCTACACTGTTCCAAAACTTCCTATCCAAGGCCTAGCCCAGCCCTTCTGGGGACCCAGCTACTCCAACTTTGTTGCAACCACATGAGCTCCCCATTGTTCCTTAGAATCTGCAGCAATGTGTAGCCTCATAGCGGTGGCAAGTGCTTTTCCCTTTGCTGGTAACAGCATCTCTTCCCCCAGGTACCTGTTTGGCTTCCCCCTTCACTGCTCTACTGTCACCTCCTGGGCAAGTCTGAGTCCCTCCAGTGACCCTCTACCTAAGGAGTGTGGCCTATGTGCTCTCTGGTGTCTTCCTCTCCCTTTGTCTTAGAGCATTTAGACTGTATGTGCCATGGGGGCAGATTGTTGTGTTGTTCATTACTTTATTCCCAGGACCCAGATTCACATAGCATATGGTAGACAATCAATAAATCTTGAGTGGAAGGAAGAACTAATCAGCTCAGAACTTCCCCCACCAAAATACAACTGGTCTCCATGAGGGAAGGATATGTAGAGTTTAAATCCATTGCTTTGCTAATTGGGACAATGCTGTGGACTTCAGCCAGGGTCTGGTCTTTTGCTGTGATAAAGACCGGAGGTTGAGGGGAGAGAGGCCAAACCCAGCAAGGCAGCTCATCTGCTGGCCAGGAAACCGCCCCTACCTATCTTGGGCTGCTATCGTCGTCCTCCCCTCTGTGACTCCAGTCAGCCAAAGTGCCCTGCCACAAAGCATCAGAGAGGAGAGCTAGCCACCACCCAGAGATGACAATAGGGCTCCTGTGCACTGTGGGCGGTCGGGAGCTCAGGCAAATGAGCCAGAGCACAGACAGATATAGCGGCCTGCAGACTGGCTGGGCTCCGCTGCAGCTTCAGTGCTTGCCAACATGGAGGGAAGCCTGAAGCAGCTCAGCCTGGGGAGGGAGTCTGGGGAGACAGGGGACAGTCAGGCCCTGGCTGAGCTCCAGGAGCTGGCCCTGAAGTGGTTCATGGAGACACAGGCCCCCTTCATCCTGCAGAATGGTGCCCTGCCCGCCTGGTTTCATGGATTCATCACCCGCAAGTAAGTCTGCCCCTGTCCACATGGCTACACAGCCCACAGCCCCTTTGGGCTGAGCGTGTGGCCTGAGCATTCTGGAACCCTTGGTTCCTGCCCTCTCCCTGTGCTAGGCAGGGACCCCAGGCAAGGAGGAGGATGGAGGAACAGACTAAGGAGCACTACACCCTCTGGTGGCTGATTCTGTGGCAGAGGGAGAGGCTATGTATGAGGGGGATTGACCACCACTCAGGTCTAGGGTTGCTAGGGCTGAAAGAAGGCCAGGTGGGAGCAGAACACACTCAGCCCCACTTTGAATAACTGGGTGGATGGCTAGGGGACTATATCATTTGTCACCAAAACTGGGAACTATGCGTAACTAAGCTGGGAGAATTGTCACAAATGGGCTGTCCCAGACAAACTCTGGTGTACTGTTACCCTAGGAATAAAGGCCAAGATGTGCAGGGTTGGCCTTCCAATTGGGCTGGATCCCCAAGTAGCCAAAACATCAGATAAAGAATAAGACATTTGATCAGTCACCAGGTCCCGGTACATCCTGGCATAGAGCCAAGCCAGCTTTATGGCATCAACTTGTACAACTGCACAGGCCCTGTGCTCAGGAGGGACCTCCACCCACTTTAATGCTCTCCTGTCACTATCTTGAAATTCTTAATAATCTTTGAACAAGGGGCCCAGCATGTTCGTTTGGCACTGGACCCTGCAAATTATGTAGCTGGTCCTGAATAGAGCAGGCCCTTGGTTAAGTATTTGGTGAGAAAGTGAGTGAGGGAATATCTGGGCTATGTACTGCCAAACCAGAAAACAGCTGGAATTTTCCACCATGTCTCCGAAATACTTGGCACCATGTAGAAATATCTGTAGCTGCCTGGGGCTTATGGGGACAAGAAGGGGGGTGTGGTGAGTCCCTGTGAGCTGCTATTGTGACCAGGCTTGAGGCATAGTAGCATGTTCTCCCTGCAGAACTCTTGTGTAGTGCACATCTCACACCACTGCACACAGTGGTCCTGAGGGGAGGATCCCTTCAACCTAAAAATCTCCAGCTGTATGGATCTGTCCTTGATCCACAGCCATCAGGTAGACAGAGTGTGACTTGAGTTGCAGCTAGTGTCCCTGCTGGTGAGGCTGCAGTAGGGAGAAAGGAGGTGCATGTGGCCTCAGGAACTTGATGCAGTCCCAGACTGAGTCTTGAATTTGCTCAATTGAGCCAAGACAGAAACCAGGTAGCCCTGAGAGGCTGCAGACTCAAAGACCAGAGGATGTCCTTTGTCAAGGGCTGAAGGACTGTTGTGTCCTAGGCCCAAGGGTGTGGCCTTCAGGGACTCTGAGGTAGGTCTAAGTTAGGCTGATTAGGCTACTATTTGGGCAGAGGTCCCAGTTAATGGCATGTTCTCTGCGCAGGGAGACGGAGCAACTACTCAGGGACAAAGCTCTTGGTTCCTTCCTCATCCGACTCAGTGACCGGGCTGCTGGCTACATCTTGTCCTACAGGTAAGAGGGGAAGGTAGGCTCAGGCTCTCGGAACCAGCCTGTCCAACAGCTCACACTGCTTGACTTTCCCCAGGCCCTGCGTCCCTTACTCCCTCATTCATCCATTACTCAACAATGCTCAACAGACACTTTCTGAGCAGTACTATCCACAGCCTTCAGTGGGGAGCAGGGCCAGGGGAGCACATTTTCCCAAACGGAGGCTGGGGAAGGCCTCCCAGAGGGGAGCGTCAAACCCAGAAGGAGGAGCAGCAGCAATTTAGTAGGCAGAAAGGAGGGTGTGATTGAGGCTTAAGAGGGCATTCTGGTATACAGAACTGCATGTGTACAAGAACAGGATGTTATGGGAACCACAAGTGGCTAGGTGCAGCAGGACACATGGTTCCTGCCCAGAGAGGAGGGAAGGGACAGTTCAAGACAACCTTGAAGCCAGGAGTGGTGGCACACACCTGTAATCCCAATAGCTCGGGAGCCTGAGATAGGACTGCAAGTTTGAGACTAGTCTTAGCAACTTAGCAAGTCCCTAAGGACTTAGCAAGACCCTGTCTCTAAATAAAAAATAAAAAGGACTGGGGATGTGGCTCAGTGGTTAAGGGCCCCTGGGTTCAATCCCTGATTAAAAAATATAAAAATAAAAATAAAAGACAGCCTTGGATGCCTGGCTAATTCTGTAGACCATGAGGGTGATGTGGGTAGAAGCCCATTTTATCCTTCAGGAAGCCTAGGCTGGAAGCGTCTGAGTGGCAGGGACCTATGCTATTGGCTGTATGTGAGATACGTGAGATCTGGGCTAGGGTAGGGCTGTGGGGATAGAAAGGAAGAGGCAAGGGGACAAGGACAAAGTCAGTGATAGTAACATTGAATCCTGACCCAAGGACAGGTTGGGTTGGGAAAGGCAAAAGAGAGAGAAGGCTCCCCTAAGCAGAGAAGGAGGCCAGGGCTCTAGGGTAAACTTCAAATGCCTCAGATTCTGATTCCAAACTACCAAATACCCAGACAGTCCCAGTTCAAATCCCAACGTTGAATAAGTCTCTTTTGCTTACTCCCTTGTCTCATCTGTAAAATGGGAATATTCTTATACCTATTTCATAGGATTGTTGAAAGTGTTTAATGAATTGATACTTTTAAGAGTGCTTGACATAGTGCATGTGATATAATAAGGATTAAATAAATGCTAGTCATTGTTAAAATAGTTATTTTTATGCTGTGTGCCAGACACTATGCTAGGCACTTTGAAGTATAAGTCGATAGTTTTCAAATGCTTTTTCTGTGTCTGGTGTGTGTGTGGGTTTTTTTGTTGTTGTTGTTGTTTTGAGTTTCTTCCTTCAAATGAGACCTTAGGCAGAATGCCAACTTATGAAAGAGATAAAAGGAGCCACTCAAAGAAATACAAATAGACATGGGACAGAAGAGAGTGCAGTCATGTTTGGTTACCTGATTTACAAGAGACACACTGCAATTCCTGTTTTCAATAATTAGTATAGGAGCAATGGGATATACAAATGGAAAAAAATGATCCCTACCTAACATCATGTCCAAAAATTAACTAATTCTGGACAGCTCATAGATCCAAAAGAGAAAAGCAAAACAATGTTTCTAGAAGAAAATAGTTATTTTCATAGGTAAATGAAAATGCCTTTGAAAATGGGATAAGCAAAGATTAAAGAGAACACAAAAAAGTACTAAACGTAAAAATAAAACCTTGAGAAATTTGATTCCCTTAAAATTAAGAATTTCTGACAGTTAAAAGATACCACTAAGAGAAGGAAAGGTCAAGGCACAGTCTTGGGGAAGTTATGTATTACAATGCATATAGGTAACAGAGGACTCCTATCTGGAATATGTAAAGAACTCCCACAAATAAATAAGACAAAAGCAGACAATTCAATAAATAAAAGCAAAATACTTGAATAGGCACTTCAAAAAGAAATATCCAAAGGCCCCTAAATGCATGAAAAAAATGTTCAGCATCATTAGTTATTGGGAAAACAAAACCACAATGAGTGGCTGAAGTGAAAAGACAGATGGCACCAAATAGTTGGTACAAAATATTGGCTCCAAATAGCACCTGGAGCTCTCATACTTGGCAACAATGTTAGAAAATGATTTGGCACATTTAGGTACAGGTGCACCCTTGACCCATCAATTCTACACCTTGCTATAGTCTCAACAGAAAGGAGTAGGTATATTCTCCAAAGACACAAATGGGAATATTCACAGCAGCTGTATTTATAACAGCCCAGATCTGGAAATAAATGAAATGTCTGTCAATATAGTAAATAGACTGGATTTTTCACTGGATGAAATACTGCACATAAATGGGGGGGGGTGCGGGGAAGTAATTCAACACAGACATGAATCAACCCAGAAAACATAATATTGGGTGAAAGAAGTTAGACACAAGAGAAATTTTGTATAATTTCATTTATGAAGTTCCATAAAGGGCAGAATGAATCTTGGTGGTGGGGTCAGACCGTGGCTCCCATGGGGGCAGTGACAGGGAGGAGCCTGAGGTAGCCTTCTGGGGGCTGGAGAGTTTTTATACCTCCATCTACATGGCAGTTGCTTGGGTGTGTTCCTATATGGAAATTCATCCAGCTGCACATTTGTGATGTGTACACTTCACTGTCAGTTATTCTTTCATATAAAAGGAAAAGGAAGAAGGCAGGACTTTATAGGCTGAAGGGGGTGGTAGGAAACGAAACCCATGGTTTCAGTTAGTTTGAGGCTGAGTTGTAAAGGTGTAAGTTTGGATCTTTATTTGAAATTTGATATTTTGCGCATTATGGATTTTTGCATTCATTCTGATCTAAAATATTGCATTATTTGTTCTCTTGATGACTGAGTTTTTTGGTGCCCCTTTAAATTTTGTACCAAGGGCCTGCCCTAGTCCTGACCCTGACCTCCCAGACTGCACCAGAGAAGCTTAGGCACTTCCCAGGTCCCCAGAGCCCCATGGTTTGAAAACCTCTCCCCAGGTCCCTGAGAAGCACTCCCTGGCTCCAAGACAGAAGGGTAACCCCAGGTCAGGCAGGTCTGCATTGGATGGAGAGCTGGAGCCCCTCTCCTGCACCCAGGCCTGGAGCTTGGACCCCAGGCCAAAGTCAAGCTGCCTACGGCCAGCAGTCCAGACCACCTGTGTTTGTGTGCAGGGGTAGTGATCGCTGCCGGCATTTTGTCATCAACCAACTCCGAAACCGTCGATACCTGATCTCAGGCGACACCCTCAGCCACAGCACCCTGACTGAGCTGGTGCGCCATTACCAGGAAGTGCAGTTCGAGCCCTTTGGGGAGACCTTGGCTGCTGCCTGCCCTCGGGTAAGCACCCATTTTCCCCAGGTGAGGGTGGAGGGCTGGGTGTCCAGGTGTGGGTGTCCATCACTTGGACACGTGCCTTTTCTCACCTTCCCTATTTATTGCCATTAAGGGGCACTCCATGTGGGGTCATGGTCTCTGAAAAGGGGAGAGTGTGGCAGAATTTTATCTAAGGTCAGGAATCTGGTGGCAATGTTTCAGTCCTTGCCAGCTGGGAGTGTGTAACCACAGGCCTGTTTTGTCCCCACTGCCCCCAGCCGGAGGACAATGATTTGTATGATGCCATCACCCTGGGCCTCCGCCAGACCAACCTGGGCCTGGAAAATCCATCCACACCCCTCACAGTGATCCCCAACAAAGCTGCCAGCCCCTGTCCCTCTGCAAAGCCCCAGATCTCCTTCCTGCACACAAAGAAGAGTCTGGATGTGAGTCCCTGGAACCCCTCCGAGGAGGAAAGCATGAAGGTGAGGATGATTCTGGGCTGCCCAGGGTGAGGATGCTAGACCAGTGATGTGGGTGCCATGCCACAGTCAGGCCCTGAGAGGCCATGCTGGCCAGTCCCTTCAGCTGCAGAGGTGGGGGGCACCAGTTCAGGAGAGAGGCAGGCCCAGCTTGGAACCAGTCAGGGGTTCACCCATGCCAGGGCCTGCCCCCACCAGCGGGATTTGTTTCAAGCCTGGTCTTGGCTGTTTTCTCACGGACTCTGGGCAAGTTATGCAACCTCTCTGAGCCTCAGTTTACCATTCCTGAAGCTCAGATGAGAGAATGGATGTGAAATACCTAAAATACCTTAGTAAACTGTAGAGTGGGGTGCCTGTGGCCAATACTTTTTACCTCACAGCACCCCATGGGAGGGACTCAGATTTCCCTGCATATACCTCAGACCGTAGCAGGGCTCCCACTCTCACTGCATTCCATTCTCTTTAAATATCCCTTCCCAGAAAGGCCCACTTGAACAGAAGAAACTCTTCACTTTCCCACCTGCCATCCTCTCTCTCTCTGCTCTTTACAGCACTGACTGTGCTATGACACCACATTATATTGTGATAAATTAGTAGAGCATATAGTACATAAAGTGCCCTTCCTTATACTATGTAATAGAGCCTGTGTTGCCAGTCTCCAGATTAGAATGTCAACTCCCAAAGGCTGGTCTTGCTCACCAGAGTCCTCAGTGCCTAAGACTGGCTGGCACATAGCTGGTGTTCACTAAGTATTTGCTGAAAGGATACACCAGTGATGGACTTGGGGGTGGGCCACTCTGAGAGGGAACAGCAGTGAGTAGATGGGTTCAGGGGTTCTGAGGTATAAGTGGACCACACTGGAGGTAGGAGAACAGGGTGACTAAGCTTTGGTGGGGAGTTGAGCTGGTAGCCCAAGGCCTTAAATGTCAAGGTAAAGACTGTATCAGAGTTCTCTAGCATGAGAACAGGCAGGAACCCTGAATGTCACATCCCAACACTGGCATGTAACAGGTGAACTGAAACCAAGACTGGGGCCTTAGCTTATGAGAGAAAGTCCAGTTAACCTGAGGGCATTCTAGCAATGGGGTGCCTATTAAGAGGTTCTCTGTCCCTCTCTCTCCAGACCCCCATCAGAGTACCCCCACTCCCTGAGAGGAGCACCTCCCTCCTGGACGAGTCTTTTTCAGGCCCCAATGACATCATCTATGCAGACTTGAAGAAGATGAACCAGGCACGGCTAGGCCTGGGCACCGAGGCATCCGCCAGGCATGGGCCAGTTCCAGCTGACGGCCAAGCCTGCTCCCCAGGTGGGGAGGTTCTGAAGAGACCTTCAGATGGAGACCAGAATAGACTGGATGACCCAGGCCTTGCCCTCTCTGGGGTGAGCCCAGACCAGGGCCCTACAGTGTCTTCCACTTCCTGGGGGTTCCTTCTGGCCCCAAGTTCTGAGGCCCTGGGATCTCGGGCTGCTACCTGGAGGCAGGGGTTTCTGAAACAGGACCACGAGTCTCAGTCCTGCTCCCAGGGCAGCTCTGCGGATTCCTATGAGCTTGTTGGGACAGCAGGCCTCCTGCAGGAGGCCAGGGACCCACCAAACCAAGGAGGCAGTCCTTATGAGCAGATCCCAGCTTGCTGGAGTGGCCCAGCCAGGCCTCCGCATTCTGGGACCAGTCCCACATATAGCAAACTGTCAAGGCCCATGGACTGTGGCTATGAGAAGATCTTGGGGACCCCAGGGCTCCCAGAGCCTGGGAACACCTATGAGCAAATCCCAGCAGCCAAGAGCAAGGAGACTGGACGAACACACAAGGTGAGCTCCATGGGAGGGGTGGGTGGCTACCTGCCCTTAGGGAATACCTGATGATAGTAAGGGGACCTATAGCTTTTAGGCACTGGCAAGTCAGAACACTTCCGTTGTCAAGAATTTTCTAACCCCAACATTCACCTAATGGAGACAGTGGTGAGAGAAGCAGTTGCTTGATTTGGGTATAAGATGGGAGCCTCCATGCCCAACTAAGAGCTTTCTCTGTAGCAGACCATGTTCTCTGCCCCTCTCTCTGTCACGAGGGGGCTTGGATCTCTGAGGGTTCAATCATGGCTGAGCCACTCCTAGTTTTGTAACTTTGGGCAAGATAACTTCCATGGCAACTAGGTTGCCAGTTAACAAGATAAAATATAGAGCACACAAGTACATTTGAATTTCAGATAAATATTTTTAGTATGTCTCAAATAACTGTAATTATTCCTTATTTATCTGAAATTCAAATTTAACTGAGCATTATATTGTTTGGCAACCCTACCCAGGATCTCTGTTTCCTGCTCTGTAAAATGGGCTGATCCTCTGGTTGTATCCAACAGCAGCTGCCCAAGTATAGTGCTACACATCTTCTCAAGGTCTGGTCATAGCACAGAGAAGGCTCTTGGTGAATAGGGCTGTTAATTCTGAGGGTTTCTAATAAGGAAAAAGAGGAAGAAGTGGGGATCAGGAGAGCAGAGGAAGGTGGTCAGGGTGGGGCTAGTCCAGGGTTCCCAGGGAAGCAAAACAGGCCCCCGAGTCCTCAGCTCCAGCAGCATTCTGCCTATACCTGGCAACGGTGGAACCAGAGTTCCTGGGCACAGCCTCAGGCTTAAGCACTAGAAACCCTGAGAGATACCCTGAGATCCCAGGTGAAAGGCCTCCAGGGAACCCCTCTAGCAACTCCCTCAGGGAAGGCTGAGCCCATGTTCCCACACATAACAGCCTCTGAGGTCCTGACCCTCCTGGGCCAGGCAGTGGGCTGTCCCTTAAGGACCTCAGAAGCCACATCCCATGTCTGCTGGCTGCTGTCCCATCTTCTCCCAAACCAGTGGCCCTAGGTCAACTCCTCCCCCAGCCTGCCTCACCAGTGCAGAGCCAAGGCCTTAGCTGGGGTAGAGAACTGGGGTTAGGGGAGACAAGGACACTCAGGGAGGTAAGCTGGGCTTTATTTACCATATATATATATTTTTTTTATTATTATTATTTTTTTAATACACTCCTTCCTCTCTCCCTTCTTAGTCAGAAGAGGGTGAATTCTTCAGCCCAAATTGGAGGGCTGAAGGTATGAGTTTCAGGCACTGGGAGAGGCTTGTGGAAGCAATCATCAATATTCCAGTTTGGGCCCCCAACCCCAGGCCTGTGTTGATGGGCCCCTGAGCTAGGGTCTTTCCTCCCCTATTTGGGGACCCTCAGGTGCCAGCATCTTCTCCTTCCTTGCAGCCTGACAAGCTCCGGAGGCTCTTCTTCACAGACAAGAAGGCTAAATTCTGAGGAGGGCCAGTGAGTTTCCTGATATCCAGGCTATGCCAGGGATTATTGCAAAGCCGTCAGCTCACCTGCAGGGTGGCCCTCGGATTCTTAAGCCCAACCAGTGGCTCAGAGACACATACTAGGTGTCTACCTGGAGAGAGGTGGGAAGGACCTTCTAGCCACCTGCAGCTGCTGGCTGTGTCCTGCTTCCCCAGTGCCTCCAGTCCATGCAGAGAAGGAAATAAGGCCAGAGAATGGGTACTGGTCAACAGCAGGGGTCAGTGCCCCTATTTCTGAGATGAACATGCAGAGGGCTCAGTCCCTCAGCCCACTTGCCAAACGTGGCAGGTCCTGAGCCAGGACAGACATTTTCCTAACTGACTGAGTGACATCATGTAATTGCTCTTGAGAACAAAACCAGTTCCCCTTCTCAAGGACCTATTAGCAGGACAGAGAGGAGGGCTACGAGTCACATCCTCTGCTTCTGTTCCCTAGGGACCAGAGCCAGGGATGTGGTTACAAAGACCCATCCTCTAGGCCATGGCTCTGATCCTGGAGCAGGCCAGGTTCCCAAGAACTGCCCCTCGGCTCTTCTATGTATCCTGCTTTCATCCCAACCTCACTGTGCAAGCTGGGCAGATCCTAAGAAGTACCCAGTCCAATCCCTTTGTGCTGCAGATGAAGAAACTAAGGCCCAGACAGGAGTAGGCCACTTGGCACCACAGAGGTGGTCAGGGCTTGAGCAGATAATTCTTAGTACGACAAGGTCAAGTTTGGGGTCAGCCTGAGATTCACTGTTGGGTGACATCTGGAATCAGCCAGTGGTCACACAGAGCTACCTAGTAGCCATCCCTATGTGACCAGATCACCCTCACTTTCTCTGCCTTCAGCCAGTCCTGACCATTGGAGTGGTTCTTAGACCCCACCCATGAGACCCAGCTCCAACCTGGTGACCCTATCTCCAAGGAGCCCTCAGGGCCCTGCCCAGTCACCAGGTCTGGACACAGAGCACTCAGGTTTCCTGCTCTGGTTATTCCCTTAGGCCAGGCTAATTCTTCCTGGGATTCTTCCTGTTTTCTCCTAAATCCTTCCTCACCCATGTGTCCCCACCTCTCTAAGGGTGAGCAACTGGCCAGCTGTCCCCCTCTGCACTGCCTCCAGTAGAGGCAGAGACCAGAATTGACCATCTCCAGGTAGAAAACCACAGGGCCCCCTCCTCCCCATCACAGGCCCTGGGCAGATTTGATTCGGTGCACATTTGTAGGGAAAAATCTATCCTTAAGGGCACTTGGCTATGTGACTTCCCCCTCTGAAAAACGGGGCTCTAAGTCCTTACTCTGGGAGGAGGAGCTGAAAGCAAAGGCACTAGACCTGAGCCTCACACATAGTGGTGTTCCACAAACGTTAGCCAGAATTATTGTTATGAGAGAACTGGAAACACTCCTCCCTATCCTTTGTGGTTCACTGGAAGACATGAGGCATGGGTGTGGTACGCCTTCCTCCGAAGGCACAGCTCCGGAACCAAAGCCAGTGCCTGAAGCGAGAGGGCAGCATATAACCTTGGGAGGCAAGGCACTCAGTGGGATTTCAAGGCCAGAACAGATACCACTGAACACTTCCTAATGTTGGCAGACACCGAGTGTGTGGGACACAGCAGTGTTTTATTACTAGGAGTCACAATTCTGTGGACAACATACACCAGTGAGGATTCCATGTCATTGCGGAGGTTGGATGGGGTGGTGTTCAAACCCAGGGACAGACAGGAACAGAGCCCTTTGGACCCACTACTCACACAGCTTCACATTGGGGAGAGTGGTGGGAAGAGGAACAGGCCAGAGTGGGGCACAGCTCAGCCTTGGATTTTGGGATTTTGGAAGAAGATTGCATAGCTCATTAAAACCCCAACTTTTTTTTTTTTTATTTGCCCTGTGTGACTGGGGTGTCAGCCCAGCACATGGACAAGTTAGACTCTACCACCTCCTGTTAGATTTTCTTCCTTACCTTCCCAGGGCTGGATGGGGAGAGGACTAGGCATGGGGTGGACAGGAGGTTCTGCTCAGGGGCTATGGGTCTTGAGTCTGGACCACGAGGAGCCCTGGAAAGGGTCCTACTCCTACTCCTCACATCCTACTTCTCTGGTTAAGTTTTTTTTTTTTTTTTTTTGCTGAAAGGGCCACAGGAAATGTCCATGGGTGTAAACCCCAGAGGCTGCAGCTCTTTTCCTGGGAAGCATGCAGCCACACTTGTATAGGCAGCAGAACTGGGAGGTGGGCTTCCAGGTCCTGTAGCCTCAGCAGTGTCCTCAGATCCGGATGTGGAAAGTGCTGGAAAGATAGCAAGGACAGGAGAAGGTGAGAGACCCTGGGCTGGGCAGGTAGAGGCTCCTCAGGAAAAGCTAAGCAGGCCTGGCCCACCCCTGGCTGGTTCCTTAGGGTAGCCTGTACAGAGGCATAGTTAATCACCCCAAGGGAAGAGAGGTTCAGAGGAACCAACAGCTGTTCCCAGGGTTTCCAGCACCCAGTTATAACTGAAGGACCTTCCAGGTCTTTATCCTTCCCAAGAGAATCTGGTCCTTCAAAGGCAAGGCCAGTCACACATCAAGGAGATCTGGGCCTTGAAGATGACCTATTGCTCTGGCCTGCATGTCATTGACCATGGAGGAACCACAAGACCAAGCCTTCTGGCTGTGGCCCTAGCATTCTGATCTTCCTGCCCAAGCCCAGTCCCTGGGGTGGCAGCACCTGAGGAAATCAGGAGCCTTGGCGATCATGTCCTCAAAGTCAGCAAAGCCCAGCTTGCCATCGCCATCTAGGTCAGCTTCCTCGATGACCTTGTCACACACGAGCACCACCTCATCCTCATCCAGCTCTGACTTGGTGAGCCGGGCCAGTGTCAGCTCCAGGTCCTCTTTGCAGATGAAGTTGTCAGTGTTGAAGTCTGTGGGGTGGATGGTATGGATTTAGAAGTGGTTAGGCCAGGGGTGGGTCACTTCAGGTCTGGTCCTATATTACCCTTTCCTCCTAGCTGGTCACACTGACCTCTCCACCAGTCTCTGAAGTCTCAAAAGCATTTCTAGGCACACTTTGGGGATACTGGATCTTTGTGCGCAGCTGATGGGGTCCAAGAGGATCTCACCCATAAATATGACTTAAATACCCAGTTAACGAGTTAAAATTCAAAGGACCTACAAAACCCTACAATGCCTGTATGAAAACCCAGCCTGAGATAGTTCCCAATCTAAGGCTCCCTGGGGACTTTGGGGTCAGGTCAAATGCCCCTCCTGGCCTTACCCTACAGTGGGCTTCTAGAGTTGAGGAAATCAAAGCTCAGGAAAGCCAAGTGATTGCGTTAAGATCAGAGAGAGACAGAGATGGAACAGATTCTGACAGGGGCCTATATGACTTTAAGATCTGTGTTTTCTAAATGGCCACATTGCCAAAGGCAGGTCTCAGGACAAACATGTAGTCCTATATCATGTTGCACATGATAAACACATACAGTTTCACCTGTCAATTAAACACATACACACCAAGTCAGGAGATGCAGACGCCCCTTAGAGGCCACTGGCTGGCTTTCGAATGCACGGAGCAGGGAGCATGGTTTGATTGTACGGGAAAAAAAGCACTACCACTGCCCCAAAATACGGCAAAATGATCCAAGGACTGAGCCACACACAGGATTGTCATGGTGAACTCCGCCCTTCTCAGCATTCTCAGCCCAACTGCCAGATATTTGCACCCACAGTTTCTCCTGTCTGGGATGCCTTACACAGCAAACACCTGGGGAAGTTTCCCTCAAATTTCCCTCCCAAGAGGGGAGCTTTTTAGACATAAGGGTCCCCCTCACTGTGCTCCTCCTGAGACAGTTCCAAATTAGCTTGCTGAGCTAACTGACATTAATGTAGTGATGAAGAGAATAACTGCTAATGTGAGCACAGCGTGCTCGTCCTCACTTAATTTTGAAACAACACGTACTAGGTAGGTACAACTAGAATCCCTACTCTACAGATGAAGAGGTCCCTGGTCAGTGCTGGTGCTAGAGCCCAAGCCCTTGAGGGCACCCTGCACTGTTCACCTCTGCACTGGCCTGTGGGGGCCTCCAGAAGCAGGCACAGGTGGGATTCATCTCTGCCACTGGAGGGACATGCAGGCAGTTCTCTGGAAAGACCTCCTGGCTGGCTGGATTCCTCTGCCCCTTTTTTTTTTTTTTTTTTTTTTTACTCTTTTTTTCCTCTGCCCCTTTTATGTAAGGAAATTGAGGCTCTGTGTGCTCTGCCCCCTCTTTGGTGGAAAATAACCCTTCCCATGAGCAACACATTGGGGTCTAAGTTTGGAGGGATGATGGGTGGAATTTAGGAAGCTTTTTACATGACCCATGCAGGCACACTTTGTAGAGGGTGGACAGGTAGATACTGTCTTTCTAATACACAAACACAATGTGAGTGCACATATGTATCTAAACCTAAAGTCCTTTGAAATAAACATGACAATGACAAAATGAAGATACCCCCTTGATAGTTTCCATTGCATTGGAATCCACCAGCTGCTCAAAAGTGCCAAGGACAGATTTGTCACTGGCTCCCCTGGTCTACGACAGGTTCCAACCCCTCCTTGGACTGAAGTGTCCCCATCTAAGGACAGTCTGAGGACTTGACACCAGTGCCCATATGCCTGTTGGGCTTACTGCCTCTGACACAGTCTGTGAGCTGTGTGAAGTTATGTCCTTTGGAGACTCCTGAGTGCCCAGCGCCCTCTGGTGGCCAGTGAAACAACAGGGCAGAGGCTGGGCTGGGCTGGGCTGGGCTGGGGTGAAATGAAGAGCCAGCCCCCTTACCCTTGGCACTTTGGGGGCCTCCCTTGTTGCTCAGCCCACCACGGCCCACACCTCCTCTCTGGGCCCCAGATTCAGTGTGGCTCCTGTTCGCATACCGGAACTTGCTGAGAGATCTTTCAAAACACAGGTGCCCTTCCCCTAGACACCCTGCAGTACCCATGCACTGAACATTAGACCCAAACTCCCAGGCTGGCTCCTCACAATCTGGTACCAGTTTATCTCTTCAGATTCTCACTGCCTCCTGCCCCACCATGTCCCAAACCTCTTTCATCTCATGGAGTCCTGTGCCTTCCTGTTTCTCTGAGTCCTTTCAGGCTGCCCCCACTGCCAGGGATGACCACCCCTATGTGTCCAGTTGACAGACCTCCTCAAATCCTCCAGGTCCTGATTAAATGACATCACATGTGACCCCTCCTCACACTAACCCCCACCCACGTAGGGCAAGTCCCTACCTCCTCTGCTCATAGGACCCCTGAGGTGGCTCTTAGGCAGAATGGGTCCCTCATTGCTGCCATGCTGGATCAGAACTCTTTAGAGGACAGGTCAGCCTCATTGTTCATGGCATCTTCCATGGTGGGAGCCAGCAGTAACTGGATGGCCAGATGGCCCTGAATGCCACCACCCTCAGCACCACGGCCCTGCCCTGCCTTCAGACTCTCCTTACCATAGATCTTAAAGGCGTAGTTTGCCTTGAGCTCTCGGGGAGCTGACTCACAGAGCACGGAAAACATGTCCACGAAGTCGTTAAAGGTGAGGTTCCCTTCGCCATCCTCAGAAAAAGCCTCTACAATCCTTTCCTTGAAGGGATTCTCCTGAGGAAAATAACCACAGCAATCACCAGAAGCAGGTGAAGCAGGAAGGCTCAGAACCAGACTGCTGACAGCCTGCGTGGCCTTGCACAAGCCTCTGAGCCTCTGTTTCCCCATCTGCAGAATGGGAACAGTAACAGCACCTAATTAAAAGAGTTGCTAGAGGATTCGAGGAGTTAAAGTATGCAAGGCCCAGCACAGCAAGCATTCCACCAGTCAGTCATGTCATATCACTAAACAAGCTCTCCAGCTTGGCAGAGCCTGTGTGCACTCACAGGAGGCAGGAGCAGGGCATTGTGTCATTTTGCAGGGGAGCTCACAAAGGCTTCTGCCTTGAGAAGACAGGGCAGAAGATATCCCCCAGGCATGGGCAGCTCAGGCCATGTCAAGCCAGGATGGTGGGAGGCAGAAGTGGAGCCCGAGAGGATTGGATAACTGGACAGGACATGCAGTGGGAGTCACAGAGATGGTTCAATTGCCAGGCCTGCAACTACTGAGTTCCTTTGACCTCTCCCCGACCACCTCCAATGCAGCCTCCCCTGGCAGGCAGGACACTGACTCCTTTCTCTGATACCAAATCATGCAGAGTTCCACACTCCTGGGTTCCTTCTATCACAACTGGGCTAGCACTTGGCCAGCCCTACTTAGTGCCCAGCCCAGAGGCTCAGAGACAGAGCCCATGGTTTCTGCCCGTGAGTGCCTCACACTCTCCATGACCCTTTGAGCCTGGTCTCCCATCCCTCTCTGGGCCAGGCTGGGTGCTTGTCCAAAGCTGAGCCTGGGCTCATTGTCTCTCATAACTGAGGTCAACCAGATGCAGGCCCATGAAGATGCCATGTAATGCTCTGGCCTCACATCCTAGGAGAGGGGCCATTTGCAAGGCACCACAGCAGTGTGGAGTTGAGCCCAAATTTCTTTCTTTTTTCTCCCTTTGGAACTGGGGGTCAAATTCAGAGGTGCTCTAACCCTGAGCAACATCCTGGTCCTTTTTACTTTTATTTTGAGACAGGGTAAGTTGCCTGGCAGGCCTTAAACTTGCAATCCTCCTGCCTCAGCCTCCTGAGATGCTAGGATTACAGGAGTGTGTCAACACAACCAGCTTCCAAATGTCTTCTTCATGTTGGAGTACACTTTACATATTCTGGGTGAGAAACTCAGGAAATGAACCATTCAAATGTATGGGAGGTCTGAGGACCAGCCTCACCTGGGAGCTGTTGAGAAAATAAAACTTGACCTACCCCAGATGCACTGAGCCTGAATCAGCATTCTGAAAAGATTTTCAGGTGATCTGTGCCATGTTCAACTCTGAGACGTGATGCCAGGAATGCCTATGCTGACCTTGCAAGACACCACAGCCAGACAAGGGAGAGACAGAAAAACTGTCTAAAAGGGCAGATATAACATCTGTCCAGTACAGAGGCCCGGGGCCACTTCACAAAGGGGAAGGCAGATGGACATAGGCCAAAGGCTGGGCAGCAGGGCAGCTCCTGATCCATAGCAACCCCACTGATTCCCCACATGTATTCATAAGAGTGCAGGTGAAGAAACTGAGGCACAGAGAGGTTCAGTGGTCTGCTCAGAGACACAGAGCCATAAAGAGAGCAGCAAGGGTTCACCCAGAGCTGGGTGCCTCTGCTCCCCATCCAGAGGTGCAGAGTCCCCATCCCCACAGCCCACCTAGGGAGGCCCCTCACATACCCGGAGCTCTGGCATCTGGATGATGAGGCTCATAGGCACATGGACAATGGGACTCTTCCTGTAGTCCATCGGGACGAGGTTGGGGGCCAGTTCATAGAACCGTGCATGGAGCCTTTGAGGAAAACAGAGGAAAAGCACTGGAGTGGGTGCCACCCTGAGTCCCCTGTGGACCAGTGCTGCTCTTTATAGGGAGCTACCTCAGAAAACCTACCTCAGCTCTGCCCACAAGAGTGCAAAGCTTGGGAGGGAAGAGGATTCTAAGTGAACCTCTGTGCTGATAATCAGACTGTATCCAGGCCCTCCCCGTTTCCACTATACAAACCTCCACCACCATCACCCTCATCCTCTACCCTGGGACCTGCACCCATTTGGACTCATAAGAGTCTTCTATGCTTCAGGCACTGTGCTAAGCACTTGACATGTCACCTTACTTGATCTCCTCTTGATCACTGGGCAGACAGATGCTTTGTGACCCCATTTTATAGCTCAGCAAACAAAGCTGAGGATAAGAGTGATTTGTTTAAGGCCACACAACTAGGACATAGTGAGGGCCATGGAACAAGCCCAGAACTGGAAATTCAGAGCAGAAATTCTTAACCACTCTTCTTTCTGCCACTCCTGGGGGTCTGCAAAGCAGGGTTGGTCTCTGAAGAGGTCCACAGCCCTTACATCCTTGGAAGCCCTTGTGAATGGGCCAACTGCAACTTCCCTGGAGCAGGGAGTCATCAGGACAGAGCCCATTGCCCCAGGTTCAGCCTCCTGCCCTCCTCACTGATGGCTCAGTTTGCTGGCTCCCATCCCATCCTCCTGCCCTGGACTCAGGAGACCACGTCCTCCTGGAACATAAGACCACTTCAGCATGTGCTGCATGGACTCTAAGGGATGAGAAGCATCCTGACACCATCTCACTAAGAAGGCCCATCACTATCCAGGCCACCTCTGCCCTGTGTCCCCTGGTCCAGGTCCCTGCCATACCAGAGAATAGCCTCCATCCCAAGACAGGTAAAAACTGCATTCATAAGAAATTGTTTCAATAAAGTACTGTTGGTAAGGGGATTGGGGGGAAAAAGTGTTCCTCTAGGGGCTGAGGTAGGTAAACTGTCCAAGAGGCCCTAGGCTACTGGGGATTAGATCAGGTATGGCCCCATATCTCCTGGGCCTGGGTCTGGGTTACCCTACTACCTCAAAATCTGGGTCAGTCCAGGTCTTCTAAGTGGCCCGACTCAGACCCTTTCTTAGAAAAACACTTCAACACAGCCACCTGGCTCTCCGTGGGGGTTCACCCAATTCTTGGTGTCCAGCAGAGCATTTAACTGCTTCCCCAGCTCATATGCCCTCAGCTCCCAGGGCTCACTTGTGCCAGGCCCTGAGCTAAGGCTGTGTGAGCTACTTTTCTTATTTTAATTCCCAAATCATCCCCAGAGGTAGATATCAGCCTCCAATTTTTCAGTTGGGGTAACTGAGGCCTATTCTCTGCTTACACAGCCAGTGAGAAGTGGGGATGAGACTTGAACCCATGATCTCCATGTCTTCCCTATAAGTCAAGCCACTCTGGCAAGCGCGTCATAAACACCTGGTTCAGAGCCTGTCCACAGCAAACAAAAAGCAAAATGCCACAAGCCCACTTTCCAGTCACCCATCCTGAATGTACAAAGAAGCTCCATGGCTTGGAGAAAGGTGGAGGTGGGAAAGGTCCTAGAATTTATCCTTCGGGTATGGGGAAGTCAACAAAACCAGGGTGACAGGATCAAGTGGGGATTTTCCATAAGAGGGTGCTCAAGGACTTTCTTTGCTTCTATTTCCTGAATTGAGAAAAATAGTACCCAAACCCTACAACCACAAATTGTTTTCCGATTAATGCATTCTTGACAGATCCACTGTGTTTCCAATTGTTATATTTCCTATTTGACCTTGATACCCAATCCCCAGTATGTGTGCAGGAGTATGATGCTGGGCTATTTTTTGGGGTTGGCTTATAGCCCCAAAATCTTGTGGCAGGTTGCAGCAGGAGCTTGAGGTCAGGCTAAGGTTGGAGACACCCTCTCCATACCGAAAGCAGCATGGCTTTCGGTAAGTGGAGTAACCCTTGAAGAATAAATTTCCATTTTAGAAATGGGGACCACCCTGCTGTTGTCACATATGTGAGAATTAAACAGGATGATGCTCATAAAACCACCTGGCTCTCGCTGAGTATGTGGCACACACCTATAATGCCAGTGACTGGGGAGGCTGAGGCATGAGACTTTCAAGTTCAAGGCCAGTCTCAGCAACTTTGCAAGGCCCTCAGCAACTTAGTGAGACCCTGTCTCAAAATTTTAAAAGGACTGGTTAAGCACCCCTGGTTCAAATCCTGGTATAAAATAAACAAACAAAAACAACAACAACAAAAACTTCTCCTGGCTCAACTGTAGCTATTAGCATGTTGCCTGACATAGGTGGGGCTTCCTGGAAGCGGAGGGCTTGGGAGAAGGGCTAGGAATGCTCCTGTAGGGTTGAGGTGGTTCTGCTAGGTGAGAAGCCAGCTTCTGCCCTGGTACACAGATCTGTCCTAAAATAATGAATAATGTTAGAATTTTTTTCTTTAAGGTAAACAAACCTAAGTAGGTTTTGAAAACCTAAATCACTCTGAAAGACACTCTAAAAATTGTCACCACTTCCCCAGTAAAGGGTACTAAGTTCAAGATGATTTACGTATTTGTCCTATCATACATTCAGGACCAGAAATAATACTTATGCCACTTGAACTGCTCTAGAGCATAGGGCAAAATGTGACGGCCTCCCAGTTTATATTAGAGAATTAATAAGAACCCTGATACCTAAACCCAATGGGCAGCATCCAGAATGGACCAAGGGTACTCGCACACGCAGGTGCAAAACTGTTTTAAAATTAATACACTGGTAAATCAAGTGCAGCAGTATTTAAAGAATAATACATTAGAACTGAGTGGGATTTATTTCAGAATGCAAGCATGGTTCAATGCATGGAAATATGTGACTGTAAGTTACATTTTTAAAAAAATATTTTTATTAGTTGTTGATGAACCTTTATTTATTTTTATGTGATGCTGAGAATTGAACCCAGTGCCTCACATATGCTAGGTAAGTGCTCTACCACTGAGCCACAATCCCAGTCCTATAAATGATATTAATAGGCAAAATTTTTTTTATCAATTTGATAGATAAATTTATGACTGTGTGGTTGTGCATACCACATGTTCACACTGAGATCCCCATGAGGTGGAAGTGGAGAGGGTGCTAAGAGGGGAGCAGCGGACTTATTGCTCAATCTACTTTTGATTTTTTTTTTCTTGGCACTGGGGATGGAAATCAGGGCCTTGTGCATGCTTAAGTATATGCTCCACCATTAAGTTGCAGCCCCAATTCCAAAGTTTTTAAATTTTTTAAAGTATTTGTTAATAAAAATTAAAAATGTTGAAAACATGGGAGGATTTTTGTCAAAAGAAAGTCTTAAAATTATTAGTAAAACACAAACAAAGGAGTTTCTGCTTAGAAGCAGAACTAAACAGACATCTTTATTGTGAATCAACATCAAACATCAGGGCTGGGATTGTAGATCAGTGGTAGAGTACTTGCCTTCCATATGTGAGGCACTGGGTTTGATCCTCAGCACCACGTAAAAACAAATAAATAAAATAAAGGTACTGTGTCCATCTACAACTAAAAAATATTTTTAAAAAACATCAAACATCTTACTTAAATGATAAGATACTGGATATAAACCTATAAATGTGGGATGCCTATAATCAACATTATTATATAACTGTTCCCCCTAGAGTACTAATTAATGTAATTAGTTAAGACAATAAAATAGTACATTTAAATGTTGGAAAGAAGGAGGCAAATTATCATTATTTGCTGGAAAACAAAAAAAAAATCAACTTAAAAACTATTTGAATTAGAGCTTAGAAGATTTTCTATATAACAGCTTTTCTATATAGCAACATTACCCTACTCAAAATATGATTAAAAAATCCTAACTGAGGGGCTGAGGATATAGCTCAGTTGGTAGAGTGCTTGCCTCACATGCACAAGGCCCTGTGTTCAATCCCCAGCACCACCAAAAAAAGAAACCTAATTCTGGGCTGAGGTTGTGGCTCAGTGGTAGAGAGCTGGCATGTGTGAGGCCCTGGGTTAGATTCTCAGCACCGCATATACATAAATAAATAAAATAAAGGTCCACTAAGAACTAAAAAATTAATATTAAAAAAAAAAAAAGACCTAATTCGGTGACTGGGGATGTAGCTCAGTGGCAGTGTGCTTGCCTAGCAAGTATAAGACCCTGGGTTTGATCCTGGGTACTGCTAAAAACAAACAACAACAACAACAATTTTATAATTTTAAAGAATCAATACAACAGAAATAGCTAAATATAAAACTAATATGAAATAAATATTAAAAACATGAAACTTTACCAAAGTATGTAATATTTTAGGTAGTTAGATAATTATTATGTATTCCTAATAAGACTTCACATCAGAAGCTGGGGATGTAGCTCAGTGGTAAAGCAATTGCCTACCATAGGCAAAGACCCTGGATTCAATCCCTAGCACTTAAAAAAAAAAAAAATTAAAGACAATAGTGTGCCATTTGCCTGCCTCTTGCCTGTCCATTGCCTGTCTTTCACCTATACATCACACACCACCCGAAGTTCACCTCCTGACCGTCCAACAGCAGTCAGCAAACTGACTGCAGACTGCCAGTGGAGAGCCAGCTGCCTGCCATTGCCTGGAAGTTCACTGAAACAGTACCTGCAGGTTTGGTTAAACGTGGCTGCCGCCATTTTGACACAACAGCCAGGCCCCGTAGGACCCCCGGCCGGACTGACTGAGCCCCATCTCCAGGATCCCTCAGGCCGACAGATCACTTCCTGCCTCCGGGGCCCTCACATCAACTGACTGCTCCCCGCCACCAGGACCCCCAGACCGAATGACTGTACTCTATCACCAGGACCCCCAGACCAACTGATTGCACCCAGCCTCCAGGATCCCACAAACAGACCGACCACACCACAACTCCAGGACCCCTGCCTGACCAACCACACCCACTCTCCAGGACCTCCAACCAACCACGCCCACACCCAAATTGCAGCTCCCCATTTGCCAACACATTTGGAAGCCAGAGCGGCCATCTTAGATAATCCTGGAAGCAGTATCTCCCATCTTTAGGTGAGGCAAATATCATCCTGAGATGCCTGCTGGAGACTTGAAGCTCATTGTCAAGTACCTCTCATACATCAGGCTACAGAAGACGGGGAGATTTGAATACTATATAACTGTTATAGTGTAGATTTTCTTTTTTCTCCTTTTTGAAAAATTTTGTTTTTATTTCTTTACTTTTCTTGCTCTATTTTCCTTTTGTTTACCTGTTTCCTCAGTCTCTTTCTAGCTTTTCTCATGCTAACAACCAACTTCTTTTGATTACACTTTCACTCGTTCTATGATCTAGAACTTTTATATACTCTTTTCTTATCTCTTTAACAGCTACATCCTACACCCCTCCCCATCCTCTTTGTCCTCCATTAGAACTGCAGACCTTATTGCAAATCTATTTGTTATACTGTAGATAATAATTAAACTCATTCTGTTTATTATGACAATATTGATAATGTCCTCATAGGGACTATTTGGTTTAGAGTTGCATATGGTCTGTACTGGGCATTGCTAATATTGATCTCCCCCTTAAAGAAAAGAATTTGGAAACCTATAAGGCCACTATAATCCTATAGGGGGGAAACTGCAATACCCCAGATCTGCACTGCTAGAGGGGAAGATACATGAACAACATGAAGAAACAAGGGAAGAAAATGATCCAAACAAACCTAGATTCTATATTAATAGAATCCAGTGACAGAATGCTAGAAGAAATGTCAGAAAAGGAGTTCAGAATATACATAATTAAAATGATTCATGAAGCAAAGAGATAAGAGAGCAAATGCAGGCAATGAATGATCACTCCAATAAGCAGTTGAAAGAGCAACTGCAGGAAGCAAAAGATCATTTCAACAGAGAGATAGAAATTCTCAAAAACAAACAAACAAACAAACAAAAAAACCCAAATGGAAATCCCTGAAATGAAGGAAACAATAAACCAAATAAAAATCTCAATGGAAAACATCACCAACAGACTAGACCACTTGGAAGACAGAACCTTAGACAATGAAGACAAAAGATTTAACATTGAAAATAAAGTTGCCCAAACAGAGAAGATGGTAAGAAATCATGAACAGAACCTCCAAGAACTATGGGATATCATGAAAAGACCAAATTTAAGAATTATCAGGATTGAGGAAGGCACAGAGCTACAAACCAAAGGAAGGAACAACCTATTCAATGAAATAATATCAGAAAATTTCCCAAGCCTGAAGAATGAAATGGAAAATCAAATACAAGAGGCTTACAGAACACCAAATGCACAAAATCACAACAGATCCACACCAAGGCAACATTATAATGAAAATGCCTAACATACAAAATAAAGATAGGATTTTGAAGGTTGTGAGAGAAAAGCATCAGAAACCAATACAGATATCAGCAGATTTTTCAACCCAGACTCTAAAAGCTAGAAGGGCCTGAAATAACATTTTTCAAGCTCTGAAAGAACATGGTTGCCAACCAAGAATCCTATACCCAGCAAAACTAACCTTCAGATCTGAAGATGAAATAAAATCCTTCCATGATAAACAAAAGTTAAAGGAATTTACAAATAGAAAGCCTGTGCTACAGAATATTCTCAACAAAATATTCCATGAGGAAATGAAAAACAACAATGTAGGTCAGCAAAGGGAGGAACTACCTTAAAGGAAAAAATCCATTCAAAGGAGAAACCAAGTCAAGTTAAAACCCCAAAATAAGCCCAAATGACTGGGAATACAAATCATATCTCAATAGTAACCCTGAATGTTAATGGCCTAAACTCATCAATCAAAAGACATAGACTGGCAGAATGGATTAAAAAGAAAGACCCAACAACATGTTGCCTTCAAGAGACTCATCTCATAGAAAAGGACATCCACAGACTAAAGGTGAAAGGATGTGAAAAACCTACCATGCACACAGACTCAGTAAAAAAGCAGGGGTTTCCATCCTTATTTCAGATAAAGTGGACTTCAAGCCAAAGTTAGTCAGAAGGGATAAAGAAGGACATTTCATGTTGTTTATGGGAACCAAAAATCAGGAAGACATAATGATCGTAAATATGCCTTAAACAACGGTGCATCCATGTATGTCAACCAAATCCTTCTCAATTCCAGGAGTCAAATAGACTATAACACAATAATTCTGGGTGACTTTAACACACCACTGTCAACACTGGATAGATCTTCCAAACAAAAACTAAACAAAGGAACCATAGAACTCAATAACACAATCAATAACTTAGACTTAACAGACATATATAGAATACTCCATCCATCAATGAACGAATTCGCTTTCTTCTCAGCAGCACATGGAACCTTCTCGAAAACAGACCATATGTTATGCCACAAAGCAGCCCTTAGTAAATGCAAAAAAATAGAGATACTGCCTTGTGTTCTATCAGATAATAATAGAATGAAATTAGAAATCAATGACAAAATAAAAAAACAGGAATTACTCCAACACCTGGGGACTAAATAATATGCTATTGAATGAAGCATGGATAACAGAAAACATCAGGGAGGAGATAAAAAAATTCTTAGAGGTAAATGAGAACAACGATACAACATATCAGAAAGACAACAGTGTAATGATGCTGTACATCTCTTCATATTTCTGTAAAACAAATACAATTCTAATTATTTTACACAGTATTTTAAAATTATTAAATTAAAATACTGAATTAAAATTTAGAATTTGGTTGCTAACATTTACAAATTAAAAGACTATATTATGCAGCTGAATGTGCTGATCATGCTGGGGATGAGAAGCAACTGTTTCTGCCGGTGCCAGTTTTCATAAGCCCCAGACTGGGCAGCTTCATTTACTTACAGTGTATGTTGGCCCACCGGCAATGATTTAAGTCAGAAGACAAATATATATATATATATGGTGGTAGAGTGGGAAAAATTCAAAAGTCTTAAAATTCCACTTTGATCCTGAAATCTGTACTCTGAGGAAATAATCCCAAATATGCAGTTATGTGAAGGTGCCTCAGAGATATTCACCTCAGTACTAATTAAAATGTTGAAAACTGGGACACCTAAATGCCAGCTAAATCAATTAAGGGACACTCAGTTATCACAGCTATTTAAAATGCTACAGAAGAATAATTATTCTGAAAGTTGGTTGGGGGTGTTGCTCTGTGGCATAGCACTTGCTTAGTAGCCAAGAGGCCCTGGGTTCCATCTCTAGCACCAAAGTTCAAAAAAGTTCTTCACACAATGTAAACTAAAAAAAGTAGAATGTACAGTAGGAGTCCATTTAATAGTTTTTTAAAAGCTTGTGTACATTTATACTCCTAAAATATAAAGACAGAAATGAAGGCTGTTTGCTAGAATATTAGTAGTGGTTTTTCTTGAGTCATGGGGGTGGGGATAGATATATTGTGTTCCTTTTTAATCATCTATTTTTAGTTTTAAAAAATTGTGCAGGGGTTGGGGATTTAGCTCAGTGGCAGAGTGCTTGCCTAGCATGCGCAAGGCCCTGAGTTCAGTCCTTGGCCCTGAAAAAAAAATTGTGCCAAAAGGGGATCCAAGATGGCAGACTAGAAGGAGCCTGTGTTCCTTGTCACTCCATAACCTGAATTTCAAGCAGAGGATATCTGTTTCTCCGTGAGGCAGATATCGATCCCTTGCTGTTTACCTCATTTGTCCACTGTGAACACCTGCAGTCTGTCAGCATATCGACTACTTTTTGAGTGCAGATTGCTCACTGACTGGCACCTGTCATCCGCCATTTGCCTGCCTCTTGCCTGTCCATCACCTGCCTTTCACCTACCCATCACCCACCACCTGAGGTCCACCTGTTGATCATATATGCTGGTAGCCAACAGACCAACTGCAGACCACCAGTGGAGCGCCAGCTGCCTGCTGTTGCCTGGAGGTCCAATGTACCTCAGGACCCTCAGCCCGACCAACCACTCCCTGCTTCCAGGACACCCAGACCAACTGACCACACCCCCCCCCCTCCAGGACCCCTCAGCCAGACCAACCGCACCTGCCTCCTGGATCTCCAGCCAACCACACCCACACCCCAAGTTGCAGCTCCCCATTTGCCAACACATTCCCCATTTGCCAACACATTTGGAAGCCAGAACAGCCATCTTAGATTATCCTGGAAGCAGTAGCTTCCATCTTTAGGTGGGGCAAATCCCATCCTGAGATGCCTGCTGGAGACTGGAAGCTCATTATCAGGTATCTCTCATACATCAGGCTACTTAAGACTGGGAGGTTTGAATACTATATAACTGTTATAGTGTAGATTTTTTTGAAGGAACTTTGGATGGTGTAGAGGAAAATGGGGTGTGAGAGGGTGGGGGACAGAAAGATAGTAGAATGAAACAGATAGTATTACCCTATGTATATGTATGATTACATGAATGGTGTGAATCTACATTGTGTACAACCATAGAAATGAAAAGTTGCACCCCATTTGTATACAATGAATCAAAATGTAAAAATAAAAAATGTAAAAATAAAAAAGATTTTAATAAAAAAAATTCTGACAAAAATTGTGCTAAAATAACAAAATTTACCATCTTAACCATTAAAATTACTTTTAAGGGTAGTAAAATGCACATAAAATTTACTACTTCACCCATTTAAAAAAATTTTTTTTAGATGTTGATAGACCTTTTTTCATTTATTTATATTTGGCGCTGAGACTTGAACCCAGTGCCTTAAACATGCTAAGCAAACACTCTACCACTGAGCCACAACTCCAACCCTACTTCACCCATTTTTAAGTGTTTACTTCATGGTATTAAGGACATTCACACTGTCAGGCAACCATCACCACCACCTTTCTTCATCTTGCAAAACTGAAACTCTGCACCCATTAAACAGTAACCCCCATTTCCCCATTTCCCAGCCCCTGGCAACCACCCTTCAACTGTGTGTCTCTATGAATTTGACTATTCTAGGTCCCTTACAAACATGGCATCATAGATAAGTGTTTTTGTGACTGGCTACTTCACACAGCATAATGTCCTCAAGGTCCATCTAGGACTGCGTGCCTTCTGTTTCAAGGCTGAATAATATTCTACTCCCTGTGTGTGCTGCACTTTGTTCATCCATTCATCTGCTGAGGTGCATTTGGTTTGCTGCCACCTTTTGACTATTGTGAATAATGTTGCTAAATACATGAGAATACAAACTTATCTTCAAGACCCTATCACCAATCCTTTTTTTTTTTTATTCTTTTTTTTTAGCTGTCAATGGATCTTTTATTTATTTATTTATACATGGTGCTGAGTATCGAACCTAGGGCCTCACATGCCAGGCAAATGCTCCACCACTGAGCCATAACTCCAGTCCCCCACTTTTTTATATACCATAAACTGGATTGCTGGATTATATGTAAATTCTATTTTTAATTTTTTGAAGAGCCACCATACTATTTTCCATAGCTCTTTTCTAATTTTTACAATTTGTCTAAAGAAAAATAATTTTAAGCATATTACAAAACAACATTGTCTGACTTTTTGATAAACATAAAAGAAAATGCTAGCACAACACATACCAAAAGATTAGCAGTCATTATTTTTTGGGGAGGAGTAGGATTATAAGGTACATTTTTTGTCTTCTGTTGACTGGCTTTATTTTCTTTTTCTTTTCTTTTCTTTCTCTCTCTCTCTCTCTCTCTGTGTGTGTGTTTTACTTGGGATCAAACCCACAGCCTTGAACATATTAGGAATTATATTTTAATGTTTTACAGTCATATGTATTAGATGTGTAATAAAAAATTAAAAGTAACTAAAATAGATTACACGAAGTTTTTAAAAAGCTGGTGAAATAAACAATAAAGTAACAATGAGGTGAACACCTTGAGTTGCTAAACTGGGCGAGCCTTTCTCTATACCCAGGGGACAAGAACCCCTAAGTCACTCATTCAGGAGCAGTGTAACTGGGGGATGCCAGAGTAGAAGCTTTAAGCATCTTACCCACAGAGAGCAAGGAGGCTGAAGGGATGGGTGGTCCAATGGGGTGAGCTACCCACTTGGGCTCAGAGCAACTGGATCTACTAGGGTGGGGGTGGAGGGAGTGGAGAGAAAACCAGCTCTATGGTTATCTGTGACTCCGTGTCACTGATCCAAGGCTGCCAGAGAGCTGGGCCCCAAGCTGCAAAGAGCCTCCTGCTCAGGTTTCCTCCTCACCATCTGGTCAGTACTCAGGGTGCAGCTTACCAAGAAAGCCATCCAGGTGGGGGAAGGGTGGCTGTACTGAGGTCTTGGGAGGATAGCAGACAGGCAGAGGCTAGGCCAGGTCAGTCTGGCACTGCTGCTGTGCATTGCTGGGCAGGTCTTTGCTCCTTGCTCTCTCTGGGCTCCAGGTCTTAGTTGTGCTGCCTAGACTTGAGATGTGAACAGCAGAGAGGGCTTCCCTGGGGTGGATAGGGATCAGTCACCCTGACTCTACTAGAGCCCAGAAAGAAGTCTGGAGAAGAATAAAGCAGCTGAAACTAAAAAGGAACCAGAGTGGCCATGCTTGGTCCCTACAGGGACAGGTAATCCCACCTCCTACCTTGTCTCACCACACCTCCCTGAGGGTAAACAGGTGGCCAACAGAACCCCAAGTAGCTCTTAGTTGTCTCTGAAATACTGTCAACCTGGCCCTCCCAGAAAATAGCCCTAGCAAACACTGTTGTTCCTATCCAACAGATGTGGCCAGAAGAGCCATATAAGGTGCCATACAGTGGGGACCAGACCCCGGGCTTCATCCTTCCCCTTCCCCACATGATCACTTCATAGGAAAAGCACTGGATCTAGTCCCTTGGGCCCCCAAGGATTAGTAACCTAGAGTCGGGCTTGAATGCACCAGCGACATAACAGGTAGGAGTGGGCATGTCCAGGTGCGTGGAGAGGTGCTTCACCCGTTTTGGGACTTCAGCTGTGGCCTTTGCTCTGCTGTTGAGCTATAAAGGCTGGGGTCCCAACGGTGCAGAGGTGGGCAAATGGGGTTGCAGGGAGCCAGGATACTCTCCCTCAGCACTCTCACCTGTCTGGAGTCCCTCATTTGCAAAGAGGCCAGGAACACCCCTAGAGGCCTGCCACATTGACTCCCATTCCTAACCCTGAGCCATTCTTCCCTTGTCCCCCGGGGGGGGGCGCAACCTTGCTGCTCTCAGTAAAAGCACTGGAGGAAGGGCAGGGATGTGGGGAGCAGGCCTGCTTCCTTGTGACTGCTGCTCTTCAGGCTGGATCAATCTCCCATGGCCAGTCCTCCCTCATCCACACACTCTTCAAGCACTCACCAGTGACTAACAGATGCATATGCAATGCCAGGAGCAGGTTGAGAGACCCAAGTCTTACTTGACAACAAGTCCAACGGAAGCTGGCACCTGAGTCCATGAACCCACAGAGCACCATTAGGTTGTAAGAGTACTGTGTGATCACTGGACTGGCAGGGGGTTGGGAGGGTCCCCAAAGAGGTAGGTGGCTGGAGTTGGGTCTGGAAGGAGGTATGGCATGAGAAAGGGCACCCTGCGAAGCAGAGATGGTTAGTGAAAGACTCAGGGGAAGGGGCTTTGGTGGCTAAAATGGAAATAGTTGTGGGCCTCAAAGGAAAATCGGTCTGGGTCTGGCATCCAAAAAGTAGATGTTGGGAGCTTGCCATAGCAGAGGACAAATGTGGCAAGGTTTACGTGAAGCTTTGTGTCAAAACTCTGAAAGGTCAGAGGCGCCTCCAGAACACCAGGACCAACTGCTGTGTGATTACATTCTGAGAGCTAGCTTGTCCCAATGGGGTCCTCACCCTCACATCACTCAAGCTCCAGGTCAAATCCCAATTATCAGATACCACGCTGGAGTTACTGCCTCTTGGCAGCAGTACAGTCATCCCCATTTCCCAGAAGCTCCTAAGGCTCAGGTAGGGTCAAACCTAGTTTGAGATCATGGAGCTGGGAAGTGGAAGGAGAGTCCAGCTCTACTCTCTGAGAGGGTGGAACCCACTCAGGAGATAGGTTGGAATGGCAACCTGGGCAGAAAGGAGCACTGCCTGTCCAAGCAGAGTAGTTAGGGCAGTGACAAACCACAGAACAGCTATCTTGAGAAGCTGCACCAGGCTCCAGCCCAGCCTGTCCATCGATCTCCAGGGAAAGTGATCCTGAGACTTCTCTGGCTTTTAATGCCATCTGATAGCCTGGGCAGTGGGGCCCAGCACAGTCTGTGAAGCAGGTTTCCTGGCATTCTGTGATTCCACTGTCTGGTCCTGGGGCTCTGAGACTACCAAGCCTCTTCATTTTCCTGTCCAGGACCAACCCTATAACCTGTAAGGACAGGGAAGAAAGGAGCCCCTGACTGACAGGCAACTCAGGGGTGGTAGGCATGCTTCTAGTTTTTGGACATCCCAGAAGTGAGAGGACATCAGAGGTGGAACTAGAGGGCCCTTAGCCTAACAGGTCTCCCTGTAGTAGCAGGCCTCAAGATGCAGGGACACAGCAAGGGACTTGAAGTCAGAAGCCAGGTCTTCAGTCCCTGGCTGTGTAACTTGGGCCAAGTTTGCTGAGTTCCATCTCTAAAAGGGATAGCAGAATCTTCTTGTTATAAAGTCATAGTAAAGATTAAATGAAAATGTGCCTGAAACCTCCACCCCAGAGTCTAGCATGCAAAGGGTATAAGCTCCATTCCTGGCAGGAGGATCGGGGCCTTGGGAGCAATAGGAAGTTCTTGAGTCCATACAGCAGGCCCTGGGTGCAGCTGAGGCCTGAACTGGGCTCCAATGCTCTTTTTCAGCTCCATCTTCTACAGTCAGCTCACATGGGTCCCCAGCCCCACCCACCCAGGCTGCAGCCCCAGCCCCAAAAGGGTGACAAGAAGCTGCACTTACTTGAGGATGTCCTTCTTATTGAAGAAGGTGCAGTCCTGTGGAGGAAAAACACACACACACAGTGGGCAGTGTGGCCCAAAGCTCCTTCCTTCCTCAGGGCCCTTGAGCCACAGGCCCTCACCAGATAGCCCTGTGCTGGGGGCAGAAGAGTCACAACTGCCCCTCCCACATCTGCCCACTGGCCTGGGAACCAAAGCATGGGTGGAGTGAGGCTGTGAGACAAGCTTGGGGGTGCACGGTAAGGAGGGAGCTAGAGTTCACTGGTGGACACGGTTGTCTTGAGGGCCAGTGGGAGAATGGGAAGTGGCTGGGACACAATTTTGGAGACTACCGAGGACCCACATAGCTACCACATTACACTAGTTCAGGTCCTGAGGATGGGGCCTCATGGAGGTGTGCAAGGTACAGTTTGCATTCTGGGTGGTCATGGGAAGCAGCCCTGTATTGGGAGACTGAAAGTTCCAGGAATGTGAACAGAGAGCAACAATATATATCTAGCGTCTGAAGCCACAGAAATGGGTAAGGTCACACAGTGGGGAAAGAGGAGGGATGGAGGACTCGAGGAAGGGGCTGGGGAAGAGGAGGATAGGCAGGGAGCCATTGGAAGCATCAGGACAAAAGAAAGAGTGGAGGCTGCTGAGGACCCCCAGCTGGGTTATCCAGAGTGGGCAGCACTCAGTTCCTGAGGTCATGCAGATTATAACCTTCTCAGGGCCTATATGGTGGCCTGGTCTGCCCATTGTAGGTAAAAAACCACTGGCTTCTTTGATGCTGTTTATTATGCCAGGCTTTGGTGGGAAGCAAGGAGGTGAAAAGGATCCAGCACTTCCTAAAATGCCCAATGGTGAAGGCCTTTTATGTTTATCCTCTGCTGTTGGGCTCCTCTGCCTTTGCCCACTGTTGCAGTATGAAGGAAGGAGGCCTCTTAGGCTCTGCAGAGCCCAGAGTCCGTGGGGCCTCCTGGGGCCATATGCTGGACAGAGCTGCTCTGATGTGGGGTGAGTGGCTGCAGCCCAGGCTTGCAGACAGACAGGCTGGCCCTGGATAAGACCTGAAACCTCTGGACACCAGGTCAACTGGATTGCATGTTGAGGCAGGCAAAGGATCATGCCCACAGGATGCCTACAACAGGGAGGGTTCCATTGGACACCTTCAGCTGGAGACAGTTGGTAGGAATATCTAGGTCCCACGTAGCCCAACAAATCTGAGCCATCTGCAGCTCCCTATGAGTTAGATGAAGGACTCCATGCTGCCTTGCCCTTCTTGGAAATGTAGGGACTTCAAGAGAAGACTTGGCTTTGTTTTTGGCAATGACTCCTCTGCAGGAGCCATGAAAGGCTCATGTTGGGGAAGCAGCGGTCCCACCTCCCACCCAGCAGGCAAAAAACTCCTGCCTGGTAGGCCTGAGACTCAGACTGGGAACCATGTGGGCTAACACCCCAGAGAACTGGTTCCGGCAGCAAAGGCAGCCTGACTGAGCCTTCCAGGTACAGATAACCCTCTGCTGCAGGCTGGTTCTAAGGTTGGAAGATGCCAGTGACAAGAGCCAGGGCTCTGCTAATGAGCCAGGAAGGGGCTGTTGGCAGAACTGGAATGAGGAGGTCCTGGTTCCTGCTCTCCTCTCCCTTGATCTGTCTTCTCCCTCATCGCCTCCCCTCTCTCCTTGGCCATGGGTTAGAAAGGAAGTATTCAGGTCCTGACCTAAGGGTTCTACTAGCAAAAGATGCAAAAGTTTCCCATATAAACCTGGTCCCTTATCATGATTACTTACATCTCTCTACATCAATGGTCCTTAAGATGTGTGCCTGGACCAGCAGCAGCACTGGGACCTGAATTTTAAAAAGATCCCTCCTGTCCTTTGTCCCTGCATTGTTGAACCAGGAGTCCATATTCCACAGATGGCTCCCTAGGGTCTTCTACAGCAAGAGGGGACTGGCCAATGCAGTCAATGCAACTCTTTGTCCACGGATTATTTTCATAGAAAAATTTTATTTTACAATGATAATATATAGTGTCCACTGAAAAGAAGAAGAAGAAAAAGGGAAGAGAGAAGAGAAGAGAAAAGAAGAGAGGAGAAGATATGAGACAGAAGGAGAAAGAAGGAAGAGGAAGGAAGAGTGAGAACTGAGGAACTGTGGCAGAAGCTGGAGAGTGGCTGGGGTGGAGGAAGCAGACAGGAGGGGTGAGGAAGGAGCAGTTAGACCTCTCATTCCCAGGAGACTGAGGAGGTTTGGCCCAGGGCCCTGGCCATGGGGTTAGAGGAAGGGTTACCCAGGTGAGACACAAAACAGACTTATTCTTAACTGAAAATGGGGGCTAAGGAAGGAGGTTGGAGGAGCAGCAGTAGGTTCTCAGAAAGGAAGTGAGGCCTCTTTTAGAGTTTGAAGGTTCTGGGGAATAGATATACAATTCAGAGTGACCTGGACAGAAGCCTAAACTTTGAGAACCAATGGCACCTGGGAACTAAAGAAGAGAAGACTGGCAGGCTGGAAGTCCCAAGAAACCTGGTGGTCATTTGGGGCAGGGGTGGCTTTAACTCAGGGTCACCCCATCCAGTACTGGCTTGCCATGCTGGACAGCCAGAAGGAAGGAGATGTGGGCCTCTCAGATTTCATGTCTCTCATTTCTCCCACCCTGCTTGGCAGGGTCTAGCCAGGCCTGGCAAAGGATCAGAACCCAACACTGGGACTGGCCCTGATGGGTAACCCAATGCCAGGCTGGTCTGAGTGGGAACCCAGGCTCCCTACCCCCACTCCAGGCCACTCTTCACTTCTGGGTATGGGCTGCTTCCTCCTCTAAGCTTTTATTCAAACTGCCCCGTCCACCTGAAATTCCTCTTTCCAGGCCCTGCTGAGTAAAATGCACCTGTCATCCAAGGGCTTGCTTAAGCACTGTTTCTAAACCTTCCAGACAAAGCAGCAGTCAGCTACCAACTGGCTTCTCCACTGCCTGCTAATGACCCTCCCTAGGACACACTTCAGAAGGGTCACACTGGAGGTAAAAGTCTGTTTCACTTAAATGTAGAGTGTCTCCTGGACAAAAATCACACAAAGTCCAGTCCACTTCATCCCAAATGAGGGAAGCCAGCCTGGGGTTCACAATTCCAATTCCTATGTGAGACCTGACTGTCCAAGGTTCCTTGGCCTCTGTTTACTATCCTGTAAAATGGAGTGAATGATCCACCCCACTGTGATGTTCAAGTGAGCTGATGTGTGGAGGGCATTGACTGCAGTGTCTGATATACATCTAGCTCTCCATAAATATGGTTCCTCTCTTCCTTCCTGGGCCTCACTCAGGGAGCTGGGAAGTCTGTTACTGACAACTCGGAGATAAAGGGGATCTTATTTTACCTTCACCCACATCAGAGGACCCACACTTCAACCTCGCTTTCCTCCATACCAACACAAAAATTCATGAAGGCTACAGGTATCTACTGTGTTTCTCTCTCCCAAGGACAGTGGTGGCAATAGGGTTCTGTCAGTCCTGCCTGGGGGCATCAGGGGAGGTATCTGAGTAAGGCCTTGAAGGTTGATGTCTCTGGCCCAGGAAACTGTACAGAAAAGAGAGGGAGGGAACTAGGGAAGGAGGAAAGAGCATGGTCAGTTGGGGGACTGTAAATTGTTCTGAGAGTTGCAATACAGCCAGCAGGCAAGGGACCTGGAGAGACTGATGTTGCAGGGGTAAGCTAGGCAGCTGGCCAGGGACGCTGGCAAGTCAGGGGTGGGGGATCCATCCACAACCACAGAAGTTTTTACATGGGTGGTTGGGCACTGGGATCCTGGATCCTGACAGCTAGCTGGTTCTGGAACCTAGAATGATCTAAGGAGTGCTGTTGGGAGTGCTGAGGGAGTTTAGAGAAGTGGCCAGGTAAGAATGGCACCTGGTTTACCTTCTTGTTCCAGTTATTTCCATGTTGGTGCCAGAGGGAGGGACCCCAACAGATAAACACCCCAACTTAAGACCACAACTGGGGCTGAAACATCCCACTCCCAGTTCTTCTTGGGACTGTGGGGACTGACAAGGCTTTCAGTTCACGTTTTCCGACTCTCCATTTCCATGCCTGGTGGTCGCTGGGAGGGGTGGCTCGGGTCCAGCCTGAACCCAGCATTAAGAAGGCTGGATGGGGGAGAGAGAAGAGGAGCGGGGACAAGGTGCACCTGATACAAACTTCCAACTGCAAGGCGCTGTGGCTCCCCAGGCGGGGAAACTGAGGCTCGGCGAGGGGGAAGTCACCGGCCCAAGGTCACGCTGCGCGCTGAAAGCAGGCGCAGGATTTGAACCCCAGAGAACTGGATTCCCCGCGGTCTCGGGAAAAGACAGGAGGGGCGGAGGGCGCCGCTTCAGGGACCGGGGCGCGCCGGGCTCACCTGGTAGTTGTCCAGCTGCTCTTCGGTGAAGATGGTCTGCTTGTTCCCCATGGTGGCCGCGGCGCCGTCGCTCGCCCGCGGGGGCGCCGCCTCCCATCAGCGGCCTCCGGAGCCCGGAGCCCCGCGCCCCGCGGCCCTCCCCAGCCCCGCCGCGGGCAGCGTCCCAAGGCGGCCGGACCCGCCACCCCGCCCCGCAGCTCGCCGGGAGGAGGTTAGCAGGGGCCAGAGGCGCAGACCCGGACCCAGCGTGGCAGCGACTCCGCCCCCGGCGGGGAGGAGGCGGGCGCCCGACTCCGCCGCTGCAGCGCGCTCGGGGCCCGCCAGGGGGCGGCGTGGCCGCGGGAGGGAACCTGGACGCCTGGCGCCGCTGTGCGCGCGTCGGCAGGGCCCACGCAGGACTTCCGGCCAGCGGGCCCGGGTCGTTCGGGGTGAGGGCGCTAGGCCTGGGAAATCCCTTCCAGGGTAGAGTAGGGCAAGTGGCGCGACCTCGGGGCGGGGGACCCTGTACGGTGAGTGCGGGGATCTAGTTGGGGTCTGGCCCTGCCACCGTCTTGAGTGGCGACCTTGACTGAGCCCTTCTTTTGGGCCCCGTAGCTCCGGGGAAGCTGGGGTAGGGTGGGGTGGGATCAGTCGAGTTGACTTCCAAAACCCTCCGGGGCCCGGTCCTGGCAAGTCCTGGCAAGCTGACCTAGCTTTTGGCCGTAGCCTGGGCAGGGCATCTCAGGTCTTCTAGGTTCCTCGGGGAGGAGCAGAGGATTTGCTTGGCATTCTTTGATATTTGAGAGAATTTGAAGAAGTTATTGAGTCTAGAGAAGTGTGACAAAGGCCAGTACGTTTTCTTGGGGTTTTAAGCAACTGCCGTTATAGGGAGGCAAAACTTTACCCTCTGAAGATGGGGGGGTGGGGAGCCGGGCACGGTGGTGTGCCTGTAATCCCAGCAGCAGGGGAGGATGAGGGGGGAGGATGCAAGTTTGAGGCCAGTCTCAGCAAGTGAGCGAGAACCTGTCTCTAAATAAAAAATGAAGGGGCTGGGGAGATAGCTCAGTTGGTAGAGTGCTTGCCTTGCAAGCACAAGGCCCTAGGTTCGATCCCCAGCATTGCAAAAAAGAAAAAAAAAAAAAAAGAAAAGGACTGGGGATGTGGCTCAGTGGTTAAGCATCCCTGGGCTCAATCCCTGATACAAACAAAAGAAAACAAAACAAACAACACCTCTGCCTGGATCTGAGAATTAATTTGGCAAAAGACAAAGATTAACAGCAGAAAAGCATGCCCATTTATTAAAGTTTTACAGGACATGATAACCCTTATAAGTAAATGAAAATCCAAAGAAGTGGCAACACCTAAATACATTTATACTAGGTTAAACAAAGAGAATTGTGGAAAAGTAAGATATATGGGAGGTTAGGAAAGAAATATTTAAATAACATCTGTACACATACCTTGTAGCCCATATGTGTGCTATTTCTCACCTCAGGAACAGCTGACCATAGCCATTAGCTTCAATTTACAGGTAAGGAAACAGGCTGAGAGGTCTAATAGCTTGCCCAGGATGGAACAGCTGGGAAGTAATGGAACCTGGACTGGTTCTAGGTGCTGGTTCAACCCACTATTTCAGTGGGTTGAAAGAGTGAATTTTGAGGAGGTCAAGATCTCATGCTTTGAAAGACATGCTTTGTTTTAGGTTAGTGGTTCTGAAACAACTTGGAAGGTGGTGCCTCCGGAGTTTAGTAGGCCTGGGGTGACTGAAAATGTGGGTATACAACAAGTTCGAGGTGATGCTGTGGCTACAGATCCTGAAGTCACATTTTGAGAATCACTGCTTAGGCTGAAGGTTCTGGGTTGCCATGAAAACAGGGGCCCGAGTTTGGCAGATGATCCCTGGTATTTTTAGTTTCCTTTTATATTTGAGGTTAATGGTTAGGACTTTCCAATGTTATTTTGCCAGCCTCCAGTGAGAACAGCAGCTGTCAGCTAAACAGGCCACCCTGTTGAAATCTCAAGTGTCCCTCAGAGGCACAATCAATTGCTATCCGATGGGCAGGAAGCAATTAAGCATCCCAGGGGATTGTTGATCAGCCTTCAGAGGCGGCCTCATCATCTTTCATTCATTGTAGACACATCCAATAGGGGCCTTAGCTGTGGGAAAGAAGACAGGATATGTGCCCAGAAATTCAGAGAATGTGGAAATGTAGAGCTAAGACAGACATCTTTAAAAGACTTCATGGGCACTTCCCCTTTGGGGAAGTATTGAGAAGAGTTGGGGAAACTGAAACCCTTTCCAAACCACATGACAACTATTACAAAAGTTTTCCTTGTTTCCATCTTGGAGTCTACATGCCCATGAGCAGGCCAGAATTCTGTGTGTTCAGATCCTGTTCTGGGACATTCTTATATAATTGCTAACATGCTGCTCATTTGCATACCAGGTATCAGGTAGAAAAGCCAGAATTTCTACAAAGAGGAAAAGTGTTTTCAGTGCTGGGAGCTCCTCCTCTCCTGGGAGATGAGTCAATGCAACCAACCTGAGTAGAAAATTCCCTTTTAAAAATCCCTTTTAATTGCTGTTTTCTTTGCTCTAATTGAAGTGCACTCTTCTGAGCTATTATAATACTGTGAGGAAGGCAGGGGGATACAAGTCTTATGTTAGGGATGAGAAACACAGCTCAGAGGCAAGATGACTTGCCTGACACCACCCAGCTAGGAAGTGGCAAAGCAAGTCTCTAACCTCATTCTCCCATTCCAGTCCTGTGCATTAGCAGCTCTGGATGTGCGTGTGGTCCCTGAGAAAGACTGTGTGTTTGCAAGGAGAGTGGAGAAGAAACAACTGATTACCTACCTGGTGTTCAGGACTGTGTTGGATACTTTATATTTACTCAATATGATTATTCTACAAACACCTCATAAGTTAGTAGAGGTTGACATTATCATCCTATTTCATAGATGGCAAAATAGTCTCAGAAAAGGTAACTTGTCCAAGGTGACACTGATGGTAATGGGTGGGTTTAAATCTGAGCCCTGACTCTCCCCTTGATCATTCTTTCTAGGGCAGAGGAACATATAGGTACCACTATTTACAGGAGGCAGACTCCTGGTTGACTGCAGTCTTATAAGTGGTATCAATCAGAAAGACAGTGACAAGGGGGAAGAGGGAGTGTCTCTAAGGTGTTTGGCAGTTAGCAAATACTCAATAAAATGTTAGCTTGTTTTCATTTCTGACTCACATGGTGAAGTCTGTTTGTAAATTTGGAATGGAAACAGATAAATGCTACCAAGTACTCCAAGGAGTGAATTTGACAGGAGATAAGGGGTTTGAGTAAATATAATAAAATATATTAAATAAAAATTAAATAATAAAATATGAATCTCTTTTCTTTCCACAGTCCTTCCACCTTAACCACCTGCTATTCTTTGTGATGACATACTATTGATCTGCAAGTTGTTCTTCTAAGACTTAAAAATACATAAAAGTGGATCATAATGGCAGAGATGGAGTGCCCTGGGCCCAAGGTTGGAACAGGAACATCTTCTAAGCAAAGAACAAACCTGCCTTCCAGCAGCTTAGTTGTCTCAGTGACCTACTTGCCAGTCCTTCACTCAAATCCTTTGCTGGCCCACCTCTACTTTTTATCAACTTTAAGGTCCCTCCAGGTTATATCCTGCCTGCTATCATGACTCATCTGATTCTTCTCTCTTAGGAATAATTTATGAGCATCTTTTTTGTTTTTTATTGTGTGCATTATAATTATACATAATAGGGGGATTCATTGTGACATATTTGTACATGCATATAACATAATTTGGTCACTTTCATTCCCCAGTACCTCCCCCTTTCCTCCCCTCCTCCCTCTCTCTGATCCCCTTCCTCTACAGGGCTCTCTTCTATTTTCATGAAATTTCTTTACATAGTAGGTTCTTAGTATTTTGTGGATAAATGAATACACAGTCTAGGACTGTCTCTTTTTTGGGAAAGAGGAGGTGTTATTTATTTTCATCCACTATGCTCCAGGAGGGCTGCGACCACATCTTGGCTCTGTATCCCCAGGATCTAGGAGAGTTTTTTGTTTTGTTTTGTTTTTTGCCTGGTTGGTTTTGGTGTGTGTTTGTGTGTGTGTGTGTGTGTGTGTGTGTTTTACTGGGGATCAAACCCTGGCCTTGGACATGCTAGGCAAGTGTTCTACTGAGCTACATCGAATATATATTTCTGGACCTGGACACACAGTGTGAAATCAATTACATCCCCAAATAGTGTGACTTGGGAAAGATTTTCCAGCTAAGGGATTGAGTGACCAGCCCTTTGGTACAGAGCAAATAAAATGAAACACCTCTCTTCCTGAATGATACCTAGGACTGTTCTAGTCTCCCCTAGGAGACTCTGAATAAGAGAAGTTCTCAAGTAGCCTAGAAAGGTGGCTGTTCTGTTGAGGGGAGACCAATTTCCCCCAAAAAACCTCCTGAAATCTGCCCTACCCACCTTTCAGGTGCCTTTAAAATCCTCAGAGGTATCCTTGATTCCCCTTTCCCTTACTCCACATACTCGGTCTGTCAGGGCAGCCTGGTTTATCTAGAAGCACTCCATTACTATCACTGTGGCCCAAGCCACCTCACCTGTATCCTGGACAATTATGGTAGTATCTTTTTTTTTTTTTTTTTTTTTTTTGTGGTGCTAGGGATCGAACCCAGGGCCTTGTGCTTACAAGACAAGCACCCTACCAACTCAGCTGTCTCCCCAGGTAGTATCTTTTATGAAATAACCTAAGCCACTTCATGCACAATGGGGTTCCCTTGCTGCAGATCTCAGTAACCTACAGTAAAAGTGATAGATAAGAATAATAGATTTCCTTCCTCAGACTTTGCAAAGAGGGGGCCTGAGGCACTTCAAGGAAATCTCAGACTGAATTCTGCACACTTCACCATCACTTGTTACCGACTAGGCCCCCAACAGTCAGATAACCTGTTCTGTGAATTCAGTGAAGGCCTGGCTCCCTGTCCTTTTGGGTGGCCAATGGAAATATAATTCAAGCCACATATCTACTAAACTCTCTAATAGCCACATTTTAAGATGGGGAAAAAATACTGGTATTTTATGTTACAGGTATATCTGAAACATTGTCATCTCAATAGGACTGTCTTGAAATCCAGTGCACATTTTGTGCTAAGCACACATCTCAGTTGAACTAGCCACATTTCAAGTGCTCATAGCCACCTGTGGCTAGTGACATCAACCTTGAACAGCATAGGCCTAGACATTCATTTGATGACTATACGAATTGACTCCCTCTCAACAATTCTGAAGGTCACTAACCTGGGGATAAGGAGTACTTTGTATTCTTTTTTTTTTTTTTTGTACTAGGGATTGAACTCAGGAGCACTTTACCACCAAGCCCCAGCCCATTTTATGTTTTTGAGGCAGCGTCTCATTAATTTGCTTAGGGCCTTTCTAAATTGCTGAGACTCGCTTTGAACTTGTGATCCTGCCTACTGGGATTACAGTCATGCACCACCATGCCTGGCTGATAAGGAGTATTTTGATAAAAATATTTACACATGGTCTTGGATGTAAGTGATAAACCTGGTCTTGTGTTTCTGATCCCAACATATTCTCTGTGACATTGGGCAAGTCATTGTTTCTCTCTGAGTATCCTCTTCTTCAGCTGTGAAATAATCTTTAAAAATCCTTCAAAGCTTTGGTATCAGAAAGAAAGGGGCATCCATGGGGTAAATTGGCATCCCAATTGCCTTGGATCTCCACACTTTTGGGGGAGAAAATGGGGATCGAATCCATGGGCATTTTACCAGTGAGTTATATCCCCTATCCTTTTTATTTTTTATTTTGAGACAGGGTCTTGCTTAATTGCTGAGGGTTTCACTAAATTGCTGAGTCTGGTTTCAAACTTGTGATCCTCCTGCCTCAGTGTTCCAAATCTCTGGGATTACAGGCATGTACCACCATGCCCAGCTGATACACACACTTCTTTTTCTTCTTTTTTTAAATATTTTTTAGTTGTCAATGGACCTTTATTTAATTTATTTATTTATATGAAGTGCTGAGAATCAAACCCAGTGCCTCACACATGCCAGGCAAATGCTTTACCACTGAGCCACAACCCCAGCACTTCCTTTTTTTTCTTTAAAAAAAAAATTAAATTTGTTCTAATTAGTTATACATGACAATAGAATGCAATTATGCATTTTGATAAATGATACATAAATGGAGTATAATTTCTAATTTTTCTGATTGTACATATTATAGGATCACATCAGTCATGCAGTTATACATGCACACGAGGTAATAAAGTCTGTTTCACTCTACTGTCCTTCCTATCCCCATATCCCTTCCCCTCCCTTCACTCTCTTCTACCTAATCTAAAGTAACTCTATTTTTCCCTAGTGCCCCTGCCCCCTTATTGTGAATTAGTATCTGCATATCAGAGAAAACATTTGGCCTTTGGTTTTTGGGGTTTGGCTTATTTCGCTTAGTTTGATATTCTCCAACTCCATTTACCAGCAAATGCCATAATTTCATTCTTCCTTAAAGCTGAAAAATATTCCACTGTGTGTGTGTGTGTGTGTGTGTGTGTGTGTGTGTGTGTATATATATATATATATATATATATACACATACATATATATATATATATACCGCATTTTCTTTATCCATTCATATGTTGAAGGGCACCTAGGTTGGTTCCAAGTTTAGCTATTGTTAATTGAGCTGCTATAAACATTGATGTGGCTGCATCACTGTAGTATGCTGATTTTAAGTCCTTTGGGTATAGACCAAGGAGTGGGATAGCTCAGTCAAATGGTGGATCCATTCCAAGTTTTCTGAGGAATCTCCATACTGCTTTCCAGAGTGGTTATACCAATCTGCAGTCCCACCAGCAATGTATGAGTATACCTTTTCCCCCACATCCTTGCCAACATTTATTGTTGCTTGTATTCTTGATCATTGCCATTCTGATTGGAGTGAGATGAAATCTTAAGAGTAGTTTTGATTTGCATTTCTGTAATTGCTAGAGATGTTGAACATTTTTTCATATATTTGGTGATCGATTGTATATCTTCTGTGAAGTGTTTGTTCAGTTCCTTAGCCCATTTATTGGTTATTTGTTTTTTTATATTAAGTTTTTTGAGTTTATTATATATCCTAGAGATTAATGCTTTATCTGAGGTACTTGTGATAAAGATTTTCTCCAAATCTGTAGGCTCTCTCTTCACATTATTGTGTCTTTTGCTGAGAATAAGTTTTTTAATTTGAATCTATCCCGTTTATTGATTCTTGATTTAACTTCTTGAACTTTAGGGGTCTTGTTAAGGAAGTCACATCCTAGGCTGACATGGTGAAATTTGAGCCTACTTTTTCTTCTATTAGGCCAAGGGTCTCTGTTCTAGAGCTCAAGTCTTTGATCCACTTTGAGTTGAGTTTCATGCATGGTGACAGATAAAGGTTTAATTTCATTTTGATACATGTGGCTTTCCATTTTTCTCAGCACCATTTGTTGAATGGGCTATCTTTTTTCCAGTGAATGTATTTGACCCCTTTGTATGAAATAACTATATTTATGTGGGTTTGTCTCTGTGTCTTCTATTCTGTGACACTGGTCTACATGTCTGTTTTGGTGCCAATACCATGCTGTTTTTATTACTATAGCTCTGTAGTATAGTTTGAGGTCTGAAACTGTGATGCCTCCTGCTTCACTGTTTTTGCTAAGGTTTGCTTTGGCTATTCTGGGTCTCTTATCTTTCCAAATGAATTTCACAATTGTCTTTTCTAGTTCTATGAACAATGTCATTGGGATTTTAATAGGAATTGCATTAAATTTGTATAACACTTTTAGTAGTATGGCCATTTTGAAAATATTAATTTTGCCTATCCAGGAGCATGGGAGATCTTTCCATCTTCTAAGATCTTCTTCAATTTCTTTCTTTAATGTTCTGTAGTTTTCATTGTAGAGCTCCTTCACCTCTTTTGTTAGGTTGATTCCCAAGTATTTTATTTTATTTATTTGAGGCTACTGTGAATGGGATAGTTTTCTTAATTTCTCTTTCAGTGGACTCATTACTGCTGTATAGGAACACATTTGATATATGGGTATTGATTTTGTATCCTGCTACTTTGCTGAATTCATTTATTAGTTCTAGAAGTTTTTTGGTGGAATTTTTTGGATCTTCTAAATATAGAATCATGTTGTTGGCAAATAGTGATAGTTTGAGTTTTTCTTTGCCTATTTGTGTACATTTAATTTCTTCTAATTGCTGTGGCTAGAGTTTCAAGGATGATGTTGAATAAAAGTGTGAAGAGGGTATCCTTGTCTTCTTCCAGTTTTTAGAAGGAATGCTTTCAATTTTTCTCTGTTTAGAATTATGTTGGCCTTAGGTTTAGCATATATAGCTTTTATGATGTTGAGGTATGTTCCTACTATCCCTAATTTTTCTATTGTTTTGAACATGAAGCGGTGCTGTATTTTGTCAAATGCTTTTTCTGAATCTATTGAGATGATCATATAATTATTGTTTTTAAGTCTATTGATAGGATGAATTATGTTTATTGATTTCATATGTTGAACCAACCCTTCATCCCTGGGATGAACCCCACTTAATCATGGTGCACTATCTTTTAAATATGTTTTTGTAGGTGATTTGCCAGAATTTTGATCTCCATACTTTTTAAGAACAGGTTGCATCCACTGTTGCTGAGAGTGGCTCTTAATCACCCAGACTCAGAGAATCCCAGTGAGCTGGGGGTTTTGTGGCTGGAGAGAGGCATTAGGTCATGAGTCACACTAAAGGAACAAAAGAATCTATCTAGGAGTTCCTCACCTTTCCCAAATTTACCAGTGAGGGCCACACCTATACCTCTGAAACATCCAATGCTAACAAGAACTATCGGTGCAGCACCTTAAGTTGACCATGGGCTTCTCAAAGGCAGGCCCTAAATGATCAAATACTCGTTTCTGTGTTTGGAGAATTGTTTATAAGTCTGTGTAGCAAGGATCCTGATTTAATTCATTTTTCTTTATCTTTCAGAAGGATGAAAGATTCATAGGTCTTTTACCATTATATTACCTTCTGCTCAGCATTTTAAAACACAAATTAAGAGATCCAAGATGGTGGGCTTGAGGGAGGCTGCATTCCTTGTCACTCCATAACTCAGGTTTCAAGCAGAGGATATCTGTTTCTCCATGAGGCAGATTTTGCTGCTTATTGACCCCCTGCTGTTTACCCCATTTGACTACTGCAATCATCTGCAATCTGCCGACATATTGACTACTTTTTGAGTGCAGATTGCTCACTGACTGGCACTTATCATCCGCCATTTGCCTGCCTCTCGTCTGTCCATCGCCGGCCTTTCCCCCATCACCCACCACCTGAGGTTCACCTCCCGATGGTCTGACAGTAGTCAGCAAACTGACCACAGACTGCCAGTGGAGAGCCAGCTGCCTGCCATTGCCTGGAAGTTCACTGTCACAGTACCTTCAGGTTTGGTTACATGTGGATGCTGCCATTTTGACACAACAGTCAGTCACCGTAGGACCCCTGGCCGGACTGACTGAGCCCCGTCTCCAGGATCCCTCAGCCCAACCGATCACTCCCTGCCTCCTAGGCCCTCACAACAACTGACTGCTCCCCACCACCAGGACCCCCAGACCGAATGACTGTGCCCTATCACGAGGACCCCCAGACTGACTGACTGCACCCTGCCTACAGGATCCCACAACCAGACCAACCACACCCCATCTCCAGGACCCCTTCCCAACCAACCTCACCACGCCTCCAGGACCTCCAGCTGACCATGTCTACATGCCAAGCTGTAGCTCCCCTCCCCATTTGCCAACACATTTGAGAGCCAGAGCAGCCGTCTTGGATTATCCTGGAAGCCGTAGCTCCCAATCTTTAGGTGGGGAAAATCCCAACCTGAGACCCTGGTTAGAGACTGGAAGCTCATTGTCAGATACCTCTCATACATCAGGCTACAGAAGACGGGGAGATTTGAATACTACATGACTGTTATAGTATATTTTTTTTTCTCCTTTTTGAAAATTTTAATGTTTTTATTTCTTTACTTTTCTCACTCTTTCCCTTTTGTTTACCTATTTCCTCAGTCTCTTTCTAGCTTTTCTCATGCTAACAACCAACTTCTTTTGATTACACTTTCACTCGTTCTACCATCTAGAACTTCTATATACTCTTTTCTTATCTCTTTAACAGCTACATCCTATGCCCCTCCCCATCCTCTTTGTCCTCCATTAGAAACTGCAGACCTTATTGCAAATCTATTTGTTATACTGTAGATAATAATTAAACTCATTCTGTTTATTATGACAATATTGATAATGTCCTCATAGGGACTATTTGGTTTAGAGTTGCATATGGTCTGTACTGGGCATTGCTAATATTGATCTCCCCCTTAAAGAAAAGAATTTGGAAACCTATAGGGCCACTATAAGCCTATAGGGGGGAAACTGCAATACCCCAGATCTGCACTGCTGCACTGTTTTCATGACCAACATGAAAAAACAAGGGAAGAAAATAATCCAAACAAACCTAGATTCTATATTAATAGAATCCAGTGACAGAATGCTAGAAGAAATGTCAGAAAAGGAGTTCAGAATATACATAATTAAAATGATTCATGAAGCAAAGAGATAAGAGAGCAAATGCAGGCAATGAATGATCACTCCAATAAGCAGTTGAAAGAGCAACTGCAGGAAGCAAAAGATCATTTCAACAGAGAGATAGAAATTCTCAAAAACAAAACAAAACAACAACAACAAAAAAACCCAAATGGAAATCCCTGAAATGAAGGAAACAATAAACCAAATAAAAATCTCAATGGAAAGCATCACCAACAGACTAGACCACTTGGAAGACAGAACCTTAGACAATGAAGACAAAAGATTTAACATTGAAAATAAAGTTGCCCAAACAGAGAAGATGGTAAGAAATCATGAACAGAACCTCCAAGAACTATGCGACATCATGAAAAGACCAAATTTAAGAATTATCAGGATTGAGGAAGGCACAGAGCTACAAACCAAAGGAAGGAACAACCTATTCAATGAAATAATATCAGAAAATTTCCCAAGCCTGAAGAATGAAATGGAAAATCAAATACAAGAGGCTTACAGAACACCAAATGCACAAAATCACAACAGATCCACACCAAGGCAACATTATAATGAAAATGCCTAACATACAAAATAAAGATAGGATTTTGAAGGTTGTGAGAGAAAAGCATCAGATTACACACAGGGGGAAACCAATACAGATATCAGCAGATTTTTCAACCCAGACTCTAAAAGCTAGAAGGGCCTGGAACAACATTTTTCAAGCTCTGAAAGAACATGGTTACCAACCAAGAATCCTATACCCAGCAAAACTAACCTTCAGATTTGAAGATGAAATAAAATCCTTCCATGATAAACAAAAGTTAAAAGAATTTACAAATAGAAAGACTGTGCTACAGAATATTCTCAACAAAATACTCCATGAGGAGGAAATGAAAAACAACAATGTAGATCAGCAAAGGGAAGAACTACCTCAAAGGAAAAACCAGACAAAGGAGAAACCAAGTCAAGTTAAAACCCCAAAATAAGCCCAAATGACTGGGAATACAAATCATATCTCAATAATAACCCTGAACATTAATGGTTAAACTCATCAATCAAAAGACACAGACTGGCAGAATGGATTAAAAAGAAAGACCCAACAACATGCTGCCTTCAAGAGACTCATCTCATAGAAAAGGACATCCACAGACTAAAGGTGAAAGGATGGGAAAAAACCTACCATGCACACAGACTCAGTAAAAAAGCAGGGGTTTCCATCCTTATTTCAGATAAAGTGGACTTCAAGCCAAAGTTAGAAGGAATAAAGAAGGACATTTCATACTGTTAAGGGAACCATAAATCAGGAAGACATAATGATCGTAAATATGTATGCCCCAAACAACAGTGCATCCATGTATGTCAACCAAATCCTTCTCAATTCCAGGAGTCAGATAGACCACAACACAATAATTCTGGGTGACTTTAACACACCACTGTCAACACTGGATAGATCTTCCAAACAAAAACTAAACAAAGGAACCATAGAACTCAATAACACAATCAATAACCTAGACTTAACAGACATATATAGAATATTCCATCCATCAATGAGCGAATTCACTTTCTTCTCAGCAGCACATGGAACCTTCTTGAAAACAGACCATATGTTATGCCAAAAAGCAGCCCTTAGTAAATGCAAAAAAAAAATAGAGATACTGCCTTGTGTTCTATCAGATCATAATAGAATGAAATTAGATATCAATGACAAAATAAAAATAAGAAATTACTCCAACACCTGGAGACTAAATAATATGCTATTGAATGAAGTACGGATAACAGAAACATCAGGGAGGAGATAAAAAAAATTCTTAGAGGTAAATGAGAATGACAATACAACATACCAAAATCTCTGAGACACTATGAAAGCAGTACTAAGAAGAAAATTCATTTCATGGAGCACATTCAAGAAAGGAATAAAAAGTCAACAACTAAATGACCTAACATTACAGCTCAAAGCCCCAGAAAAAGAAGAACAGAGCAACACCAAAAGCAGAAGACAGTAAATAATTAAAATCAGAGCTGAAATCAATGAAATTGAAACAAAAGAAAGAATTCAAAAAATTGACAAAACAAAAAGTTGGTTCTTTGAAAAAGTAAACAAAATAGACAAACCCTTAGCTACACTAAAAAAGAGGAGAGAGAAAACTCAAATTACTAAAATTTATGATGAAAAAGGAAATATCATGACAGACACCACTGAAATACATAACATAATGAGAAACTACTCTGAAAATCTATATTCCAACAAAATAGAAAATATCATACATCGACAGATTTCTAGAGACATATGATCCTCTCAAACTGAACCAGGAGGACATACCCAATTTAAAAAGATCAATTTCAAGCAATGAAATAGAAGAAGCCATCAAAAGCCTATCATCCAAGAAAAGCCCGGGACCAATGGATTCTCAGCTGAGTTCTATAAGACCTTCAAAGAAGAACTCATGCCAATACTTCTCAAAGTATTCTAGGAAAGAGAAAAGGAGGGAACCCTTCAAACTCATTCTATGAAGCTAATATCACCCTCATACCCAAACCAGACAAAGACATATCAAGGAAAGAAAATTTTAGACCAGTATCACTGATGAATATAGATGCAAAAATCCTTAACAAAATCCTGGCAAATCACATACAAAAACATTAAGAAGATAGTGCACCACAATCAAGTGGGTTTCATCCCAGGAATGCAAGGTTGGTTCAACATCTGGAAATCAATAAATGTAATTCATCACATCAATAGACTTAAGGTTAAGGATCATATGATTATTTCAACTGATGCAGAGAAAGCGTTCAACAAAATACAACCCCCTTCATGCTCAAAACACTAGAAAAAATAGAGACAGTAGGAACATACCTCAACATTGTAAAGGCTATGCTAAGCCCATGGCCAACATCATTCTTTTTTTTAAAATTTATTTTTATTGTAAACAAATGGGATACATGATGTTTCTGTTTGTACATGGAGTAACAGCATACCATTTGCGTAATCATACATTCACATAGGGTAATGAGGTTTGATTCATTCTGTTATTTTTTCCTTCCCCCCCACCCCTCCCACCCCTCTTTTCCCTCTATACAGTCCTTCCTTCCTCCATTCTTGCCCCCCTCCCACCCTCCATTATGTGTCATCATCCGCTTATCAGTGAGATCATTCGCCTTTTGGATTTTTGAGATTGGCTTATCTCACTTAGCATGATATTCTCCAATTTCATCCATTTGCCTGCAAATGCCGTAATTTTATTATTCTTTATAACTGAGTAATATTCCATTGTGTGTGTGTGTGTATATATATATATATATATACATACATATACACACACACATATATATGTATACATACATATACATGTATGTATATATACATATATATATATATATGTGTATATATATATATATATATATATATCACAGTTTCTTTATCCATTCATCAATTGAAGGACATCTAGGTTGGTTCCACCATCTGGCTATTGTGAATTGAGCAGCTATGAACATTGATGTGGCTGAATCTCTGTAGTATGCTGATTTTAAGTCCTTTGGGTATAGGCCAAGGAGTGGGATAGCTGGGTCAAATGGTGGGTCCATTCCAAGTTTTCTAAGGAATCTCCACACTGCTTTCCAGAGTGGCTGCACTAATTTGCAGCCCCACCAGCAATGTATGAGTGTACCTTTTTCCCCACATCCTCTCCAACACCTATTGTTGCTTGTGTTCTTGATAATCGCCATTCTAAATGGGGTGAGATGGAATCTCAGTGTAGTTTTGATTTGCATTTCTCTTATTACTAAAGTGGTGAACATTTTTTCATACGTTTGTTGATTGCTTGTAGATCTTCTTCTGTGAAGCGTCTGTTCATATCCTTAGCCCATTTGTTGATTGTGTTATTTGTATTCTTGGCGTAGAGTTTTTTTGAGTTCTTTATATATTCTGGAAATTAGTGCTCTATCTTAAGTATGAGTGGCAAAGATATTCTCCCACTCTGTAGGCTCTCTCTTTGCATGGCTGATAGTTTCCTTTGCTGAGAAAAACCTATTTAGTTTGAATCTATCCCAGTTATTGATTCTCGCTTTTATTTCTTGTGCTATGGGAGTCCTGTTAAGGAAGTGTGATCCTAAGCCAACAAGGTGAAGATTTGGGCCTACTTTTTCTTCTATAAGATGCAGGGTCTCTGGTCTGATTTCGGGGTCCTTGATCCATTGTGAGTTAATTTTTGTGCAGGGTGAGAGATAGGGGTTTAGTTTCCCAACATCATTCTTAATGGAGAAAAACTGAAAGCATTCCCCTTAAAAACTGGAACAAGACAGGGATGTCCTCTATGACCACTTCTATGCAACATCATCCTTGAAATACTAGCCAGAGCAATTAGACAGACTAAAGAAATTAAAGGAATACGAATAGGAAAAGAGGAACTCAAGCTGTCACTATTTGCTGATGACATGATTCTCTATTTAGATCATCCAAAAAACTCCACCAGAAAACTTCCAGACCTCATAAATGAATTCAGCAAAATAGCAGGATATAAAATCAACACACATAAATCTAAAGCATCTTTATTCATGAGTAATGAAACATCTGAAAGGGAAATGAGGAAAACAACTCTATTCACAATAGCCTCAAAAAAATAAAATACTTGGGAATCAATCTAACCAAAGAGGTGAAAGATCTATGCAATGAAAACTACAGAACATTAAAGAAAGAAATTGAAGAAGACCTTTAAAGATGGAAAGATCTCTCATGTTCTTGGATAGGCAGAATTAATATTATCAAAATGGCCATACTACCAAAGGTGCTATACAGATTTAATGCAATTCCAATTAAAATCCCAATGGCATTTCTCATAGAAATAGAAAAAAGCAATCATTAAGTTCATCTGCAAGAACAAAAGACCCAGAATAGCCAAAGCAATCCTGGGCAGCAGGAGGTATCACAATACCAGACCTTAAACTCTACTATAGAGCAATAGTAACAAAAATAGCATGGTATTGGCACCAAAATAGACAGGTAGACCAATGGTACAGGACAGAAGACATGGAGACATATCCACATAACTACAGTTATCTCATACTAGACACAGCTGCCAAAAACTTACAGTGGAGAAAAGATAGCCTGTTCAACAAATGGTGCTGGCAAAACTGGAAATCCATATGCAGTAAAATGAAACTAAACCCTATCTCTCACCCCATACAAAACTCAACTCAAAATGGATCCATGATTAGGAATTAGGTTCGAGACCCTTCACCAAACAGAAGAAAAAGTAGGCCCAAATCTCCATCATGTTGGCTTAGGACCAGACTTCCTTAACAAGACCCCCATAGCACAAGAAATAAAAGCAAGAATCAATAAATGGGATAGATTCAAACTAAAAAGCATTTTCTCAGCAAAGGTTAACAATCAATAATGTGAACAGAGAGCCTACAGAGTGGGAGAAAATCTTTTCCACACACACTTCAGACAGCACTAATCTCCAAAGTTTATAAAGAACTTAAAAAACTTCACACCACAAACACAAAGAACCCAATCAATAAATGGGCTAAGGAACTGGGCAGACACTTCACAGAAGAAGATATACAGGTGATCAATGAATATATGAAAAAGTGCTCGTCATCCCTAGTAATTAGAGAAATGCAAATTAAAAGCACCCTAAGATTTCATCTAACTCCAATTAGAATGGCTATTATCAAGAACACAAGCAATATTAAGTGTTGTCGTCGATGTGGGGAAAAAGGCACACTCATACATTGCTGGTAGATTTGCAAATTGGTGCAGCCACTCTGGAAAGCAATATGGAGATTCCTCAGAAAACTTGGAATGGACCCACCATTTGACCTAGCTATCCCACTTCTAGGTTTATACATCTAGTGAATGTCAAAGTGAGAATCGGGACACAGGTTTACCTGAAGATCTTAGCACCTTTGTAGACAATAGACAATGTCCCTTTGAAAATGGCAAGGATTTCCTCTGTCACCCCAGGTACTCTGAAAATAGACTTTCAAGTGTTCACTTCATTACTTTGAAGCCTGAGGCTCAGATACTCTAGGAAGAGTGATAGCCTGGGAGTCTTTATCTGCTTGGAGGGAAGCTTTATCTCTACCTATATGGTGTTCTCTGCACTTGACCTGTGGACTTGGGCAGACAGAGCAAAGCCAGGTCCTGGGGTTTAAGCAAATGGGAGACAAGCCAGGTCAATTCAATTCAAACCGCTCCCCTGGATTGCATTTCCAGACATTATTTCTGGGCAGCTCCAGGGATGCTATCCCAAAACAGGCCTCAAAGGGCAAATCTTTTGGTTAGAGTTCCTTGAGCAAAACAATACATTTACAAATAAAATACATGGCTTGTCAGATGGCGGCCCACAGGACAGAGTCCAAGTTGCTTACTGTGACAGATGTGTGAGTGCCTAGACTCCTCCTGTTTCTCCCACCTTTTACCACCTGGCCCTTTGCTCTTAGCCCTGTATTTCTCCAGATACCATCTGACTCTCATTCTCCTCTGTGCCTTTGCTCATGCTGTCCCTTATGCCTGCCTCTCTTCTTTCTGCTTAGAAAATTAGCCTCTCTCAAGGGTTTTTGTTTTGTTTTGGTACCAGGGATTGAACCCAGAAACCCAGGGGGTGCTTAACCACTGAGTCACATCTCCAGCCCTTTCTACATTTCATTTAGAGACAGGGTCTCGATGAGTTGCTTAGGACCTAAGTTGCTGAGGCTGGCTTTCAACTTTCAACAACTAAGTTGTTGAGGCTGGCTTTCAATCTTTCTGCCTCTGCCTCCCAAACCCCTGGGATTACAGGCTTGCACCACCGCTAGGCCTCTCTTAAATTTTGTTTGCTTGTAACAATCTGTCTGCTTTAAGACCCATGATACTTTGTTTTTTCTCCCCTAGTTCCTAGGAATCTCAGGGTTGGGATGTCCACAGATTCTTTAGTTCACATGACAGCTGTCTCAATATCTGCACTCTAGACCATGCTCTTATGGAAGGGGTACTGCTGCCCAAGGAGTGTTTTGAACTGTGTGAGGTATTTTATTGGTGTAATGATAGGAGGGTGCAGCTTCCATTCAGTGAATGGGGCCTGAGGATGCTGGGTGTTCTGCAAAACTGGGACAGTCCTGCACAATAGCGAATACCCTGTGTCCTGCAGCCCTGTGTCCCACAGGACTTTGAGAAATCCAACTAGATAACTCATGTAACAAACCTATTTATAATAATATGCATGTGCAGCCTAAATGTTTTAAAATAAACTCAGTATTTTTTGGCATGGCTTTACCATATGCTGATTTTTCCCAGGAATGCAACTACTGTGTTAATCAAGGGAAAACTAAACTTTACTTTCTCCAAAGCTTTAACTAGAGTTGACATCATTTGGGAAAATTGCATTATTGATGACAACATAACTTTATTGCTGTAACCAAAATACCTGACAAGAACAACCTAGAGGAGGAAAGATTTATTTTGACTCATGGCTTCAGAGGTTTGAGTCTACAGTTGGTTTTCTCCATTTTGGGGGGCCCGAGTTAAGAAAGAATATCATGGCAGAAGGGAGAAGTGTGTATTGAAAGAAAGCTGTGAGCCCATGGCAGCTGGGAAGCAGAGAAACAGAAAGAGAGAGAGGAGGAGGGGGCAGGGGATTCCAGGAGGGAGGGGGAGTGAGAAGAAGAGGCAGGAAGAAGGAAAGGGAGGAGGAAAGGCTTTCCAGGGCAAACCTCCAGGGACCTACTTCCTCCCACCTCCCAGAATTCCATTCAGCTATCAATGGACTAATCCATCAAATGAATTAACCTACCAGGGGTGGTGGTTACTTAGCTATAATCCTAGTGATTTGGGAGGTTGAGGCTGATGCTGGAGGACTGAAAATTGGAAACTAGCCTGGGCAATTTAGTGAGACCCTGTCTCAAAATAATAAAAATATAAAAAAGAACTGGTGGTATAGCTCAGTGGTAGAGTGTCCCTAGATTGAATCCCCAGTATGGCCAAAAAAAAAAAAAAAAAAAAAGCATTAGTCCACCAATGAGGTCAGAGCCCTCATGATCCAATCATTCCAAAGCCCTACCTCTGAACCTTGCTGCACTGGGGACTATGGTTTCAACACAAGACTCTGAAAGACATTCCAGATCCAAATCATCACAGTGACTCATGATTGAGAAAGAAGAAATTAACCCAGATGCTGCTGGCAAATCTGTTTGAGAACTTTGGTTGACCTGTAGAATAAGTCCCCATACAACCAAGTTGTATTCATCTGCCTTTGTGATGTCAATTGTGATTCATGGTATACAAAAGTCTATTTTTTTAGTTCTTATTTTAAGAATAAAATATTACCTGAATATTCTCTTACCTCTCTTAAACTTCTTTTTTTAAATAGGTACAAACATGAATGCTTCAGTATGTCTTCTAATGTATTGGGCCTGAGCATTTACATATTGAAAGACAAATTATTTGTTTTAGTCAGCTTCTGCATCACTGTGACCAAAATACCTGACAACAACTTAGAGGAGGAAAAATTTATGTCAGTTCATGGTATCAGAGGTCTTGGTCCACAAATGGCTGACTCCACTGCTCTGGACCCTAGGGAGGCAGCATTTCATGGGAGAAAGAGCATGGCAGAGAGAAGCTGTCCCCTCATGGCAGCCAGGAAACAGAGAGGAAGCGAAGGGGCCACAGGAAAGATGCACCCTTCCAGGGCACTCCCCCAGTGACCCACCTCCTCCAGCCATGCCCTAATCAGTTCATTCAAACTAGGATGGACGGATTATGTTATAGCTCTCATAATCTAATCATTTACCTCTGAATATTCCTTCCTTTTCAGGAGTTCTGGGGGGATACCTCATATCCAAACTATAACATTATTTTATTATAATGTTCCTTTTATTCCTTTTCTTTTTTTGTGGGTGGCAGTAGTAGGGATTAAATCCAACTAAGTTATGTCCCCCGACCCTGTTTTTTTGTTTTGTTTTGTTTTGTTTTGAGACAGTCTTACTAAATTGCCTGGGCAGGCCTTGAATTTGTGATCCTCCTCCCTCAGTCTCCTGAATAGCTGGGATTACAGAGGTGCATCTACCCCACCAGCTCTTTTGTATTACAGTTATAGAGTTATATTTGTTATGGTTTGGATATAAGGCATGACCCCAAAAAGCCCATCAATACAAAAATTTTCAGAGGTGAAATGATCAGATTATGAGAGCCATAACCTAATCAGTGGATTGCTCCACTGATATGGATTAACTAGGTGATAATTATAGGTGGATAGGGTGTGGCTAGAGAAGTAGTTCACTAAGGGGTGTGCCTTTGGGCTTTATATTTTGTCCTTTGTTCTTAGTGAGCAGAGCTTTCTCTGCTTCTTGTTGCCATTACCTGAGCTGTTTTTTTTTTTTTTGGGGGGGGGTACTGGGGATTGAACCCAAGGGTGCTTAACCACTGAGACAAATCTCCAGTCCTTTTTATTTTGAGACAGGGTCTCAGTAAGTTGCTCAGGGTCTCACTAAATTGCTGAGGCTGGCCTTGAACTTGTAATCTTCCTGCCTCAGCTTCCTGAGTCACTAGGATTATAGGTGTGTACCACCATGCCCAGTCTGAGCTGCTTTTCTCTTCCATGCCCTTCCACCATGATGTTTTGCAACAGCTCTGACCCAGAGCTACGGAGTCAGTCAATCATGGACTGAACCTCTGAAACCAGGAGCTAAAATAAACTTTTTAAAAACAATATTCCTGCTTATATATATCAAAAACTCATACTGAACAATGAGTTCAGGGTTGCAAAAGAAGATTTATTTTTTGCATCTGTCCATGAGTCTTTGTCCACAAGTTAAACAAAAATACATGAGTGCTATCAAAATAAACTTTTCCTCCTCTATGTTGTTCTTGTCAGGTTTTTTGGTTACAGCAATGCAAAAGTTGACTAAAACAATACTGATTTTGTTTTTTTAAATTACATGTGTAAGTAGGCTGTATTCTATGAATTTCAACTCAGAATGGTAAAGAGGACATTCAACATTTTTGTTATAATGAGAAGGGATCTTTTAGTGTTGAGAACTACTATAAAGTTCAAGAGGCAGGGACTTTACCTACTCTCTGCCACCATATTCTGCTCTGTTCCTCTCATAGGGCCTGGGATATACTGGATGCATAGAGAATCTTTTTTAAATAAATTCTGAAGTTCAGGATGATGCTCTGGTGTTCGGTTTGGGTAACAAACCAGGTAGGTGATGGGGTCCTTTGCTGAGATGGGGAACAGGTTTAGGGGAAAGCGATGAGTTGTTTTCAATGTGAAAGTCTGGAGAGCCCTGGAACTTTGGGGTGGAAGTGCCCAGGAAGCAATGGCTCTGCAGGCCTTGATTGTTTTCTAAATAACATTGAAGAGTTTGAAATGCAAAGTCATATTTTCAGTTTACCTCTCTGATGGGTAAACATTGCTAAGTTCCTTATAAAATGAACCAATCTGTGGAGCTGCCTAGAAGGAACTCATAATAATGGTTTGTGTCTGATATGGGATCTTCAGAGGGCTGGGCTCCTCCAAGATAGGGGAAGAACTCCTTCATCTCTGGACCCTACAACTTCCAGTTTCTAGCTCCTGTCTGACACAGTAGGTGCTCAGCAGTGATTAGTTGAGGAAACACACAACAAACCCTGTTTGTAAAAACACCAGGATTCAGGGCAACTGTTCTTTGACCTGTAGTCATTGCAGTAGCACAACTGGGAGCAAGTTTCTCCATGGCCCAGCTCAGTCAAGTACCATGGATGGCTTCCTTTTACTAACAGGAAATTGTGATAAAGGGAAAAACTGGACAGTTTGAACTTATCTCACTTTGAACTTTACTCCTCAAGGGAAAGGTACAATTCCAGGCTTTGGTTCCACATGGGGCATAGGATGTAGCTGTGCCTCAGGCAATATATACCCTGCCAAGTGGTCATGGTGCAAGGATTCTTCAGAACACATGATTTTTTTGGTATAAACACAATTTGAGGAACAATAGAGGAGATGGAAAGGAAACCATATGCTCTTCACAGCAATATTCATAATAGCCAAAATGTGGAAATAGGGGTAAAGGTGTAGCTCAATGGAAGAGTACTTGCCTAGCACGTAATGTGGAAATAGGGGTAAAGGTGTAGCTCAATGGAAGAGAACTTGCCTAGCATGTAACCAGGCCCTGGGTTTGGTCCCCAGCATTGCATGCACACATGCGCGCGCGCGCACGTGCACGCACACACACACACACACACACACACACACACAAAACAAGAAAACCTGGGCTGGAGTTGTGGCTCAGTGGAAGAGCACTTACCTAGCATGTGTGAGGTACTGGGTTCGATTCTCAGCACCGCATATAAATAAATAAAATAAAGGTCTGTCAACAACTAAAAAAATATATATGGAAAAAGCTTGGAAACAACTCAAATGTTATCAACTGATGGATAAAATAAAATGTGGTAAATTCATACAATGGAATGTAATTTGGCCATTATGAGGAATGAAGTGCTGATACATGCTGTGTCATAGATAAGTCTTGAAAACATACAAAGGAAGGACACCAGTCATAAAAGACTACAAATTGTATGACTCCTCTTATATGAAATGCCCAGAGTAGACAAATACAAAGAGACAGAAAGCAGCTTGATGGTTGCTAGGTACTGGGCAGGGGTGGCTGAGGGAAGAAGTCATACAGAAGAGCCTTCCAGGCTTGGGAACAGCAAGCACAAAGGCTCTGAGGTGGAAGTGTGGGCTGATCCAAGCACAGTAAGGCTGGCACGTGGCACAAACCTGTAATCCCAGCTACTGGGGAGGCTGAGCCAGGTGAATCACAAATTTGAGGCCAGTTCTAACAGTGAGATCCTGTCTCAAAATAAAAAATAAAAAGGCCCGGGAATGTAGCTCAGTAGTAGAATACCCCTGGGTTCAATCTCCAGTACAAAAAAATCACACCCTATCCACCTATAATTATCACCTAGTTAATCCATATCAGTGGAACAATCCACTGATTAGGTTATAGCTCTCATAATCTGATCATTTCACCTCTGAAAATTTTTGTATTGATGGGCTTTTTGGGGTCATGCCTTATATCCAAACCATAACAAATATAACACTATAACTGTAATACAAAAGAGCTGGTGGGGTAGATGCACCTCTGTAATCCCAGCTATTCAGGAGACTGAGGGAGGAGGATCACAAATTCAAGGCCCGCCCAGGCAACTTAGTAAGACTGTCTCAAAAAAAAAACAAAAACAAAACAGCAAGGAGGTAGGTGTACCTCAAGGGGGACAGTGATGGGAGAGATCAGAGAATGGATAGCAGAACCAAATCATTTAGGGCCATTTGGGTCACTTTCAGGACATTGCTTTTTTTGTTATTGGTCCCAGTGATTGAGCCCAGGGGTGCTTAACCACTGAACCACATCCCCCACCCTTTGTTTTATTTTTTTTATTTTGAGATAGGGTATCGCTAAGTTGCTGAGACTGGCTTTAAACTCATGATCCTCCTTCTTCAGCCTTCTAAGCCACTGGGATTATAGGTGTGCACCACCATGCCTGGCAGGACATTGACTTTTACCTTGAGAGAGATAAATACTATTGGCAGTTTTGAGCAGAGGAGGGTATATGTATCTTGAGGTTGTGTGTGTGTGTGTGTTTTACTGGGGATTGAACCCAGGGCTTGCATATGCTAGGAAAGCATCTTACCTTTGAGCTATATCCCCAGTTCTTCTCTCTCATATCTTAACAGGATCCCCCTGGCAGAGGATGGACTGAGTATAAGTGGGCAAGTTTAGAAGAATAGGGACCATTTAGAATTTATTGTGTTAGTTCAGGCAAGAAATGACTCTGACTTGGGCCATGGTGGCAGTGGTAGTTACAGAGGTAGTGAGAAATGTCCAATCTGGTTCCATTTTGAAAACAGAGCTGACAACCAGGCATATTGGTGCACAACTGTAATTCCAGCAACTCAGGAGGCTGAGGTAGGAGGATTCCAAGTTTGAGGCCAGCCTGAGAAATTTAGTGAGATCCTGTGTCAAAATACAAAATAGAATAGGCTGGGGATGTAGTGTGGTGGTAGAGTGCCTCTACAGTTAATCCCCAGAATGGCAAAAAGAAAGAAGGAGGGAAGGAAGAAAGGGAGGGAGGGAAAATAGAGCTGACCTTCAAGTTCTTGACCTGAGCAACTGGGAGACTGAAATTGGATTTTATTGAGTTGGGGAAGACTGTAGAAGAGTCCTGCTCACACACAGAAAGACCAATTTTAAATTTTGATTTTTTTCCTGAACATTAAATCATAATTATTTACTGAGAAGCCAAGGAGTCTTCATAATGATCACTTTTGAGGGCTGTATGTTCCATTCAATTCATTTAACCTAAATTATACAACTATTTCCTTTGTTAATCAATAAGACTTTTTATTTAGTTTTCAAAATTACAGTTAATCCTATAATGCATATCTTTGTGCTGATGGTTTTTTCTTTCTGGGGTTTTTTCAAGAGATTAATTCTCAGAAATGGATTTACTAGGTTAAAGAGCAATAATTACTTATTGGCTCTTGAGACACACTGCTGAACTGTTTTCCAAAAAAGACTGTGGCAGATTTTAAGGTCATCCAAAATTTAAGAGTGTAGTAATGTCACCACAAATTGGAAAATATGTGACATTAGAATTTTAATTTGCCCCCCATAAAGGGGTTAAAAGATTCATGTTTTTAAAAATTTTGCACATATTTGATTACAGTTACACATTTTAAGTTTCTTTGTGTATCTTTGGCTGTGAATTGGTTGTTCAGGTCCTTTGCCCATTTATTTACTTATGTCCTAATATCCCCCTTACTCATTTGTTGGATTTTTTTCCTAAAATGGAGATGGTGATGTACTCTTTGGCAATAATATTTTTAGTAAAAATATCGAAAACAAACTAGGGAAATTCTTCTAAAATGATTTTGATAGCTTTTGTGAAAATGAAGGAAGAACCGTAAAATTCTATTTTGATTTTTTAATTTAAAAATTGCCATCTTGATTGAAAAATATTTTTTTCTTATGGCACACCAACAATGAATAGTACTGGTTACAAATAAGGGCCCATTTTCTAGATCCTTCTCCTGAGTGGCCAAGTTTTCCCATAATCTGGTGCAAACTTATCTTACAGATGATGTCTTGGGGCACTACACAGTGAAGGGTTGAGGGCAGAGGGCTTGTTCAGAGGAGAGTGGCCTGCATCTTGGAGGAACTGGAGAAAGTGTATGAGGAAGAGTGACTGGGGCTTCTGGAGCCTAGGGCTGACTCAGGAAACAGATTCCAGTTCTATCCTCCAGCTGCCCTGAGGCAGATCACTTTGTTGTGGGAATTAGGCCCTTTCAGTCCTGAGAGCTAAAAGTTCTAAGGATTCTACACTTTTCTGCCTCTGAGGCTTTGTGGCACCAGTCTCTTATCAAATCCCTTTCCCTAGCCCTTTTTATGAGACAGGATGCCACTAAATTGGAACTTGCAATCCTTCTGCCTCAGGCTCCTGAGGACCTGGGATTACAGGTATGTGCCACCACGCCTGGCTGACATTTTACCTCTTAAAGGACTAAGTCAAATGCTATCCCGCTGAGGAATTTAAAATTTCCCCCCTCCCCTGCCACCTGTCACCATCTGAAAATTCTAAATTTCTCCCTCACTAGACTTGGAGGGAAGGGCTGGATCTTATTCATTTCTTTGAACCCTCAGTGCACTCCGTAAGGACTCAGCTTGGAAGTCTTTGTTGAACTGAAAGGTCCTTGGAGGAAGTTTCAAAATTAGGAACATTGCCCCAGAACTTAGGACACGTCCTAGTGTGGATGCTACCAAGCATCATAGCTTACTATCTGTATCTCTGTTTTACCACAGGGTTGTTGTGAAGATTAAATGGAGATTGGACAAAGGCATTCAACGTTTGTTTTATAATCACTGAGCAGCAAGGACTTGTTTGTTCCAGAAACAAAGATATAAGAGATGATCTCTGGGCTTGAAGATACACAGCAGGAAATAATTCAGTAGGGTTCTCAGGACAAATAGAAGCAGTATAGTGTGTAGGGGCTCTGAGTCAAGGAGAAAAGATGCGCGGATGGGTTTTGGGGATTTCCCAAAGGAACCAACATCTGAGTTGAGTTTTATCAAGCGGCTGGAATTTCAGCAGGTAGGAACGGGGCAGAAGGGTATGTAGGCAGAGGGAATGGCATCAGCATAAGAGCAGAAGGTGAAACGTGGGAAGCATTTGGGGGCTGGTCAGCAGTCCTATTTTGCTGAGGTTACAGAATTTTGGGGCTGGAAGGAGTGGTGGGAAATAGGCCGAAAAAAGAAAACAGTAACAACAAAAATGGCATGGTATTGGCACCAAAATAGACAGATAGGTCAATGGTACAGATTAGAGGACACGGACACAAACCCAAATAAATACAATTTTCTCATACTAGACAAAGGTGCCAAAAATATGCAATGGAGAAAAGACAGCCTGTTCAACAAATGGTGCTGGGAAAACTGGAAATCCATATGCAACAGAATGAAACTAAACCCCTATCTCTCACCCTGCACAAAAATCAACTCACAATGGATCAAGGACCCCAAAATCAGACCAGAGACCATCTTTTTTGGGGGGGGTGCTGGGGATTGAACCCAGGGCCTTGTGCTTGCAAGGCAAGCACTCTACCGACTGAGCTATCTCCCCAGCCCCAAGACCTTGCATCTTATAGAAGAAAAAGTAGGTCCAAATATTCACCTTGTTGGCTTAGGATCACACTTCCTTAACAGGACTCCCATAGCACAAGAAATAAAAGCAAGAATCAATAACTGGGATAGATTCAAACTAAATAGCTTTCTCTCAGCAAAGGAAACCATCAGCAATGCGAAGAGAAAGCCTACAGAGTGGGAGAATATCTTTGCCACTCATACTTAAGATAGAGCACTAATTTCCAGAATATATAAAGAACTCAAAAAACTCTACATGAAGAATACAAATAACCCAATCAACAAATGGGCTAAGGATATGAACAGACGCTTCACAGAAGAAGATCTACAAGCAATCAACAAACATATGAAAAAATGTTCACCATCTTTAGTAATAAGAGAAATGCAAATCAAAACTACACTAAGATTCCATCTCACCCCAATTAGAATGGCGATTATCAAGAATACAAGCAACAATAGGTGTTGGAGAGGATGTGGGAAAAAGGTACACTCATACATTGCTGGTGGGGCTGCAAATTAGTGCAGCCACTCTGGAAAGCAGTGTGGAGATTCCTTAAAAACTTGGAATGGACCACCATTTGACCCAGCTATCCCACTCCTTGGCCTATACCCAAAGGACTTAAAATCAGCCTACTACAGAGATACAGCTACATCAATGTTCATAGCTGTTCAATTCACAATAACCAGACTGTGGAACCAACCTAGATGTCCTTCAATTGATGAATAGATAAAGAAACTGTGGTATATATATACAATGGAATATTACTCAGCTATAAAGAATAATAAAATTATGGCATTTGCAGGCAAATGGATGGAATTGGAAAATATCATGCTAAGTGAGATAAGCCAATCTCAAAAATCCAAAAGGCGAATGATCTCACTGATAAGCGGATGATGACACATAATCGGGGGTGGGAGGGGGGCAAGAAAGGAGGAAGGAGGGAAAACAGGGGTGGGGGGTGGGGGAAAGGAAAAAATAACAGAATGAAACATCATTACCCTATGTAAATGTATGATTACGCAAATGGTATGCTGTTACTCCATGTACAATCAGAAACAACATGTATCCCATTTGTTTACAATAAAAAAAAAAAAAAAAACAGTAACAGAAGAAAACGAGGGAGATTCAGGAGGTTTTTAAAAGTAGGATAAGCCCTGGTCAGAACTGTGCCTGAAAGAAAGGGCTCAGAGAAAGGACTGGAAGGGGCAGGCAGCTGATGAGGAGGCTGCTGCAACAGTCTGTGCACAAGATAGTCAGGCACAGGGGAACAGTGGGGATAGGCAAGACTATAAGAGAACACTTTAGGATGGGCCTTTCAGGGCCTGATGCAGGAAGGGGTTTGAGGGAAAGGGATTGATGAGAGTCCTTCTTCCCGACAAGGCTGCATATTTAGTTTCAATTTATTTTATCTCATGAAAGTGTCTGTCATCACTTCCCCAATGCACTCATTAATTTCCTAGGTGGCTTCCTCTCCTGATAAGGAACCTTTCTAGGATAGGGTGGGAAGAGACCTGGTCACAATCACTCTGCCTCTTCTGGCACCTAGAGAGAGGATGAGGGAGGAAAGTATTTCCTAAGAGAAGCCTTCCCTGATTTCCATGATTGGTTTGAATCATAAACCACAGTTAATTGCACATTTGTGACATACTTGATTGATGCTTGTCTTTCCTACAGGAATATGAACTCCAGGGCTTAATTTAACACTGTTCTGGGGCTGAGGATGGAAGCAGGGACTGACTGCAAACGGGCAGGAGCAACATTTCAGTAAGCCCAAAACTGGATTGTGGTAATGGTCGTTCAACTACATTTACTACAAAAATCATCGAACTGTACACTTACAGTGAGTACATTCTATGATATACAAATTATACCTCAATAAAGCTGTTAAAAATAAAAAAAATTAGTATTTGTGGAGTGAGTAAATGATTTCTCGGTTCACAGAATTGTAAACTCCGTGAGAGGCGCGACACCTCTCCAACTCTAGAAAACTGGCAGTACGCGTGCACCAAACGTCTTACCTAAATAGCAAATCAATGAATGAAAAGGGTGGAGGCTTCCCGGAGATTCCTGACCCGCTGCTTCCGGGTCGCAGCTCAGCGCCTGGGTCGGTGCGTCACCGCGAGACGAGCCCGGTGATTGGCCAGTAGGAACGGCGGGTGTTCAGGGGCGGTGCAGGGAGTGAGCGCGGAGAAATCCCGAGGCGGGCCGGAGGTAGGGCGGGGCGTCGGGGGCGGGGCCACGCGGGGCGGGCTCCGGAGGCCGGCTGCGCGCACGCGCCCTACTACCACCGCTGTCGCCGGGGTGAAAGGAGCAGAAGCGATGGCCGGGTCCGCGTGGATCTCCAAGGTGAGTGCTGGCAGGCCGGCATGTGCAGGCTGGCAGCAAAAGCAGGCGGACTGGTGGGCCGCGTGCTGGGCGGGGACCGCTCACTGGCCCCGACGGGCAGATGGCTCGTGGCCCTCGGAGACAGTTTTGGAGTCTGTCTTCGCCTCTGGTTCTCGGCGCACAGTGGCCGGCACGCAGTATATGGGCAACCCTGAGCCGGGGCAGCAGCGCCTGAGGCGACGACTGCGTCAAGGTCAAGGCGGGGGGTGTCGGCCCTGCCTCAGATTTTACCACCGACCTTCGCCAGGGCCACCGCCAGGCCTCGCGTCGAGCCGTGGCAGGTCACGGAGCCGCCGCCTGGGCTCCGGGGTCCCGGCGGTTTCTGAGGCTGCGGCCCTGCTGTGTGCGAATCGTGCCGACAGCCCCCGAGCGCAGCTCAGGCCTCTCTGAAGTCTGTTTGACCCTCCTCAGGGTAACCGCAGGCGCAGGCGTAGGGACGTGGGTTTTCCCAGGTGAGGGAATCCCGGGGCTGTTCTTCATGCCAGATTTTGCCCTTGGAGTTCTTCCCAGTCCGACCTCTGTGCTCTTGTGTCTATTTCCCCTTTAAAGGGCATAGGACATTTACAACCTTGGCATTACTATCTAAACGCTCCCAGAGGGAGACAGCATCTTCCTTTTTTACCTGTTATTAGTGGGAATCTTGCTATCTGGAAATCTCTAGCTCCCCTTGACAGCCCAGATACTGGAGCTGGAAAGGATTTCAGATTATTTTTGCAGTTCCTTGGTTTCCCTGAGGAGAGAACCTAACAGATTTGCTCAAGGTCACCAAGGAAGTCAGTGTCATTGCTGGTAGAGGAACCCAAGTGTCTTGGTTCACACTTCCAACCTTTTTTTTTTTCCATACTGGGTATCGAACCCAGGGCCTCACCATGCCAGGCAAATGCTCCGAGGTAGGCAGGTGCCATAGAGCTACCTCCCCAGCACTCTTGCTCCCATTCTACTTGCTTTGTGGCCAAGGTCACATAGTAAATTTGTGGGTACAGTACTAGGAATAACATGCCTTGTTAGTCTCCTGTTGCTATTAAAGGGTGGTCCCCTGGGAGTTTACCATAAGCACCTTAATTTTTCTATAAAACTTGATACTACTTTTCTTCTTTTTTGTTTTTTTTTTTAAGTTTAAAGATAGGTTCAGGGATACATTGTTATTTAGTGATAAGATTTCTACACTGGAATTTAGGAGTTTTAGGTTTAAATCTGGCAGGGCCATTATTTGGTTTCATGACCCTGAGCAAATTATTTAACATCTCTGAGCCTTTATATGCACATCTGCAAAATATCTATACTTGTGTCACCAAGTTGTTTGAGACTTAATTAATGTATATGAAAACACCTAGAACATACAGAAGGAAGATAAAGATAAGCTTTCTTGTCTATCAGAATATTTTATCTTGGCAGTCATCAAGCATACAGTGGTTCCAGAGCATCAATAACTGGGTTTTTTGATAACTAGATTCTACTTTGTCACTCTCTTCAGACTGGGATTTACTTGGGATGGTAGCTGTTATATTTGCTTCTAAAAGTAAAGCAACTTCTGCATCACTGTTAAAACAAATTAATCCCTCAATCACTGAGCTTGCACTTAACACCTAATTCATCTTTAATAGGTACATGAAACCTTCAAAATGAGGGACTAAAGCAACACTGTTGATCGTGAATGTACTGATGAATTTGTTTTGCTTTTAGTGTGATCTGCAAGAAAAAAAACTCTCATAGTAGGAGTTCAGAAAGTGTCATGCTGTAGATCAGAAGATGAAGTTTCTCCTCTGACATGGACCCCCTATATGAACTTTGGCAGAGTCATCTGACCTCTGGGTCAGTTTCTTCCTTCAGGGATTGGTGCCTCAGAGGCTGACCCTAGGATGCTTGGTTCAATCAGAGCAGATCCTTTACTGGGTTTTGATTTATTTATCTGAAAAAGGGGGTCTTTACTTTAAAAAAGCTTTTCACGTAGAGAAAGTAGAGGGGTTCTAAAGACTTTTCTGATTGTGAAATACTATAACGAGGGCTGCAGTTGTGGCTCAGTGGTAGAGCACTTGCCTAGCATGCATGAGGCACTGGGTTCCATCCTCAGCACCACATAAAAATAAATAAAATAAAGGTATTGTGTCCATCTACAACTAAAAAAAAATTTTTAAATACTATAATGAGCTAGGTTGCCATTAGCAGGCACTTATTGAGCCTGCCCTACATCTATCCAGCACTGAATGTGTTATGTTTTTAAGTTGGTGTATTAAGGTAAAAAAGGAAACGAGAAGCTAGGGTTTAAGATAGCTCAGGGCCTTGAAGTCAGAAGTTCAGGGATCCAGTATAGGCTTTGCAAGCCTGGCATCAGTTTTCTCATCTGAGAACCTGTCTCTAGGTTTTATCAAAATAAATGATGTGATTTAAGTACAAGTGTGTTATAGAAGATAGTTCTCTAAAAATCCTTATTTTATTGAAAGTTCTAGGTCATGAGCATGTACTATGAGGCAGGTAATGTCTAGGTACTAGAGATCCAACAACAAATAATTCGTTAAAAATCTTTGCACTCTTGGGGTTACATTTTAAGTCAGGTTTTTTTAAGTCTTGTATCACAGGGATGGGAGTCTATTTTGTGTCTTTCCCTCATTACTGAGTGGGTGATGAGGTAGGGAGGTGGGAGAAGAATTCTCACAGAATAGCTTTCAGTTGTCCTCTTGTCCAGTAAGCCACCTGCTGGTGATTGCATCATGCCCTAGGATGAAGATTTGGCTGAGGGCATAGAGCATTCTTTTTGAATTGACCCTTTTCTTTTCAGTCGAGAGACATGACTGTGTATTAGATAGGATTAGAGAATATAATTCATTTACACTTTCTTGATTATTGGTTTTTGTCTCATTAGTAGGGCCAATATTTCAACAAAGGTTCAGGCTCCAAAAGGGAAGACTAAGATAGGATGTAACAGATGTCTCTTTGCTCTTGTATCTAGCATGCAAAAAGTTACATTTAGCATTTAAGTGAGTTTTTATGTCTTTGGTCTGTGTACCTGTTTCTTTTTGGGGTGGGGGGGGGTACAGGTACCGGAGTGAACTCAGGGAAACCTGACCACTGAGCCACATCCCCATCCCTATTTTGTATTTTATTTAGAGACAGGGTTTCACCAAGTTGCTTAGCACCTCCCTTTTGCTGGGGCTGGCTTTGAACTCGGGATCCTCCTGCCTCAGCCTTTCAAGCCATCTTTTAGTTTTTTAATAGTTTATTGTGACTTTACCAGTCCTCAAAGTCTGAGTTACTAAAGTTTGAAATAAACTTAAAATTTATATTTTTGTTGTATGATAATGTTCATTGGGGGAAAAAATGTACCAATGGTAATGTCTTGGAGTGATGGGATTACTGGGTGGCATTTTTGGAATCTTTTACTAGTCCCCCAAAATTAACAATAGTGACCATATTACCTACGTTAGTAGAAGAAATAAATTATTTAAAATCTTCACTCTGCATGGCACAGGCATCAAGTGGTTCGGCATAAATTTTCTTAGATTTCTTAGATTTTATTATACAGTGTATTTTCTTTTCTTTTTTGTTTTTTGTTTTTTGTTTTGTTTTGTTTTATTTTGTTTTGGTAATGGACCTAGGGACACTTAATCATTGAGTTACATCACCAACACTTTTTATTTTTTTTATTAACTTTTTAATTTTTGGTACCAGGGATTCAACCGAGGGGTGCTTAACCACTGAGCCATATCCCCAGCCCATTTTTAATATTTTATTTAGAGACAGGATCTCACTGAGTTGCTTAGGGCCTCACTAAATTGCTGAGTCTGGCTTTGAATTTGTAGTCCTCCTGCCTCAGCCTCCCGAGCCTCTGGGATTATTGGTGTGCACTACCATGCCTGGCATAAAATGTAATTTCTTAATATTCATGGGAGAAGAATGGATGTAAAATATGGTTGGAGACACACTGGCCCATGAGTCAGAAGACCTGCATTCTGGTTTTCCATTTTGTCAGATAGTCACTGTGACCTTAGGCATATTGCTACTCTTTGAACCTAGTGACTCCACCTGTAAAATAAATGAGTTGTGCTTTGGGTTTCATAAGGACCTTCCTGGATCTAAAGTTACTGGTACTTAGAGAGTGTGTTATCCCTAAATTGACCTGGTGGTTAAGAATGTTGATGTAAAACCATCCATATCATAGAAAATCTCAATATTTAAACTTAAAAAGTAAAGTTTTATTCTCAGATCACAGGTAAATATTATCAAATATTTAGGTTTTCAAATCTGACAAGCTAGCTACATTGAGCTAATATTTGAGAGGAGTATTCCTGAGAAGTTCCCAAATCTGTCTGTGCAAATTTGTAATACTATCAGCCATCAGAAATGACTCATCTTCACTATTTACTATATCTGGTTTAATTCTGTGCATAACATTTCTCTGTTGATATTAATGTAGGTCTCTCGGCTGCTGGGTGCTTTCCACAACCCAAAACAGGTGACCAGAGGTTTTGCTGGTGGTGTGAGTATAATTATGTCTTTTATTTTTCCCTTTTAGAAGTTTCTCAAGAAAGATGCTCTAATACATTTATTATGTAGCATTCATCTCCATTTATTTAAACTTAGGGGAATTTGGCCATGCTTATAATGTTTATTAAAATTATTGGCTAACATATACACAAATCTGTTAGGTCACTTGCACATTTAAAAGAATTATATTACAGCTGGCTATGTAAGCCTGTCACATTAATATCTTGAAGGAACCTTGTTATAAAAATAGATAGAATTACCCTTGAGCCTGTTACTTTATTTCACAGTCTCATTTTGGTAAGACAATTTTTTTTTTTCAAAAGTAGTGCAAGTTGAGAGAAAATTGTTGAGAAGCTTCAAAACCTGCTTTGCATTTTTGATTTGTGAGCTTCCCTAAAAACAGTAGATTGCCAATTAGGAATTTCTCAAACATTTATAAGCCCTGTAGGCTTACATTTTCCTCATACAGTCTTTATAGATTATCATTTTAGTGGATCATCCATTGCTCATTAAATCTGCTGCTTTTAGAATTCCTAGCATTAGAGTTCTGTGCTTTCAAAACTGATCCCACATTTTTGGAACATTCTAAGACTGTGGATCAGTGATTTCCTATTCATTTTTATTTTATTCTCTTTTTATAGAATCTGATTTGGATTTCATAATTCCTATACTCCCATATAACATTTTTTGCCATGAGGAATTTATAAGAAGGAAGTACATTTTTTTTCCTGTATTTACCTTTTATGCTGTGGTAGAAAAATCAATTTTCTGGTGGCCTGATGACATTGGGAGAACAGGAAGAAACCAAAGGGTTCTTTTGACTCTGCTTATGCAAAATGCAGAATGAGGCTTGCACTTCAAGCTCAAGGATGGCTAAGCTAGCATTTCAAACGTGTTCTGAAAGCTGATAAGATGATCATTGTTATCTGCTGTCATTTAATTTTCAGTCTATCTGTTCTTTAAAAAATATGAGCTTGGTGGAGGGGATTATTTTCAAAAGAAATAAGAGGAAATATTTATTTTTTAAAAATCTTCAATTGTACAGAAAAATTGAGAATTAGTGTACCTGTCCAGGAGGGATCACTGGAAGGCAAAAGAGAGAAACTTGAATTAGTGATTTTCAAAAAACAGATCAAGCAACTGGAGCCAGGTGAAATGAAGTTCCCAAACAATAAAATGTATAGTTCCCAAATGGAGAGAAAAGATCATTCAAATCCTCTGATTTTCCCCCACTTTGCAGGTGTGATCATGTTTTTATTTTTGTTGGTTACAAATCATATTACTGAACTGATTTACATTATGCTTATCATTGAGGCAGCAATTTTATAGGGGAACTAAAATAAGTGGAGGCCCTCTCTTGATGTGAGGTCTGATTTTTTTTTTTTTTTTTCTGAGTGTCAAAACAGAGCTCTGATATTCTAGAAATTTGTCTGAAAGAGCTTTGTAAATCTGAAGAAATTGCAGGAGGATTTTCCAGGATCACATGGACAGGAAAGTATTTGCCTTCATGAAGAACTTTTAAAATTTTAATGTGAAATGTTTTTGTTACCTTTTTTTACAGAATCAGTTGGTCTGGGAGGTTTATTTGGTAGTTTAATTTATTTTTGTTTTATTTAAAGAGCATTGGATTCTTTTTAAAACCTTTGAGCTCAAGTAAGAATATAATTGTGGAATATCTTGTCTGTTGATTCCTATCTCCCCTTTGACTGTCTTGGGGAAGGTTTGTGTGCTTTCTTAGCAGCATTTGAGTTTTTTGAGGAACCCCTGTAAAGTGGATTTCTGCCACTGATTTTCTTTTTTAACCCTTTGAAAATCAATTCTTACTGTCTTTAATGATTTCTTATGTTCAGGTTCAGACAGTAACTTTAATTCCAGGAGATGGAATTGGCCCAGAAATTTCAGCTGCAGTTATGAAGATTTTTGATGCTGCCAAAGTAAGTTGGCTTTAAAAAATCTATTTAATAGCACTTCATGGAAGAATTTCTATGAACTCCTAGGATGAATTGCACCCAGTTCTATAAAGTTGGTAAGGTCTGTTAATCTCCACGGATTTTCACTTTAATAATGCATGTTTTAGCATTATTTGTTACTGCCATTTTATTTTTGATATATATTACAGTGCTTATTACTGAGAATCTCAAAGTATACTAGGTTTTAAAAATATATATCCCCTTAATGAATATTCAATACAATATTGCTAATATAATTTACACTAATATAAATTTTGCCAATATAGTTTTGTTCACAATCTTGGTAATACTTAATGACAGACTGAAGCAGTGGGGTTAGGAATAGAGTAAAAGAGCTTTGTAAATCTTCCAGAGCTGCCAGACCTAAAATCAAATTAGGGGTCCATCTTTCACCAGCAGCTGCTTTACCTTAAGTAAGTTGTTTTATCATCATGGATAAATTTTCACACAAGGTTGTAAAGATTAAATGTTAAGAATGTAAACCCCTCAGCTCAATAACTGATACTCCTCAAAGGTTAAACTCATCCTTCCTGATCCCTGAATAAATGCATTTTCCAGCTGTACCAAACACCTAAGTTTTCAATGCATGTAAATCTCAGTGCTAACTTGAGCCTCTACTGATTGAAGGTCTCCCTGTTCTCTGCCTGAAGGATAGTTCTTTCCTGGACTCCGGCATAACAGACACTATTTGGGCTGGTAGTACCAATGGCAGTGTGTATGGGAAAATCTTGGCAATGTCTTGGCACATTAGTCCCACAGCAACTTTGAATCAGTTCTGTGAGCTACTCAACTCCCAATAATTCTTTTTCTCTTTAAGCAAACAGTTCCTATTGTTTCTAAACAAGAACCTTAACTATTACACTTTAATAAAACTAATGAATTAAAGTAAATTAGAACAGTGCCATGAAATTATTCTAATATCTTTTCTTCTGTGACTAAATATACAAAGACAATTGAGGTAATCTATTTTTCTGCTGTAAGATAGGTGGAGTATATTAAAATCCACTGTTAAATTTTCCTTAGTCTTCCAGAGAAAGTTTTTGTTTTGTTTTGTTTTGTTTGTTTTGGTACTGGGGATTGAACTCAGGGGCACTCGAATACTGGGCCACATCCCCAACCCTATTTTATATTTTGTTTAGAGACAGGGTCTCACTGGGTTGCTTATTAGCACCTTGCTATTGCTGAGGCTGGCTCTGAACTCTCGATCCTCCTGCCTCAGCCTCCCAAGCTGCTGGGATTACAGGCATGTGCCACTGCCCCCAGCCAGAAAAATGTTTTTCCCTTTACTGGGGATTGAGCCCAGGGACATTTAAGTTTCTGAGGCTGGCCTTAGAATTTACAGTTCACATGTCTTAGTCTCCCAAGTCATTGGGATTACAGACATGTGCCTCTATGCCTGGCTTGCATGAAGATCTTGTACCCAATATTTCTTAAATAAAGAAGAGAGCTCTGTGTGTTTTCAGCATAATTTTCAAGTTTCTGGGTATTATTAATATGTTTCATCATCTGGATTTTTTCCCTCTCATCAATGATTTTTACAAGCTATCAGTCAGATTATGTCTTTTGTGTGTGTGTGTGTGTGTGTGTGTGTGACGCTGGGAATTGTACATGCTAGGTAAGCCCACTGAGCTATATCACTTTACCAACTGAGCTATATCCCCAGAACCCAGCCTTCCATAGCTCAGTGGCCACAGGCTGATATGGTGGATTGTCACAGTATAAATTTTCCCCAGTTTTTTCCCCTCAAATTGCATCCATATCAGTGCACTTGTTTTCTCAGAGACTTGTCCTCAACTAGCCTGAACCAGTTCTGCATTGAAAGCTCTCAGTGCAAAAGCAAAGCTGAAATTCTGCAGGAAGGAGCTGGAAACATAAGTAACTCTCATAATCTTGTTTGCAGCAGCTCCAGGCAGTAGTGTTCAGTGCCCGAAGCATTCTCAGTCTGCTGGCTACCACCAAATTCTGCTGGTCACAGTACAGGTGCTCAGAAACCCCAGGACCCTGGTCATTATAGGCACAGGTGGTAGAGGCCAAGCCATAGCTGGCCCCAGGCAGAGAACCCAGCCTGGAGGCCCTTGTTACTGCCATTGTTGGTAGTTTAAAATCTGTTATATATAAAAGTATCAAAAGTAGAACTGCTGTATTTGTGGAACTTTGAACCCTGCCTGGGTTAAGGTCTTTAAGCCCTGCGAAGTTACCTATCTCAGTGTACCTTTATGTCAAAACAGAGAATAAAATTGATGTTTAGTAATATAGAAGAAGAGAATAAAATTGATGTTTAGTAATATAGAAGATTTTAAGAGGGTCTTTTCTTTTTCTGGTGCTGGGACTTGAACTTGGGCCCTCATGCACATGATGAGCACATACTCTTATCACTGATCTATGCACCTCTCCCAACCCCCTGAAAGAATATTTTTAAGAAATTCTAATGTGTTATTGTCCTTAAGAATAGGATGGGATATTAGTACTTCTAATAGCCCAACTGTCAATTTAGATAAATATTTTAAATACTTTTGGGTTTTAGGAAACGTGGACTTTGAACTGATGCTTTATTATTATTCCTTATACCTGCTAGGTGAAATAATGTATAAGATTAAATAAGTACCTATTATAATACTAATAGCTATAAGCTGAGAAATGAAATCTACTTAAATTATACAAACTTTTTTTCCTATATGAGTTTCTAATTAAAACTCCTTCAGAGGAGATGAAGCTTATAAAGTGACAGATTCCCCGAGCAAACTGCAATATGATTGCCAAACTCACTTGTAAGCTCCTTACGAACAAAGACCATGTCTAATTCTGTACTTCTTTCCCTAGGACTTGCGTGGTCAATGTGTTGGTTTTTGATTGTGTGTGCATATACACAGGGATGTGGGTAGAAAGAAAGGGGACCCTGGTTTATACCTTAAACTGGTGCCTTTGTAGGTTATATAACATTTCTGAATTAAAAAAAAAAAGTTTTATTGAGATATAATTCACCACTACTATTCTATCATTAAACATACACAATTTAATTTGATGGTTTTGTGTATATTCAGAGTTTTGAAACCATCTACAGAAGTTTGTAACTTTGTGTGGGGTGTGCCGGTAATGGGGATTGAACTCAGGGCCTTGCAAATGTCCTACCATTGAACTACACTCCCAGCCCTAATTTTGGAAAATTTTTTATTTTTAAATTTATTTTTGGTACTGAGGACTTAACCCAGGGGCACTTTACCACTGAACCATATCCCTAGCCCTTTTTATTTTTTTAATTTTTGAGACAGGGTCTCACTATGTTTCTAAGGCTCATCTCAAACTTGAGATCCTCCTGCTTCAGACTCCTGGGATTACAGTCCTTCACCACAGTGCCCAGCTTGAAACATTTCAATGACCAAAAGAAACCTCATACCTAAGAGCAGATTCTTGCACCCCAATCCCTGATCCTTTCTCCTCCCTGTCCCAGACAACCATTCATCTACTTTTTTTTTTTCTTTTTTAAGAACTTAACCTTTATTTTATTTGTTTTTATGTGGTGCTGAGGATTGAACCCAGTGCTTCACCTGTGTTATGCAAGCACTCTACCACTGAGGTACAACCCCAGCCCTACTTTCTATCTCCATAGATGCCTCTTCCAGACATTTCATACAAATAAACTCTTATAACATATGGTCTTTTTGGCTGGGTTTGTAGCTCAGTGATAAGAGTGCTTGCTTAGCATGTGTGAGCACTGGATTTGATTCTCAGCACCACATATAAATCAATTTTTAAAAAGAGGTCCATCGATGACTAACAGTGTTTTTCAAAACAATATGTATATATGGTCTTTTATGATTGACTTCTTGCACTTAGTGTAGTGTTTTCAAAGTTCATCCATGTACCAGTACTATAAAGTGTTTCTGTGAACCACATTTCTCCACTCCTTAGGATATTCTAATTATAGCCACCTTAAGAGTCTGTGTAAAGAAAATAAGTGAGCAGGTGGCAACTAGGAACACTGACTGGGCCAGAGTAATATGGAGACTCCCTCTGGGCATGCTAGAGAATGACATCGCTTCTCTGATGCCAGGAACTCTTTGGACCTTATCGTATGTGTTTTTACCAGTTGTGCCTGAAATTCCAAGTCTGTTTATCATTGTAGTGTGAATGTCAGTCTCATTTAAATCTTTCTAGTTCATTGTACTCTGTTGTGGCATCTAGGCACCTATTCAGTGGGAGGAGCGGAACGTCACTGCCATTCAAGGACCAGGAGGAAAGTGGATGATACCTCCAGAAGCCAAAGAATCAATGGACAAGAACAAGATGGGCTTGAAAGGTAGCACTGAAGTGGAAATGATGGTTATTATTTTTTTCTGCTCCAGGTGTCACATTTTCAAAAGTTCCTGCACATAAGCTAAATAAAGCCTGGCATCAATTAAAGTAAAGCTATTCTTTTGTGAAGTTAACCCTTAGAGTAAGATGCTTTGTTTTTTATTTGAGACATTCTTTTCAAACTCCAGTAAAAACATTGAAGTATTACAAGTGAATACCAACTGACAGTATGTATTTATCTTCAACTAGATTTGTCTTGTACCTAATTTATACATTTTTATTTTAATATACATTTAAGGTCGGTTCAAAATTACCAACATGTGACATTGAAATTTGTCAGTCTGTAAAACCACAGACAGATCCACATATGAATCTCATCTTGCCACTTACTGACTGAGAGGCTTGGGCAAATATCTTACTCTTGGGATTGTTTTTCCCCCTTCATTTTTACATGACCCCAATTTAGTGACTGAGAAGATAATGGATAATGTTGAGCACCTGACACAGTGCTTGTCCTCAGGATGTTCCTGAAGATGAGAAATACAGTTTATGTTCCAGAAAACTCCTGGGAGGATATTTTCCTCCGTCACCTGAATCTGAGGGAGTGGGTGAAGTTCGAGACAGAACACATTTTACAAGAGGGCCTCTAGTGGGATAGTAAGACTAGAATGTATTTTATTGTCATCTGGGTGTTATTTATTACAGGCCCTTTAAAGACCCCAATAGCAGCTGGTCACCCATCTATGAATTTATTGCTACGAAAAACATTTGACCTTTATGCCAACGTCCGTCCATGTGTCTCAATCGAAGGGTATAAAACTCCTTACACTGATGTAAATATTGTCACCATTCGAGAGAACACAGAAGGAGAATACAGTGGAATTGAACATGTGGTATGTTCACTTTAGATATTTTTCTATTTTTAAGTTGCTTTCTATATACTTAGGACAGTTGTCCACATTCTCGATTGAAAATATCTCCCAAAGACAACTCAGTTGAGGAATTGTGGGTGTTTGTCTTGCTGCTGGGTCTCTGGTTGACTGTACTCAAATGAATGCCAGGAAGAACAGGACTTGATGTGGCTTAGGGTACAGACCTTGGCATCTGGCCTCTGAATTTCAAATTCCCCATTTCTCAGGTATGCTCTTGGGCAGGTGACTCTCTGTACTTTAGTTTTGCTTCTCTGTATGGTGGGGCTGATATCTTCCTCATAGGGCTGAGTTTGACGTTGACTCATTGACATACTGTGTGTGTGAAGCGGCCATGCTGGCTGACCCCACGCAAGCATGCCACAGTGATGTGTTTACTTGTGGCCAGCCAATGAATTGTTCCCACACCCTTTCCAGTAAGAGGCAGGGCTTCCTCTTCTTTCAGATCGTCGACGGAGTTGTGCAAAGCATCAAGCTTATCACTGAGGAGGCAAGCAAGCGCATTGCTGAGTTTGCCTTTGAGTATGCCCGAAACAATCACAGGAGCAATGTCACAGCTGTGCACAAAGCCAACATCATGTGAGTTCCTGTGGGGCCAGTGTCCCATCTTGCTTTTTCTTTTTTTTTTTTTTTTTTAATTTTTTAAGTTTTTGATGGATCTTTATTTTACTTATTTATATGCAGTGCTGAGAATTGAACCCAGGGCCTCACACATGCTAAGCAAGCACTCTACCACTGAGCCACAATCCCAACCCCTGCCATTTTGCCTTATTGAGGGGAGATTAATGACTAAGCTTTCCTTCTCTCCACCTTGCTCATCCATCTAATATCTCTAGAAAAGAACCTTGTACCATTCAGAGGGTACAGCATTTCTCTTCTGTTAACCTCCTATTTGCTGGGCCTCCTTGGGTAAATGACAGGAGCAAAAGAGGAGGGACAGGAATTCAGGTCCTGGAAGTAAAGAACGGACTGAGGGTTATCTTAAAAGAAAGTCAGAGAAGATTTGGGGTTCCCAGATGTCATGGCAAATTAGCAGAGACCATGTTATTTATGCTTTAGAAATAAAGTAGTGGGGATGTCTCAGAAATGGCCGTGTGCTCAGGGGTTTAAAATAGTCAGTGCTAATGCTGTCTGATGTGTTCCTCTAAATAGTTCAAATTATCCTCATGCCTAGGCTATTAAAGGCCATCTCTGAATATATAAATACTTCCTACCAAAGGAAAGTATGAACTTAAAAAATAGTAAAATTATTTAAATAATAGAGTTGGGTTAACCTTTTAAAACAATTTTAATAATATTCATGGGGTCTGGGAATGTAGCTCATTGGTAAAGTACTTGCCTAGCATACTTAAGGTCCTGGTTTCAGTCTCCAACTATACACATACACACACACACACACACACACACACACACACACACACAAGTTAATAATATTAATGGGTATTTCTTAGTTCTTGGGAATTAATATTATAAAGATCTAGTCTTTCTATCATGATCAAACTGTTTTTTACATTTTTACTCTTTTAGGCTTCCAGAAGGATCCCAAAATATTTTGAACTTGTGTTCTATTAACTGCCTAAGAAACCATTTTGCCATAATTGAAATCAGACATCTTGGCCTTTGGAGCTTAAATTTCTTGCATATACTTTACTTCTTTGATTTGACCCTTTTCTTTCTGCAAGCCTTTGTTTTCAGCAATTTTTATTTAATTAAATACAGGCGAATGTCAGATGGACTTTTTCTGCAGAAATGCAGGGAAGTTGCAGAAAACTGTAAAGACATTAAATTTAATGAGATGTACCTTGATACAGTATGTTTGAATGTAAGTATATATTTATACTTTCCTGCTTCTTTGAACAGTGTGCATGATATGCAGTTTTTGATTGCTAAATGCACAATTGTATTCCCTGTAGATGGTACAAGACCCATCCCAATTTGATGTTCTTGTTATGCCAAATTTGTATGGAGATATCCTTAGGTAAGTCTCACTGCTCCTGTTTTGTTTTTTTTTTTTTCCCCTTGCCTGTAGTTTATAAATGTCTGTTAGCTTTCTGTTGCTGTGACAAAATACCTGAGTTAAATCAAAGGAGGAAAGATTTATTTTGGCTTATGGTTTCAGACATTTTTAGTCCATGGTCTCTTGGCACTATTGTTTCTGGGTCTGTGTTAAGGCAGAACCTCATGGTGAGAAGGGCAGGAAGAAAAGAGAAAAAGAGAGAGGCCAGCAACAAAGGCAAAGGCATCCCCCATTCCCTTGTGACCTACTTCCTTCAACTAGGCCCCATCTCCTAATGTTTCCACCATCTCCCAACAGTGCCATCAGCTAGGTTAGCACATGGCCTTTGTGGGGAATATTTAAGATCCAAACCATAACAACATCCTAAAGTAAACTATGGCTTATAATTTTCAATCAGGCATTCTCAAGTTTAGCACTTGTCATAAGGTATGAATTGAATTGTGACAATTAAGTGGTGAGGTTAATGACTACATGTGAGGCAGGTTGTTAATTTATTGGCCAAGTCAGCTCTGGGATATTGCTCCCAAGTCATTAGTTCACTCTTCCCATTCTTCCTTGATTTCTTGATTGTTTTCAGTATCTTTTGTTTTGTATGGCTAGATAGGTGGGTGTTGTTTTTTTTTTTTTTTGTTGTTGTTGTTGTTTTTGTTTTGTTTTGTTTTGTTTTTTAACAATTTTATTGTAATTTGTTTCTTTTGTGGTGCTGGGTATTAAACCCATGGCCTTGGACATGCTAAGTATACACTCTTACCACTGAACTACACCCCAGAGTCCCAAGTAACTTTTGACATAACTTCAGACTTCCAGTAAAGTTACAAGAATGATACAAAGAATTCCCTGGTACTCAGCCCCTAGATTCTCCAGGTTTTAACTTTTTACCTTACTTTATCATTCCCTCTATCTCTCCCTTTCCCTCTCCTCTTCCCCTCTCTCTCTCTCTCTCTCTCTCTCTCTCTCTCTCTCTCTCTCTCTCTCTCTTTCTCTCTCACACACACACTCATACACAAATATGATGTTGGCCAAATGGTGACTTCCCAACCCATCATTCTGCATTTGTTAGTTGGCATTTTACTATGAAGATAAGTTTTCCTTCTCATTTATTATTTGTTTACTTATTTATATCAGTATGGACTTATGGTTTTCTGTTTTCTTCAGTGGTGTGTCCATCCCTGTCATTACTAATTGATACTCAGGTTGTCCCCATGTGGCCAGGGAGGCTCCCTTTCCCATGGCTCCTGGGTGCTTTGAACTCAGCTCTTCTTTGGACCTCACATTGCTTCCTGGCACAGTAAGCTGCTCCAGGCTCATCTGCATTTTTCTAATTTTAGCCCTGGAATCAGCCATTGCTCCAAGGAATCCTGGTTCTTTTAGTGGTGAACGGTATTTAAAAACTAAAATTTCAGTGCTAGTTGAGATGTTTTCTTTTTCAAAATGTTCTTTGAAATGCTTTTCTACCCCCAGTGACCTGTGTGCGGGACTGATTGGAGGTCTTGGTGTGACCCCAAGTGGCAACATTGGAGCCAATGGGGTCGCCATCTTTGAGTCGGTAAGAACCCTCACATATAAGTAGAGTTTGGGTTAGGTTGGCATGAGAATTTGGGAGGAATTATCTGTATGCATAGACTTTTAACTAGAGAGTTCTGTGAATTGTCAAAAAAATGACACTTTATATAGCCTTGCTTTTTATATAGCCTTGTTTTTGTTCATTTCTCTCCAGATATTTCTTTATGTAGTCTTTCTTCACTTATAATACTTTACCAAAAATTGACTGGAAAAAGATTGTTGGTTCATGTCTTTTTTTTTAATATATAAATATATATTTTTTAATATATATATTTTTAGTTATAGGTGGACCAATATATTTTTTTGTAGTGCTGAGGATTGAGCCCAGGGCCTCACATGTGCCAGGGAGCTCTCTGCCACTGTGCCACAACCCAGTCCCCAGTCCATATCTTTGTAATTAAATAAAAAAGTAGCTCTGTTTCTCCAAGGATTTATTTCTTTTTCTTTTTCTTTTTTTTTTTTTTTTTCTTTTTTGTTGTCAATACTGGGGTTGGAACCCTGGGCCTCACACATGCTGAGCAAGCACTGTACTACTAAACTACATCCTTTCAGCCCCTTTTATTCTTATTTCTAAGAATAGAAATAAGTTGTTTCTTTTCTAGTGGTAGTGGGGATTTAACCTGTGGCCCAGCATATACCAGACGAGTGCTCTACCACTGAGACACACCCCCAATCCTATTTCTAAGATATGTGTCAGATGAATTGCGCATAGTAGTTTTCAATAAATGTTTTTTTGTGTGTGCTTGATGAGGAAAGATGATTGAGACCCTAGCTTCCACAGAAGAGGGCAGCTTGTTCCTTTCTTCTTTTTATTTTTCACACTGTGGATCAAGCCCCAGAGCTCCTGCTTGCTAAGCATGTGTTCTACCACTGAGTTACATCCTCAGCCAAGGGCTTCTGGTTCTTGTCTCCCTCTTGTCTTCCTAATGTTACTTTTCCTAATGTGTAGGTTCATGGGACTGCCCCAGACATCGCAGGCAAGGACATGGCCAATCCCACGGCCCTGCTGCTCAGTGCCGTGATGATGCTGCGCCACATGGGACTTTTTGACCACGCTGCAAGAATTGAGGCTGCGTGTTTTGCTACAATTAAGGATGGCAAGGTATCTGTAATTGTGACCTACTTGTGCTGGGTAAAATGCGTTTTTTTCATGTGCTTTATCTGCATAAAGGGAACAAATAATAGTTTTCAAGAGAACCAGAAGATTTGACATTAAATAGGGATTCTTACTGTGGGCTCATGTGCATTTTCTGAATTGAGGTTCCAAATACTTTATCTGAACAGGGTTAAGGAGCACTGATGGACAGTGTGCTATGGAAAGAACAGTGGGAGCCAGCCAGGTGCAGGCCTTGTTATCCTATTGTTAGTTAAATGATCTTGGCCACATCCTTTTCTTAGTATAATGTCATCAAAGCTGATCCCATTAATAGAAAGAAAGAAAGAAAATCTTATAATTTCAGATTACTTTTTAGCCAAAATGTAATAAATGCAAGTTGGTGGTTTTTTGTTTGTTTGTTTGTTTGTTTGTTTGTTTGTTTCAGTGCTCAGGTTTGAACCTAGGGCCTCTTGCATGCTAGGTAAACACTCTACCACTGGACCACATTCCCAACCTCAACCTTGTTTTTACAGGCTGACAGTATCTATAGTGGTGTTGTCTTTTTCTGAAGCTATATTTGAAGAATTATGTTCTAGAACCCAGCAGAGAAATGCTTAAGTTACACAGTAGACCTTCTTAATTGTGTAGAATGCAGATGGAAGAGAAGTAAATATATCAAGGTTTATTTACAGTAAAGAGAGAGTAAGTTGGTAGAAAACAGGTTGGTTGTGTGAGAGATTTTCTCTCTGAAAGAGTGAAATGTAAGAGTTAGTTGTTTAAGTATTTCCTTGGTATTTGTTTCTCAGCCTCCAAAAATAGATCAGAGCATGTCTTAAATTTTTTCAACTTCAAAAATTCCCTAAGGACTTTGCATGAACCCTCTGGTTTAGATTTGCTTTCATTTAAATATCCATGATCAAGCACTATTTTTCTTAGGGTCTAACGTATGAACAAAGGAAAAATTTTTGGAAAACCTCCTTGCTTTCTTTTGTTGCAGGAATGTCTTATTTTTTTAGTGTTTTTGTGTACACTAGCTAATTGGGTTTTCCCAGGCCTCTGTGGTATGTAGATGGCATGTATGTGATGGAATGACTTTGAAATGAGAAACTAAACAAAAGTTAGAGCAGGCAAGTTCCTTGCTCAGTTGGCATCTGAGGACTTTAAATAAAAAAATCTTTGCTTTAGTGTAGTATATGGAAACATTTTTACTTTTTCTTTTTCCTTTCCTCAGAGTTTAACTAAAGATTTGGGAGGCAATGCAAAATGCTCAGACTTCACAGAAGAAATCTGTCGCCGGGTAAAAGATTTAGATTAACACCTCTACAGATGGTACTTGCTGCAGTCACTCCCAAGGGACACTACCACATAAACCTCTCTCTAGAATACCTGCCGTTACGTGTGCATTTGGTTTGCTTGTTCCTTGACAGAGTGCATTTTTAGATCTGACCTTTTCTTAGCAAAATCTGTGCAAAGGATGCAGGTGATGTCCCTAGACCTGCTTTCAAAGGACTTTTTCCAAGTGCGTCTTTTATTTATTAAATGTCTACCTGGTAAACCTTTTTTTGTAAACTCTAAGTGGACTGTATCATTTGCCATTGTTAACCATTTTACAATTCAGTTAAAGTAATTTTTCTTCAACTGTAAATATAATGGTACAGAATAAGAGAATATCTAACTTTTTAAACGAAAGTCCTATTTTCTTTGGTATATGAGAAACAATGAGAATAAAATAGTATATTGGCATAATAGCACAAGAGGACATAAAACTAAAAGGGTGCAAGAGAAATTTTCTGGGAAAGTTCATATCAAAAACAATGAAAATGATATATTCCTTAATAGTATGGAAAATAACAACAGATTTGTCCTTCACATGAATTACTATGAATAAAAATTTCAGATCCAAGAAATATATAATGAGCAATGTAATTTTGTTAATAAGATATAAATAATATATTGGGTTCAAATCCCCAAATACATTGTATATTCAATTATTTTGTTAACCTTAAGATTTAATATTCTTTGCAAGAGCTCTTAGTGAAGCAGAGGGTGGTAATTCTTTTTCACTAGACACGTTATATGTATCATGAATTGTCACAGCCTCTGAGCCCCTGTACTGACACCCTGAGTTCAGGCCAGGGAGCTAACCGTTGAGCGCACTTACTCCTGCACGTCACTGTCTGGAAACAGATTGCACTCTGACTGGTACTTCCTAGGTGACACTGCTTAGTGACCTGATCACTTGTATTTTGGCTGCAGTTGAGGAACTTGGGATGTTGGCTATTGATTCTGCATTTCAGTGGCTGCCCCTTTGCCTCCCTCTAAGCACCAAATCACTGCTCTCAGCACAACAGCACCAGTAAAAGATGCCATTGCAGAGATCGTAGCTGACAGCTTGGGCTGATTCACAGAATCATGCCATAATGGATCCTGCGTTTATTAGCTTGTAACCTTCAGGCATCTTCTTTCCCCAGCCCCTTCCCTTTTGCTACAGCATGAATAGTTATCCTTTGGCTCCACACCAAAGGCAACTCATGTCCTCCCTTGGCCCTTGTGTAAATTTGCAAACCCGTGGCTTTGCATAATGTACCCAGGTCACAAGGGTATTTCTTAACAACAAATATCCCTGTCTGGGTCATTTTATAAGCTTGTAACCAGACTTATATGTATTTTACTTTGTTTTAAGCTGCCGCTTCCTCTGTTTTATTGGAATGTGCTAATTATCAGTGGCTCTTGGGTTCATAGTAATAAAGACTTCCAAAACCAATTGAGATGTATGCCTTTTCTGCCTATTTCCTGGTCAGGAGCCTTAGGGCATTTTGTTTCAACTTGTTGCTAAGAGTGGAAGGGGTGGTCTGGTGGCTACAGGCTAACACTAGAATTGGCCGTTCCGCTTGACCCTATCTTGCATCTTTATTTATTACAGAGCACTAATGGTGCACTAATGGCCACTCATGCCTGTTGCACATAGTCCTGTGGGTTAAATACTTACTACTCAGTCCAACCTGCTGAATTGACAAAAAAAAAAAAAAAAAAAGAAAAGAAAAATCAGGTACTTGTTGACAGTTCTGTTAAAAGTTTAATATTCAAATTACACATTAAATACAGCAGCAGTTTTATTAAGCATCAAGTCAGTTGGTGCGTGCATGGTGTAGCAGTGCCTGGTAATGAATAATGGAATTGGCAGTGTTCAAGAAGATTCCAAAGTAAGTCGGGCCATGGGGGAGCTATGACTTTTTGCTTTCCTAATACAAGCTGTCTTCCCCCTTGTCACTCTTCCCCAACAGCCCGCCACTGGTTGACCTGTTATGTGAGCCTGTTAAATCTACCTGGAACTAAGGCCAAAAATTAGCCCTTTAGTTTTGGAAGGAGAACAAATCTCATTTGTCACCTGAACATGAAACAACACTTAAACAGAATTTAAACTATCCACATGTGAGGCTTCTCAGATTTATGCCATACCCTGACCTTGAGACAATAGATTTTGACAGTTCCCAGGCCTAGACTGAAGAAAACCCAGAGCTCAGAATACTGGAAAGGCCTGCCATCTATTCAATGGAAACCATAGGATGACTCCTGATTACTTTTTTTGCACTTGGTAAAAGGAATCGATAATATCTTTGTACTTCTCCAGAACTGTGAGCCGTTTTAGTTTCATGGTGGGACCTAAAAGAGAAATTGGAAGAAATAAATGAGACCCAGGCTCTGAGAACTCTGAGGTGTGTAATAAAGATGCAGACTCAGTGAGTCCCCTAACTCAGGAAGCTGACAGGTACTCAAGGACAGGCTGTGTCCCCTTCCTCCAAGACAGTGGGCTGCCCTCTGCATTATACCCTCTGCCGTGTTCCACGGAACACAGGTCTATGTGACCAGCGAAATACAGAGGAAGTGATGGGATGTTACTACTGGAAATAGGTTAGAAAAGACTTCATTAGTAAAGTAGTGTAAACCACATCCACCTTACCCATTCCAGATCCTCAATTTATTGCAATTGTCTCAATTTATTGCAATTTGCAATTTATTGCAAATTAATACATTCCTTGGTATCCATGGGGGATCGGTTCCAGGCACCCCTTTGGATACCTAAGTCTGAAAATGCTTGCATCCTTATAAAAAATGGTGTACTATTTGCATATAACCTATGCACATCCTATATACTTTAAATCATCTCTAGATTACTTAAAATACCAAATGTAATGTTAATAGTTGTTAAACTGCATTGTTTAGGAATTAATGACAGGAAAGAAAGTCTATACATGTTCAGTACAGACATTTTTTTTTCCAGATATTTTTCATCTGTGGTTGACTGAGTTCACAGGTTGAAGAACCCATGGATGTGGAAGGCTAATTGGATATTCTACAGATTCTATAACACCACAAGTGCATGCACTGAGCAATCAATATCCTCCCACAGGAAGGAGAGAGTATCATCAGGAGACCTGGCTACTTCCTAGCCCTGCCACAGTCACTGCCTTCCCACACAAACCCTAGAGCAGTGAAAAAGAAAAAGAAAAACCTACCCAACTCTCCACCTGAAATGGAAAAGTCCCTCTCGAGAATGGCCCATTTCTGGATGTGGTAGGGCCGGGCTGCCGCATTGGCATTGACCCTCTGGATCCCCTCTTCAATGGCCTGATACACAGCTTCATCCTTCTTCCCCACGATCTCAGACACGGTGCTGGCTCTGCTGCCCACCCTCTGGCAGAACTCCACAGCTTGTTCAGTCAGATAATCAGTCGGGTCAGAGGTGTCTGGGTCCAGGGTGCACTGAAAAGCCAGAGGACAGATGAAGACCAAGCCTCAGTTTGCAGGACACAAGCCCTGGTCTTGAGGTCTTATTACTGAAAGCAGAGGTGTGAATCACTGTGGACTGTTTCAGAGAGCTGGGTCTATAATGAGCAGGATGTGACCAGGTTGGGCCCTGAAGTGATCTGAGAGAAGGCCTCAGTGAAATCATCTGTGAAACAGGGCCATATCCCTGCCTGTCTGCAACCCTGGGAGCCCGAGTCCTTGCTGTAAGGAATGCAGCAGCGCTTTGCAAACTGAAATGTACTTGTAGCATGGAAAGGGTCTTCTCAGCGGCCTGTTGGGGACAGGGGAATTAAACTGCACAACTGCTCAGAGTGCCAGTGATTCCAGAACAGCCTTGAGATCCAGATGTTCCCTGGACTGAATGTAGTTTCTGCTAGGCCCAACCAACAGACCACCCACCAGCTGCACCTCCAGAGTCAGTCTCCACCCCACACACACCTTCAAGGTGAGCAGCATGGACAGGAACTTCCTCCGGTCTCCAATCAGTATGGCATTGCTGATGATGGGCAGCTCCATTTTTACAGCCTCCTCAATGGGCACAGGGGGCACATTCTCCCCTCCAGCGGTGATGATCAATTCTAGGGAAGCAAGACCAGGCTGCAGCACAGGCTATAGTCCAGGTGCCCTGGCTGAACCTGACCTAACTTCAGCCACAGTCTGGGAGGCTGGAGAGCAGGAAGCACTTCTTGGGATGCCTCTCTGGAGCAAGAGGCAGGGCCAGACTCTCCACCTTATGCCTGCTGGGAGATGGCAGCAGTTCCCCAGAGGACAACTGCCACCCAGTATTCCCACTCCTCAGCTCATCTCCCAAGATTTTGCCTGCTCAGACAGCATAGCCCTAGGCCCCTTCTGTTCTTCAATGGGCCTCTGGGCCTCTCGCCTCCTCTGAATAGCCAGTGTTCCCCTCCCTTTCTTTGCTTTACAACCACCTCCCCATCACTCACATGGCACTCACCACGAACCAGGCACCATGCTAAGTGCTTCCATACTGTGATTCATTCAGTCCTCACAATAAGACTAAAAGGCAGGTTGTCTTATCATTTTGCAGATGAGGAAACCAAGGCAGAGAGAGGTTCAGTAACTTTCCTAAGGTCACATACTCTTAAGTAGCAGAGCTAAGATTTAAATCCAGTCCAGTTTCAAAGTCCAAACCCACCCCACTATGGTGCTTCTTGCTGTCCCTATGTCTCCCACTGGAATGTCCTCCTCCCTTCCCATCTCTCCAACAGGTTGCCTATTCTTCAGGGTCCAGTCCGCTGCGTCCTTCAAGAAGCCTCCTCCAGCTCTCCCAGTCCACATTGACCTCACCCTTCTCGAAGCTTTTCTAGCAACCTTCTGCCCAACCATTAGTGATAAAACCCCTTAGCAGATGAGATATGGAAAGGAACTTCTTTAATCTGATAAAGAATATCTACAGCAAACATACTAAATGATAAAATGTTGAGAACTTTCCCTCTGAGATCAGAACTAAAACAAATATGACCTCTACCACTTTTTTCCCCTCAGTCCTAGGAATCAAACCCAGTGCCTTGTGCATGTGAGCATGCACTCACCACTGAACTACACCCCCAGATTGACTATTGCCAATTCTGTTCAAAACTTCTGGAGGGAGGTGCTAGCCTGTGCAATAAGGCTAGAAAAAATTCATAAGGATTGAAAGGGAGAAATACAACTGTTACTATATACAGATGATATAATTGTGTCCATAGACAATTTAAAGGAAGACACTACTGAACTACTATGAACTCATCGAAGTCATTTGGTATGAGGCCAACATACATAAAACAATTGCATTTCTATATACCTGCAACAATATCCCCTGTGAAATGGGGCTATGGGATTCCCACGTGGGTGCTAGGAATATGACACACATTTGGACAACAGGATGGAAATATCTTTCCACGGAGGAATCCCCAACATTTCTTTCTCCACAGGATATTTCTTTGAAGTCTAATGTTTCACTTTAAATTTCATATTCAATTTGTGTGTTATTCTCTATCACATCCATGTTTGCTACATAAGATTTATGCCTTGAATGTTCTGGAAAGTCTTGCCTTTTTTCCTCTTTCTTTCTTGGGGGTGGGTACTGGAGATTAAACCCAAAAGTGCTTTACCACTGAGCTACAACTTCAGCCCCTTTTCATTTAAATTTTTTTTTTTTTAATTTTGAACAAGATCTCCCTAAGTTGCTTAGGGTCTCACTAAGTTGCCTTGGCTGGTCTCAAACTTGCTATCATCCTGACTCCAGAGTTCCAGGAGTTACAGGTGTTCACTATTGTACCCAGCCTTGTCTTATTTCTCTCAGAGATGTAAATCCAGCTCCACCATTTACTAGCTAGGTGACCTTGGGTAAGTCACTTAACCTCTCTGGATGTTCTCATTAAGGCAGGGTAGTAAGAGTCCCTGCAGGGGAGAGTAAATAGAGTAAAATGATGTCAGAAAATGTGTGTGGCATGTAGTTAAGGGTTCAATGCAGTTAGTGGGTATGAATAATGGGGAAGGTAGAATTCCTCCCATGCCTTACTGCCAGCCTCCAATGCCCACTTGCTAGATGCCAGGGGTGCTCACCTTTGAGGCGCCCAGTGATGTAGAGGAAGCCGTCACTGTCCAGGCGGCCAGTGTCGCCTGTATGCAGCCAGCCTTCAGAGTCGATGGCCTCATGTGTCTTGTCCTCCATGTTCAGGTAGCCCATGAAGATGGTGCGGCCCCACAGGCAGATCTCTCCAATGCCCTCAGTGTCCTCGTTCACCAGCTTCATTTTGCAGCCTGGCACCACCTTACCTGAGCTGAGATGGAGAGGTGGGGAGAGAGGTCCGAGGGAGCCCTGGATGAGCCCCCATTAGGGAGCCCCAGGTCCCCAACCTCTCAGTCTTCATCGATGACCAGGTGTCCCCTGCCAGGGTTTTGGGTTTTAATGGGGCACCTGGAGCTGACAGGGCCAGCTAAAGGTTTTTCAGTGAATGAATGAATGAAAGTTAGTGGTAGGACTTGGAGCACTTGTGCGGGCAGGGAGGGAGGAACTGGAGCACAGCAGATGACCTTCACAGTACTCCCCAGCCCTGACTGCCTTCCCTGCCTACTGGAAATCTGGCCCTGTCCCCTGGCTCCCACCTCAACTTGAGCCTGGCCATCAGCTCTTCTGGGACCCCCTCCAACAGAACCCATTCTAATGGAGGCAATGGGGGAAGGAAGTTCCTGCATCATGAGAAGCCTGTTCAGGGACTGCCTGAGCTGTTAAGGCTGTTTTCAGCCATGGATCCACATGCCATGGTGGCAAAGACCCCACTCCACCAAGGAGGACAAGCAAGGGGCCTGGCCCAGGATGACAGTGTTGGCACTGGGGGGCCCCAGCCCAGGGCCCAGGTCTCCAGTGTGGAAAGAGGAGCCAGTCCTTAGGGCACTCAATAGACAGGCATGCAGGGGTGTCAGCAGGGACACAAGGGCATGTGTACATGTCGAGGCTTGGGACCTTACCTATACAGCCGGTAGTTGTAGGGGCTGGACATGAAGTGGGGGCCTGTGGTCTCACTGAGGCCATAACCTGCATACAAGCGGATGTTGAGGCCCAGGAAGAAGCGCTGTGTCTCTGCAGTCATGGGGGCAGCCCCGTAGAAGTTCTTCTGACACTTGGCAAAGCCCAATGCCTGACGGACCTTAGCTAGCACCAGGTAATCTGCCAGTCTGGTTGTGAAGGGCTTCAGGTCACTGGTAGGAGAGGGAGAATGGGGTCCATGGAAGAAAGGAAACACACTCGTGAAATGGTGTGTATTCCATGTGTATATACCAGCATAGCCATTCTGGTTGTCTATTCTAATTGGTTGATGCCAATGCTGAACCTGTTGTTAAATATTTTGAATATTGGTCCTGCCATATTCATTATGCAAATGAAGATGCACATGCATATGGTTGTGTGCAAATGGGCCTTGAGCCAGGAAGTCAGGCAGATTCAACTGTATACAGATACATAGGCAACAACTCAGAGGCATGCAAATTTGCAACCCAATAACACACATGCAGAGACTTGAAGTCTATATCCACAGACACACAGGTACCACACGACTATGATCTCTCTTTTGAGGTCCACAAATATTTGTAATGCATATTTACTTCATGTATGTAAATTAAGCTGTAGATGCATAGATGTGTCCATAGTTCTCATGAAACATGATACTGTTTCATAGACACGCTAACAGAAACTTTTGCTAAATTGAAACTTCACTAGATTTATATCATTATAAATACATTATAGTACTTTGTGAGAATTTAAAAAGCAATCAGAAAGGGTGGGGATGCCAGACATGGTGGTGCACGCCTGTAATTCCAGAGATTTGGGAGTCAGGATGGCAAGTTTGAGGCCAGCCTGGGCAATTTAGCAAGACCCTGTCTCAAAAAATAAAAAGGGCTGGGTGCAGTGGTGCACACCTATAATCCCAGAGATTGAAGCAGGAGGATTGCAAGCTCAAAGTCAGACTCAGTAACTTAGTGAGGTCTTGAGCAACTTAGTGAGACCCTGTCTCAAAAGACAAAACAACAACAACAACAACAAAAAACCATCTGGGGATGTAACTCAGTGGTAGAGTACCCCTGTGTTCAATTCCTTGTAACACACACACACACACACACACACACACACACACACACACGGGTTAGGGATTGAGGAGAGGTCTGAGTGGTCATGTGGGGTGCTGAATGCTGAGAAGACTGGAAAGGATGAACTCTCATCACAGTGGGGTCTTCTGTCCTCACCTACTGAGGTCAGGAGACCTCAGGAGACTAGTAGGGCTGCTGCCAGGAAGCTGAACTTCTCTTCAGAGAAGACAGTCTTCCCAGTCAAAACTCAAAGGTGCCAACTGTCCCATTAGGGCTGCAACGAGTAAAGGAGTACCAGTCCCACTTGTTGATGTGGCCTCTATACAGGGGTCCTCAGAACTTACAGGACCCCGGGCCTGGGACAAGCCTATTGGAGCTTTGGTGTATACTGGGTTGTGAGCCAGCCTTGCTGCCTCCTCTGGCCTCCTGTCCCCTTGCCCTCTGTACCTGCTAGGGCAGGTGAGGTTCTGCTCCAAGGTCACCGACATGGCCCACAGCAGCATCTTACGACGGATGAAGCCAGACTGAGCTGCCACCTCCTGGATCCGCTCCATGATCTTCTCCCACACGCGTGGCACACCCATGTGGGAGGTGGGCTCCACCTCCCGCAGTGTGTTCACCAGGCTTCCCTATTCACCAATCGGGAGAGTCAGGCCTCTTGTTCAGGGCCAGCTGGGTCCAGGAGTCCCTGCACCTGATCAGGTTTGCACAGGTCACACAGCATGGCTGCTGCACACAGATGCATGCACAGGTGAGCATAGCCCACCCAGCCTGCAGCATGGGCTGTTGGCTGTGGCTCAACAGTTGTCCCCTCACATTCCACTAATAGAAACTTGGTGTCATTTGGGTACCAGATGGCCAGGTGCTTCAGAAGTATCTTTGTCCCTTCCTGCCCCCAAGGGTGGTTCTTCCTTTGTCTAACTCAAACCCGATAACCTCATTCCTCTAATGCCTAATGCTTTAGGAATGGACATGTTCCTAATGGACATGTGGCATTGTGTGGGTCACCGAGATGCTGGGTCAGGGAAGCTGTGGGGGCTTCTGGGAAACTTCCCTCACAGTTAAAATAGGATCCAGGATTGGGATCGTAGCTCAGTGGTAGAGTCCTTGCCTCGCACGTGTGCATTGGGATCGATCCTCAGCACCACACAAGATAAATAAGATAAAGGAATTGCATTCATCTACAACTAAAAGAATTTTTTAAAATAAAATAAGGATCCAAAGAATAGGTGTAGATTACGCAGTTGGGATACAGGAAGGGGCTGTGGCCACCTGTGATCATCTTATGATCCTCCTGTGAGGAGGTCTCCTTGATAGTGCTGTAGACCCTGCAAACCACTCTGACTCAACTTACTGTAATGCCATCAGTTTGCCTATTTGATTGGTCATTTGAGTCAGGCTATGCAACCTGCAGCTGGGAGAATTCTGCCTGATAAATGCACAATTAACTAGCAAACCCACAAATGTACATGCAGGGACACAGACAGGAGTATGCATTGGGCATGCTCTTGCTCACATGCTGGACACCCACATGGCAGAGAGGTGGACTGACCTTCAGGGCATCAGGCTCAGCAAAGCAGACCTGCGCCCCCCACTGGATGCCTGTCCACAAGTCATAGATCTGGGCGGCAATGTGGCTGAGGGGCAGGTAGCTGACCACCACCTCCTGCTGGACTTCTGCTGGCTGGATGTCGCCAGCCTGGCTGCCAAACCGGGCTGTCCATGTGATCTGGAGGGCAGGCAGATGGGCCCCAGCGGTGTTCACAGCCAGCTCCGGCAGTGCTCACAACTGTGGCCATCCTAGGAGCTTGGAACTACTTCTTTAGGGACCCCCAGAGTGGATACCCTTCCAGGTAATTCTGTAGTTCCTGGAAACACACCTTCAGGGATAGGCTTCCCCTCACCCTTTTCCCTTCCCCTTTTTTGTGTCCAGTTTGTATCACAGAACTGTGGGCTGTCTTACTTATCCCAGTTCCCCGAGAAGTTGTTGGGACAGACCCACCCCAGCCCACCCCACCCGTCTGGCCATCTGTCCTACGTTGTCCTGACTCAGCATCACGCCTTTGGGGTTCCCAGTGGTGCCCGACGTGTACACTAGTACGCAGCACTGATTGGGCTGCTGGGCATCAATGATGGAGTCCAGGGTCTCCTCCGGCACCTCACGCCCCAGCTCCATGAATTCTTCCATCTGTGGCCAGGTGGGGGACAGCAATCAGTCCAGGTCAGCTGGGCAGGCCCAGACAGCCCCCCTGTCACCCAGGGGTATACACACTACCCTACCGTATACACATTGGTCATCTTCTTTGGAAGAGTTTCTCCGTATATCACTACTGCCTTCAGATGGGGCAAATTTTTCCAGATCTGCATTGACAGGGAAAGTAAACCAGGTTTCAGCAATAAAAATGTTACTTTCTGAAAAGAAACCCCAACCTCCCACCAGCATCAGTCTGCTTGGCAGGCATTGTGTGGCAAAGGTCTTTGGGTTCTCCATCTCTGATCTTTGACTTCAGCAGAACAATTGCCACCCTTTGTCCATAGATTCACATCGTGGGAACTTGGGAGTAGTGACAGTGGGGACAGGCAGGGGGCAGGGGAAACCACCAAATGATACAGGACCTGGAAGAACACAGTGATCCAGCTGCATAAGAGAGCACTAGGTAATTGTACATCAGAACAGGCCACTGGGACAGGATAGTGCTAAATTCTGGTGTAGAGTGGGTTTTTGGAAATATTACTGAAAAAGAGAATGTGTACAATAAGCATGTAGCATGCTACCTTTGTGTAAGAAAGGGACATAAAGTGAACATAATGAATATATGTAAATGTATGCAAATACCTATTTGCTTATTTTGTCAAAAGGAACACTGGAAGGTTAAATCCAAAACTACTTGACTATGAGAAGAGGAAAAAAACAGGGGCAAGAAGCGGGGGGAGCAAGAATTCTTTGAGTGTCTCATAAAATTTTGATTTTCTAATCATGTAAATATTATAATCATTTGAAAAATATGTAAAAGATGGAAAGGATGATTTTCCAAGAGTTAAAAACAATCTGAAAGAAATGAAGTCTATAGACCAAGTTTGACATAGTGATGCATACGCATGCACACACATGAGTAAACGCACACAGACACACGCAGAATTACATCAAGGGATTTTAAAACAGTGCACTTTTGGTCTTCCTGAGTCTTTGACTGAAGATCCACCTGCACAGACATAAGGGGGAAATGAGGCTGGAAGAAGATGAGGACTCAGCTGGAAGACAAAAAAGGACACACCTAGGTATTCTTCATGCTTCCATCAACCAGCCACATGGGACCTCCTGGGTAAGCAGAGACCCAGAAGGATCATGTCTACTATGTGGGGCTAAATTAACCTTGGTAAAGGCTATCTACACCAGTACTATAGAGCTTCAAAATGAAGTATAGAGTCAGACGCAGTGGCACATGCCTATAATCCCAGTGGCTTAGGAGGCTGAGGCAGGAGGATCATGAGTTCAAAGCCAGCCTCAGAAACTTAGCAAGGCACTTAGCAACTCAGTGAGACCCTGTCTCAAAATAAAAACGTAAAAAGGACTGGGGATGTGGCTCAGTGGTTAAGTGCCCCTGAGTTCAAACCCTGGTACCAAAAAAATAAAATAAAATAAAATAAAAAAGAAGTTTAGAGAAGAAAAAATTATTTGTAGGACAATATCAAGACATCTAACATACATGTAATTGGGATCCCCCAAAATATTTTTTAAAATGAAAAAAAGTCTGAGAAATTTTCCAGGTTGGATTAAAACAATAAATCTACCAATTCTAGAATCACAACGAATCTCAAACAAAATAAACACTGAGAAAATCCACTCCAAAACACAACACAACCAAACTGCTGAAAACCAGTGTTTTAAAAAGCAGCCAGAGAAACAGGCACATTCTGTGGAGAGGAACAAAGATAGGAACCACAGGCTTCATACCAGAAACCATGCAAATGGGAATGAGATCGTTAAAATGCTGCAGGAACAGAGGAAAACTTGTCAACCCAGAATTCTAAACCAGATGAAATTATTTCTTCTTAAATGAAGGCAAAAATGAACACTTTTTCAAACAAAGAGAAACTGAGGATATGTGCTACTATCCAGCCTGGAATGGAGGATCTTAAGTCAGGAGGAAGACAATACCCTATGAAACTTGGATCTACACAAGGAATGCAGTGTCAAAAATGGCATCAATGTGGGTAAACATGAAAGGCCATCTTCTCTTCTTTTAAAATTTCTTTGCAAGATATCAACTGTTTAAAGCAAAAATACTACCAATGTGTTGGGGTTTACAAGTTATGTAGAAGTAACACGGACGACACCAAGGATGTCTGGTGGAAGTGCTATGGTCCTCCGGGTCAGAAGGGGATTGTGTCCAGGACTCCCTGGTATTGGAGGATACCAAAAGCTGAGGATGCTCGAGTCCCTTACATAAAATGGCATGATATTTGCATGTAACTTTTGCACATCCTCTCACATACTTTAAATAATCTCTGATTTATAATGCCTAATAAAATGTAAATGCTATGTAAATAGTTATTGTATTGTCTAGGGAATAATAACAAGGGGAAAAGTTTGTCCACGTTCAGTACAAATAGATTTTCCCCTGAATTTTTTCCATCTGAGGATGGTTGAATGGCAGATATGGATGACCAAGTGCATGTGTTGTGAGTTCCATGTTACATGTGAAGGGATGTGACTCTGAAGAGTATATCGTGATGGGGGTCAGGGATGTAGCACAGTGATTGAGTGCATGCTTAACATGTGTGAGACCTGGGGTTCAATCTCCAGCAACCTTCCTATCCTAAAAAAAAAAAAAAAAAGTATACTGTGATAAATTAAGATGAATATTTTCTTGGGAGATTGAGGCAGGAGGGTCACAAGTTTGAGGCCATCCTAAGCAACTTAGTGAGATCCTCTCTCAAAATAAAAAATAAAAAGATTGGGGGTACATCAGTGGTAGAGCACCCTGGATTCAATCCCCAGTATTGCAAAAAGAAAAAAAAAAAAAAAAAGCATGTCGTAAGGTCTATAAGCCAATGGAGATAAAATGGAATACTAAAACAAAACAAAAACTCAAATATTTTCTATCTTTCCAAAATAGGAAAAAGGAGAAAAGGAAAAGGCACAGGGCTGGGATGTTGTAGCTCAGTGGCAGAATGTTTGCTTAGCATGTGCAAGGCCCTGGGTTTGAGCCCCAGTAACTCAAAAGAAAAAAAAAAAAAAGGAAAGAAAGAAGAATAAATGGGAGACAGAGGAAATAACCTAGTTATATGCTGCCTACAAGACAGCTAGGTTAAAAATAAAAGAAATATAAAAATGTATCCATGCAAACATTAATCATAAGAAATCTGGAATGTCTGTGTTATTTGAGGCAAAGTAGCTTTGGAACCAGAAGTTATGAAGAGGGAATGGTTAATTCATCAAGGACATAACAAATCTAAATATGTGTATAATAGAGTTCCAAAATATGTGAGGTGAGAACTGATATAAATAAATGGAAAAATAGATAAATCTAAAATAACAATAGATTTCAACACTTCCTTTCTCAGTATTTGTTTTTGTGTGTGTTTGTGCTGGAGATTGAACCCAGCACCTCACACATGCTGAGTAGTCTCTCTACCACTGAGCTATACCTGCATCCACTTTCTCAGTATTTGATGGAACAAGCAGGTATGTAGAAGACTTGAATAACATTATAAGCCACCTACCAGCTCGACATAATTAATACTTATAGAATACTCTACCAAATAACTGCATAATCCATATTCTTTCCAGTCCCCATAGAATGATCGCCAAAATCGACCATTATTCTACCACAACTGCTCTGTGCAAACAATGTTTCAGATACCAAAGAGCCTCAGGTGAGGGCAAGTTCTTCCTTTGAAGAAGAATTCTGGCTGATGCATTAGCGAATCAAATCAACATGAAAATCAACATGAAATACTAATCCAGTCAAAGAGAATCAATGGATGCTAAAAGCATTAGGGAAAGGTTGCTGGGAAATGTCACAATGAAAGAGCAGGTGGTCGCCACCTGGGTCTAGATGTCGCTCAGCATCACTGAGGGTAGTAGCACCTGACATCTGTGCTGCTTGAGGCTGTGCTTTATGAAGTACCCAGTGCCACCTATGGGGTGCCCTTGCCATAAAATTCTCATCTGAAACACATCTAGTCCTTAGGAACTATAGAGTTTCCAGGAGCAAGTTAAAGGACAGCAAGAGGAAGTAGTAAGACCCATCCAGAACGTGAGGCCTTGTGCAGGACAGCTGACCTGGTTTCTGCAGTATGTCTATGGTGGAAGTTCTCACCCCCAGTGTGCTTCAGAACCCCAGAAGGGCCAGCTACACACAGTAGTCCTAGAATAGCTTTTATAGCGCAATAGGGGTGAAATGGAATTTGTTTGATTTTGTCTCATGAAGGAATAATGGGTGAACTATTACTAGGGCTGTAATAATGAATGGTAAAATGAAGGAATGTGAAGAATTATGTTAGAGTTCTTTATCTACAATATATCCAACTCAGATTCATTCTAAACTAGTTCCAATGTGATAGCAAAGAGATTAGTAATTATGGTTCCCGAGAAGGAGCCTCATTCTCATGGTAGTATGTAGCCTATGAATTCTGTTGCTATTACTGTGAATAAAAGAAAAATTCTGATATGTCATATTGTTTTTTTTTTTCTTTTAGTACTGGGGATTAAAAGTCCTTTTTTATTTTTTTTTATTTTGAGACAGGGTCTACACTAAGTTGGTGAGACTGACCTCAAACTTGCAACCCTCCTGCCTCAGCCTCCCAAGTTGCTGGGATTATGGGTGTATGCCCCTGTACTCACTGATATTTCATGTTTTGGAATAGGAATAAAAACCATAGTGAAGGCTTCATCCTACATGTAGGAATAAACAGATAAAGAATATGGAAGCTCACACGTGCCAGGCAAGTGCTCTACCACTGAACCACAACCCCAGTCCACTGTTGCATGTATTTTACTTCAATAAAAAATCGGGAGAAAAGATATTGTATGTATTAGATGATTTGAAGGAATTATTTCATTTGTGTTAGATGAGGTAGTTAGAATAATTATTTGAGAACTATTTCACTTTTTTTTTTTTTTTTAGAAGTACTAGTTGAAGGATTCAGGGAATGAAATGACATGAGATCAGAAATTGGCTTTATGGGGGCTGGGGAGATAGCTCAGTTGGTAGAGTGCTTGCCTTGCCCTGGGTTCGATCCCCAGCACCCTCCCAAAAAAAAAAAAAAAAAAAAAAAAAGAAAGAAAGAAATTGGCTTTAAAATACTGCAGCAAAAAGGTGAGTGGAAAAAGCAAATGTAAAGCATTGATGAGAGGGAGGGTTTGAGAACATCTCAGCTCTGCTGTGTCTCCTAGGGATTCACCCGGGGTCACACAATGGACACTCATCTGTCCTCTCCCTGTCTTAAGGAGGTATCCAGGTCAGACAGAAGGGAGATGTTTGGAACAAAAGATCCCAAAAACACAGGGTCCAAAAGAAATAGAGATAAAAAAGGGCCCCCTAAAGAGGCAGGACCATTCTCCCCATTTGTAAAGGGAGCCATTTGATAAATTTTTATAGTAAAATAAAAGTAGGTTCAAAGTGCTGTGAAATAGAGGGTTTTCAAAATAATCCTTAAATGGCATAGTAGAGGGTACACTCAACGTGGCTTAGAGCAAACCCTGGAAGAGGTCCAGAACCTGAGCACAGGACCAGCCAACTACAAGATGCAAATGTTCCAACCTCTTTGAGACTTTCAAGATGGTGAGAGCAAAGCACTAAACCAAGTTCTAAGTCCTGCACCACTGTGTGGGACATGCCCCCATGAAGCCAACCCTGCTTTTGAAGGAACTGCCCCTTAGGTTGCTAACTCATGTCCCTGCCAGACTCTGGTTGGGGTGGGGTCTCCCTCAGTTTCATGCCCATAGTGTTTTGGGCTCTAGGGCTGTAAGGAGCTGGCCCAAACTTTGCAATTTCTTCTAGTACCTTCCCAAAGAGGAGCAGGTGTGCTGTGCCTCAGCTTCTATGTTAGGGTACTCAGAGTATGTCCTGAGGTCTTCCCAGGCTTCTTATTTTTCTGTAAGCTGGAGGATCTTAGCCTGGGCTGCTCAAAGCCTAACCTGAGGTGGCTAATTTAAACCTCACTCACTGTGAGAATGTCCTGTAAGAGATCCTGTCCCGAAGGTCTGGACCATAGCCTGGGCCCACCCCAGGAAGGAATGACTGATCCCAGGCTTGAGGAGACTTCCCACTAAGGATGAGGGAAGGCACCCACCCTGTCCTCTCCAGGAATCCAGGTTCTATGGTCCTGGAAGGTTAGAGACCACTTGACCTTCAAGTACAGATGGGTAGGCTGAGGCCCAGGTGATGTCTTCAGAATCAGAACCAAGCCAATAAATCAATCTGAGTTCTCCTCTGGAATACAGAGAGACCTAGAGGGCCTCACAGGCTTCTGGGTGAAGCTGGGGCACAGAGGTGTCACCACTGCAGCCAAGAATGGAGGATGTGGGAGAGAATCAGTTACTGGACAGCTTTCAGTGAATTAGGGGGTATTGGCAATGCTCCAGAAAAGATTCAGCTGGTACTTTGAGCTCTTGCTATGGCCCATCATTGGAAGACACTGGGGTGCTTGCTCTGACTTGGCTTTACCCGCCCCTGTGGCAGCCCTCATCCCATTCCCACTTAGACCGGGTGGTTCAAGCTGTCAGAGCCCAGAGCTGCCCACATGCACACATCCCTTCGACCAGCAGAGGGCCCCAGCGCCCACCACTCTTGTTGCGCTTCTAGGGAGACTGTGTCCTAAAGGGCAACTGTGGGAGGCAGTGGGCTGACCAAGAGTCCTAGTCTAAGATCTGACCAGTCATTTCCTAGGTGACCTAGTCCCTTTAGCTTTTGGGCCTCAATTTCCTGACTATCGAATGGGTAGGTAACTATTGCCCTGCCTTGCTCCACGTATGGGTACAGGTTGTAGGAGGTTGGAGTCACTTTTGAGGATCAGGGGAAACTCTAGATGGGGTGGGGGAGAGCATCCTTTTTATGCTGGAGTAGAGGTCCATGAGAAAGCCAACCTCTGACCCCATGCCCACCTTCCCTTTCCCCCAAACCTTCAGGATCTTCTCCAGCTGCTTCTGTGTGTCAACCACAATGATGTTGGCGCGGCAGTCATAGGCGATATATTGGCAGGCCTCAGGGGAGCTGGTCGTGTAGATGCCGGTGACAATGCCACTGAAGGAGACCCGGAAGGTGTAAAGGGGGCACCCCCTTGCCGCCACCCCCCTGTGTGTAGCCCCGGTCCTAGAGAGCTCCCATAGCCAGAGCAGCCAGAGCTCCCATGTCATCTCAGGGCAGCTGCCCCTGGCAGAGAGGGGACAAGGGGCAGGCCCCAGGGAAAGAAGGGATGTTGGGAGTGGGGGACCTCTACAAAGAGAAAGTGACCCTCTTTCTACTTTCTGCCTACCACCAACCCACTGGAGACTCCACCCCTGCCCAGTCACTTACCCTGCAAATACCGTTCCCACTGCAGAGAAGAACCACTCTGGGGAGTTGAAGCCGAGGATGGCCACGCTGTGGGCTCGCTCCAGGCCAAGCTCCAGGTCAAAGGCAGATGGTGTAGGTCAGCCAGGTAGGGAAGGGGGCTTCTCCCTCCCCTGGTGCCCTGGGTTCCTGCAGCCCATCTCAGGGCCCACCTAGTTACACAGTCCCCTGGGGGATCGCTCAACAACCCTTGCTTCCCCCGCCCCAGGGCTTTCCTAGGGAATCCAGCCTCCCAGCCCCGCACACTAGGCTTCCCAGGGTTCTCGACTGTGATGTCAAATATAAAGCTTGGATGGAGCTTCTGGCACATGAGAAAGGCTCAGTAAATATGAAATCCTTATTAAAGGCTCCAGCCCAAGTATTCGCTCGATGAATGGGGGTGCTTTCAAGGTTATGATTTCTAAGGACCTCCTTTGGCAGGGAGTCAGGGAGGGGGCCTGTGAGAGCCCATACTGGAAGGCAGGTCTGGGGAGAGGGAAGGACATTCTTTGAGGGGCTCCTCACCTTCAGGAAGCCCTTGGCGACTTTACGGGCAATCAGGTAGTACTGAAAGTAGGAGATGTGCTCCCACTTGCCCTGGCGCTTGAAACCCAGAGCACTGAGGTCCCCATACTTGTCCAGGGCCTCATAGAACATCCGATGCACCGTGTAGGGGAGCTGTGGGCAGCAGGGGTCCATGCGCAAGCGGACCCGCCCGTCGGCCCTAGTCGTCCATAGTGCTTCTTCTGCAAGGAAGAGACCACAGCTTGGTCATGCCCTCTTGGGATTGTCTCCAAGGGAACTGCTCCTGCCCTGGGAAGAGCTTCTGACCCTACTGGTGCTGGAGGAGGAGGTCAGACTCAGCCTTGAGGGATGCGGAAAACTTAGGGATGCAGTGAGGAAGAGGAGAGGGAATAGCTAGAGGAGAACTGGAGGCCCCAGGGATGCTGAACTTCCACACCTTTCATCCCAGTTGGAGTTTGCCTCCCAAGATTGGGTGGCTGGCAGTGGAGCTTGCACTGCCTCAGAAGAGTAGAACTGTCAGAGCTCCAGTGTTGTTGTTGTTGTTGTTGTTGTTGTTGTTGTTGTTTTCCTTCTGGGTATGGGCAGGGACAGATCCAGTAGGACAGAAGGTCAAAGTGTCAAGGAGAGAGAGGATCTCAAGGACCTTGCAGGTGGTGGACTGGAAACCAAGTGGTCCTGTTCCCTAGCATGTAAAGTCTTCAGCACTGGGAAATAACACCAGCAGCCTGCTCATTCTGCCTCTCTTACCCAGGCTTCACAGGATGGGTTTGGACAACCCTCATTCACAGATGGGCAACTGCAGCTCGGACAGGTCAGGCACTTTCCCAAGGTCACACACCAAGGAGTGGCAGAGTCAGGACTTGAACTCAGGTGTGTCTGATGTCTCAGCCCATACTTGGGACACTTTCTGAGGCACCGCCCAGCCTTTGTGGGACGGATGATTTTCTTACTCTGTATGGCAGATGGGGACACAGATTGATAGTTTAGTATGTAAAATTTCAGGTCAACACCTCACCCCTGAGTCTGTTTCCTCAGGAGAAAGGTGAAGATTCCATTCTCTGGGTGGATGTGATAGTTGAAAAACATGGTGTATATCAAAGAGTCTTGGTATACAGTTGGTGCTCAGTAAGTGCACTTTCCTTCTTCCTCCTTTTCCAACTTCTTTTGATTGTTTGCAAAGGAAGGTTGGATGAGTCATCTGGACCCTTTGGGTCTCTTTTCCTGGGGCAAAGATGGTCCTCCCAGAAGATGACCATGGGGGCAGGGAGGGGCAGGGTTGGCCAGGACAAAAGGGATTGCACTGCCTCCTGCTGGCCAGACTCCCATCAGTTGTCCTCTTTGGAGGTGGCACCAACAGAGTGCCCTGTCACTTGTCCTTAACCAAGATAGACAGAGGATTAGATGCCTGCTTCCCTCTTCTTCGACACTCTCAGGTTGCATGCAGACTCTGAGGTTGGCAGAAAGAGGTAAAATCTGGGAGCAGAGGTAGGATAGGCCATTCCTTTTCATCTGGAGGGCCAAGTGTGGGGGACAAGGGGACATATCCAGATCCAGTCATGAGAAGGGAATATGCCTACGGCTGTAATTCCAGCTACTCAGGAAGCGGAAGCAGGAGGATCACAGGTTTGAGGCCAGTCTCAGCAGCTAACCCAGGCCCTATCTCAATAAAAAATAAAAAGTGCTGGGGATATAGCTCAGTGGTAGAGCATCCCTGGGTTCAACAATCTCCAGAATGAGAGAGAGAGAGAGAGAGAGAGAGAGGAGGGATATATGAGTCAAGAATGTTACACTCTATTAGAAATGCAGATTGGGGAGGGCTCCAGAAAGGTCACTCATCAACAGTCCTGTATTGGTGAAGAGATCCCCCCATCCCCTCACCCCGCTTGTTTCAAACTGAGTTCCCTGGGCTGGCCACTGCTTAAATTCAGTGCCCTTGGGTGAAGGCTGAGCCAAGGGCTGCTGATCCCCCTCTAATCCCTCCTCAGACTTTCCCAAATTATTTTTCCACATCCTGCAACCCCAACCTGGGCAGATCAGCTTCAGAGTCTTCAACTCCTGCTAAAGTCTTGCAGGGAGCACAAAGAAGGAAGGAGGAAGGACTGTGGAGTCGGGAAACCTGGGTTCCAACCCCTGATTCTGCCATTCCCTGCCAGGACCTGACAAGCCATTCTCCTCTCGGCTGTTCTGTAAGTATGTAAAATCATCTGAGAATGGGAAGGGGTTGGCAGTGAGAAGCTGGAGCCCTCATGCAGTGCCAGAGGAGATGGAAGATGTACAGCCATACTGGCAAACAGTCTAGCAGTTTCTCAATGCATTAAATGTAGATTTACCACACCACCCGGCAATTCCATTCCTGATATTTACCCAAGAGAAATAAAAACACATGTCCTGAAAAGACTTATATTCATATATACATATATTCATAGCAGCATTTTTTATAATAGTCAAAAAGTAGAAACAACCCAAATGTCCATAGACTGGTGAATGGAAAACAAAATGTGCTTTATCTGGGATAGGATTACACTCTAAAAAGGAACAAAGTTACATTGGCTACTACCAGAATGCAACTCAAAACATTTTCAGTGAAAGAAGCCAGATGCAAAAACGGTATGTTGTGTGATTATGTTTATATGAAGCATCCAGAAAAGACAAGCAGATGAGTGGTTGCGGGCGGGGTGGGGGTGGGGTGGGTAAGAGTGGGGAGTGAGCCCAACACAAGTGCAAGGGATCTGTTTGGGGTGATGGAAACATTCTAGAGTTGGATTTTGGTGATGGTCATGCAAGTCTGTAAATTTGCTAAAAATCTTTGAATTGCACATTAAAATGGGTAAATTTGATGGCATATAAATTATACCTAAAGGGCTGGGGAAATAGCTCAGTTGGTAGAGTGCTTGCAAGGCAAGCACAAGGCCCTGGGTTCAATCCCCAGCATGACAAAAAAAAAAAGGAAGAAGAATGTTTACCTCCCAAACAGTGCAAGGACCCTTGGGAGACAGCCTGGGTAGCTTGACTGGAGCCTGGCATCTCCTCGTTGCCCTGCTGCCAATTCTCCCTTCCCCAGCACTAAGTCTTCCTGCTGCCCAACCTAAAAAAGGTGACTTCCCCCTGAGGCACATCTAGAAGCTCATGCACCACTGCACTCACCTGTTCCCCAAGGTTGCCAAGACAAGCAGAGGTAAGTTCAAGTCTTGTGATCTGTTGCTAAATCCTCCCTCAAGCCAAAAGTTTTAACTCGAACATTCATCATCTTTTTTAAAAGGCAAAAATATGATACTTGTTCTAAGAAATATGAAACAATTCAGCAGTTTATGATATAAAAAGTGATAGGCCCTCCTTATACAAATATCAAGCTAAGTTTTATTTGGTTGTTGCAGCAGTTATTATTTTTTATTTATCAGATATATATTGTTGTTGTTTGTTTTCTTTCTTATTATCTTTCTTTTACTTGTTTTGTTTTTGCAGTACTGAGGATGGGGTAGCTGGGGCCTCATGCAACTGAGCCAAACCCCTAGCCCTGCTGTGTGTGTGTTTTAATTAAAAAGGGTAGGGGAGTCATATATTAACATATTAATCAAAGGTAGCAAACTCAAAATGTCCATGAGATGTTTTGGTGTCTAATATATCAGCACCATAATAAATAATGTATAATAATAAATAATAAATGAATGAAGTGCTCTAGAATTTGCAAGTGAAACCAGAGGCACCGTTTTTATTTCCACAAAGAAACAGGCTCTCTCCCATTTTCCTTGAGATACATGGCCCTCGAGGTCCACCTTTTGTTTTTCTGCCTTTGATAAAGACTCTGAATAGTAATATATTTCTCTATTATGAGAAAAGCTACAAAGTTTCAGAGATCTATTGTACATGATGACTATAGTTAATAATGTGTTATATTTTTGATAATAGCTAAGAATAGATTGTGTTCTCATTCCAAAAAAAATAGTCTGTGAAGTAATGCCTATATTAACTGGCCCAGTTCAGCCATTCCACAATGTATACATATTTCAAAACATATTGTCCATCACAAATACATACAATTTTAATTTGTCAGTTAAAAAAGAATTAAATATTTTAAAAAGGAAAACAAAGCAACAATACAAGAGTGAAGATAATTGCGTCAACCAGCTTCAGTGTCAGGGAGGCAACAGGGATTGGTGGGGACTGAAAGGTGGGAGAGTGTGTACCCCATCAAAAAAGGATGTTGCTCTACATATGTAGGATTTGGTGCCCAGTAGGAATGGATACTAAGAGTTACCAGAAATCTGAGTTTTTATATTTTTAAAAAATCATGATTTTTATTTGAATATTTAAAAAAAATTAAATAATATGTGGCTGGGTTAATAATTAAATTATAATGCCTGTAATTCAGCAGTTTGGGAAGCTGAGGCAGGAGGATTGCGAGTTCAAAGCCACCCTCAGCAAAAGCCAGGTGCTAAGCAATTCAGCGAGACCCTCTCTCTAAATAAAATACAAAATAGGATGGGGATGTGGCTCAATGGTTGAGTGTCCCTGAGTTCAATCTCCAGTAACAAAAAAAGCAAAAAAACAAAAATGAAAACAAAAACAAATTATGTGGACTGAATTAAACATGGTCATTAACCAAAGTATACCTCTTTGGCTTTGGTGACATTCATAAGTCTCTCTCTTTGTGTGTATAGGTTCTTGTGGCTGTATCATATGCTATTCTTGAACCTTATCAAGAATATCAAGTGGTTTGCTCAACACTTTCCCCATTGAAGGACTTGGTTGTTTTCCAGTTTTCAGGCCTTGTTCTAGACTTTTCAGAGGCTAAATTTTTATAATTGGTATCACTGGATCAGATGAAAAAATGCTTAAAAAATTTGGGGGGATGGTACTGTGGGTATAATCCAGGGCCTCCTGCATGCTAAGCATGTGCTCTACTTCTGAGCTACATCCCCAGTGTGTTTAAAATTTCTAAGGACTTTTTTGGACAGAGTTCTTCATCTAATCTTTCTTCCTTTATTAACTACATGACTCTGTCTTTTTCTGTTTTTATCCTGGGTTTTTGTGTGAAGACATCTCACATTCATCTTGGAATGGGAAGAGAAGGAAGGTTAGTTGGTCTGCAAGTCCAGTCTCATCATAGCCTAGCTGTTTCATGATGGAGATGAGAGCCTCGAGCCCTGTAAGACCCCACAACAAGGCAACAAGGCTCCCTGGCCAGCAGCTTGGCCCAGCCCTCTCTGTCTACAGGCCCAACTGAGCCAGTAGGACCTGTCTGAGTCCCTAGACAGCCAGAAGAGGAGAGCCTATGGGAAAGGGCCCCTACCCTCCCCGAGGCCCCAGTCATTCACTTCCACAAGAGCCTACAACTTCTACCAAGCCCATGCCATATGCCAGCTGGACTTTGTGCCATTCTGTTGTGTGCCCACAACCTTCTGTTACTCCTAGCTAAAGCTATCGGTCTCAGAGAGGCTAAGTGTGGGCAGAGCTGGGTGGCAGGACAGGGATCCAAACCTACACAGTCTGACGCCCAATTCCACGTATTCTCGTCAGGCATGCTGCCGCTTGTGGTGGGCTTCACAGCAAACCCCAGCACCCACATCCTCTGGAAAAGGACCCTCATACTTCCTGCCTAAGTCCTGTGCTGGGGTCCAGAGAGGATGACTTTGGGCAGCCATGGTTTCCAGACACTGGCCTTTTCAACATTCCTGAGGCACCTGAGTGACCTTTCTAACTCAGCACTGACCAGCTCAAAAGCCTCACTCAGCTCTCCTTGGCCACAGGGTGAGATCCACCATGACCTCTCAGAAGGCCTTCCCCAAAGGGATTCGTTTGCCTTTCTCAGCCTCAACATACCCTTACGACCAGCCTTTCCAGTTCCCTTTCAGTGCCTGCCTCTGTGCCTTTGCCTGTGCTCTGACTCTGACTGGAATGCCCTTCCCTGCATCACATGGTCACATTCTACAGTGCTGCGCAGTCCATGTGCCTCCTCACTGAAGACTTGGGTGCCTGAGTCTCACTGGCAGCTGAGTCCTGGTCCAGTTGCCTCTCCTGCCACCCTGTAGCTCTCCAGAGCAGATTGCCTCCCTGGGTCCTGATTGCCAGCAGGAGCCTGGCCCACAGCAGAGACCAGAAGGTCTTTAGGGAAGAAGGAGTTAGCCTCCATCCCATCCCAGTCCCAGGAGAGCTGGGTCAAGTGGCTGTATAAGTGGGACTCAGGCCTTCATCTTTCCCCACCTCACCCTTGCCCTTGAGGATGGCCTGACCATGAGGCAGGACATTTTGCCGTCCAAATGCAGTGAGAGATGGGCCTGCAGAGCAGGTGCCCATGCCAGCACATGCCAGGTGAATCCCCATCCCGTAGGGTCAGGTGGGGCCCTATTCTGTTCACTGTCCTTCTGGCCTAAGTCCACCACAACTCATTGGCCTCTCAGTTTCTGGTGTCAGCAACTGAGCCTGCCCCTGGACTTGAGAACTGAAGGAAGGGAGGATAAACGAATCACCCAGCCAGGGGCACTTCATCCTCCCTGCTTCTCACGTCTGCATTTCCATCTCTGAGCAAGTGTTCACACTGTGCCCACTTTCAACCTCCATCTCTGTGGATGAAGGAGAAATCTCTGGACAATGAGTTAGAAGGCCTCTGCTCAGGCTTTAACTAACAGCTAGGTGTGCCAAATGCAAGAAAGAGCAATCCAAAGGGTCCCTTGACCACAGGTGCTGAGCCTTGGACAGTGGCTCTGCTACCCAACCACACAAAGGAATTCAGGGCTTCAAACCCTGGCCACAGGCCCATGAGGTTGCTGTGCAGGAACCTAGACCAGCAGGAGTGCTGTGTAGGTGGTGACTGACACAATCAGAGCCTCTCTCTTACAGAGTTTGGAAGTGACTTGCAGAGATCAGAATGGACAAGCTGAGATAATGAGGTGGTAGAAATCAGAGCATAGTGTGTGGAGTGGAGAGAAGCAGGGGACAACCAGGCAGTGAACTGGGTAGCAACCATGTTGCTCCAGCAGGCAACCATGCCGTCCACTTCTTTCCATTCCCCACTGGTCTCTGTCTGAGCCTCTTTTCTTCCCTGCCTATCCTCTGATAACTCCCATCTCCTAGAGCCCTCTGAACCCACTTACCAACCTCCCTACCTCCCAGGATTGCTTTAGGGAAAGGACCTAAAGCAATGAAAATGTAGTAAGGCAAACAGGCAGTCCCCATACAAGGTGGGACCTAAATTGATACCCCTTTACTGGGGTTGATTGGCAATGCATATCAAAGAACCTAAAAAGGACTATCCTTGGAAGCAGAGATCACCTTTTTAAAAAGTTATGCAAGGGAGTCAAGTATCCCAAGAAAGTTGAGATGGGCATCTTTACAGCTCTGTTGCAAACAGCCCCAGTGCCCAATAGGGGACTCATGAAATCCATTATGGTAGGGCCATATCATGGATTCCCACATAGTCATTTAAATAATTTAAAAAAATAATGACATGAGGAAGTGTTCATAGCACAACATCGAGTGAAAAAAGAAGCAAAGTGCATATAAAATGTGTAGATAAAAGTGAAAATATTTGCATCAACACAGTATTGCTAAGAGGCTTAGCTTTCTGTGGGGCACAAGACATGGCTCTCTATCCTTTCTACCTAGACTTAGGTTCTATTGTAAGCATTGGACTTGCAATAGGTGTTAGCCAAAAATAAAAACAAAATTAAGCATGTGATATCTCTAGCCCCTTCTGGAGTATAGCCCGAGGCCTCAGCTGGAAGTCATCCTTGAGAAGTATCTAGTACATCAGAGAGGGTGCCTTCACAGATAAGGAACTAAGTCCCAGGGGAGGCAAAGATGACCAATATCACAGCAAGTTGGGGCAGGTTTGGGACAAGATTTCAATTGGTCCTGGCAGCTGCCTTGTGTCCAGTGACTTGGGGGGACTGGTCAGTGAATGTGGTATAGCTATGGATTATGGTGGGCTGCTCAAAGTCAAGCAGAAGGGAGGCATCATGAGCAGGTCTGCTGTGGGCACCTCTTAGCCTGCCTATCTAGGGGAGATCTGCTAGGGCAGGAGAGACTTAAGAAATCAGGTTGGATGTCAGTGCTTAAAGGACCCCCTATCTTACCTCATCAAAGTTCAATAGGGGCACAACCATCATCTTGTCCCATGCCCAAACCAAGATCACTGCAGCAATCACAGCCAAGAACACCGCCAGGACCCAGTCGAGATATCTAGCACCCAGCAAGGCCCCCACAGTACAACCAGAGCTGACTTCAAAAAACAACCAAAAACCAGATCTAAAATGCAGCCAGGAACCTAGCTGGCCCACAGCCTGTACCAACCACCACAGCCCCAGCACACAACTCAGACACCCCACCCACCAAGACCAGGTGGTCGAGTGCTTCAGGTGGGCTTCCCCCAGGCCCAGTCTGCATTTTCTGCCACCTCCCTCTTCCTTGTACTCTCTATTGTGTTGACCACTTGACTTGACCTGACCCTGGCCTGTTTTTTATCAATCTGCCCACTATGCTGGGAATGGTTAGGCAGGCAGGGATCTGTGTTCTCTGAGATTCTGGAAAGAAGGCATCTGCACAGCAAAGGAAATCACTCAATTTTCTGGGAAGAAGAAAAACACCAGCTCAGTGAGAGGGAAACCTGGGGTGTTTTCTGTAGTCTGTGGGAACAGCTTTAGCAAAGAAGGGTATTGTGCAGATGGAGGGATAGGACAAGGTGGCACTCTGGTCCTGGAATGATCTCTCTCCAAGAATGCTCCCTCAGAGCACCAGAGCCTGCATGCCATGCCCTCCTCCAGTGGCCAGTCAGGATCCTCTTTCCATACAGGGACCCTGGTACCTGCCCAGTCCCATGCCAGGCACTCTTGGGGTTATAGAAGAGGAAGAAGTCACACTGCCCTTAGGACATGATGAGATAAAGACAAGCGAGGCACAGAACAAACTTTGGCAATGCAGTACAGAATGTACTGGTCAAATGACTGGTGGTTTTGTTCCTCTGTGCTTGATGGGAGAGGACCCTGCAGCTGTCAGCCACTCCCCCGTCTTCTTGCTGAAGGGTTAAGAGCTCTGGATTTGAGCCACTATAGCAGAATAGCCCTGAGCAGACAGACCCTTGCCATCCCAAGGCCTGTTTTCTCATCTTTACAAGCCTCTCCAGGTCACTGTTCTAGCTTTTATGACCTGCCCCCAAGGTTCCACATATCCTGGCCTGGGCCACTGAGTTGGGGTGCTGAGATGGGCCGAGATGCCCCTGAGGCAGGAAGGCTCAGGAGGTGCACAGGAGATTCTCCACCTGCTGGAGGGGAGTTAGGTCTGGGAGATGAGTCCAGACCTGTCCTGCCCAGGCAGGGTCACAGAAGGGGACAGTGAGTGGGGGACACCAAGCAGAATCTGAGGAATATCCAGGCAGGGGTAATGAGTTCCTTGACCCCTTTGGAAGGGTCTCTCCAAGGATCCCAGAGGCTGACAGGACATAGATCACCACCCATTCCCATTTCACAGAATAGGAATCACCTATTCTCATTTCCTCCCACCTCTGAGAAGCCCTTTCTACATTCTTCCAGCCCCACCTCCTCCAGAGGCTGAAGCAACAGCTGGTCCTTTGCCTCCTCTGTCCCTTAGGCCTCTTCCTGGTCCCCAGCCTCAGACTGTGATCTCTCTGAGGACAAGGTAGTATCCTACTCCTTCCTGGCTCCCCAGCTCGTAGCTCCAGCCTGAAACACCACTTATACCCTTACAACATTGGGGAGGATGAGAGCAAGGGACAGTGGGAGGCACAGCAAGTCCTCTGGGCTTTCAAGAACCTTCCTGGGCTGCAGACTAGGTGGGGCTGAGCATCCAGCTTCCCACTTTTTAGCTTGGTGCTCTCCAGTGGGTGCAAGAGTTTCCTAGGGATAATGGGGGTGGAGAACCAGCCCTGGCCAGTACCTCTGCCAGCTCTGGCCCACATGCTGCTCTCCCTGGGGCCCCTCCCCTTCTTCAACTTGGGTTCATGTTCAGTCTAGAAAGGGCTAGAAAGAAATGTGTCTCAGGACCTGGCACAAGGCTGCCTTTGTGTGGAGGTCAGATTCCAGCAGCTTTGTGACTTGACTCAGTGGGGCTGCTCCCTGGGAGTACAGCTGTTTGGGCAGCTTGAAGCCCAGTCTGGGGACCAGTGCAGGGACCCTCAAGCTTCTTGGGAATTCAGGGAATCCAGGGAGCCTCCAAGGACTCCAGAATCCTGATTCCCTGTAGGTCAGACACTAGGAGCTCCTCCAAGGGGCTGCCAGCTCAGCAGTTAGGTGGAGTGGAAGCAGGGGCTGGCCAGACCTGGAGGGGGCCATACTCTGCATAATGCAGTCTAGGTCCCAAAGAGTCAGGATGGCCAGTTAAGAGCTCCATCTTTAGTAAACTGTGTGACTCAAAGAAAACCAGTAAGCCTCTCTGAGCTGTTCCCTCTCTCAAATGAATGACAAATGTACTTTTCCCACTGCTGCGATAAGAAGATAAAATGAGACTACAAGGAAGACCCTTAGCACAAGGCCCAGCTTATAGTAAATGTTCAATAAACATTCACTCTTCTTATTAGGGGGCAGTTCGTGGGAGAGAACATTCAGCCCTATCCCGATCCTACAGATCTTTGAATTGGAAAGTCACATTTTCTTTTTCCTTTTTCTTGCTTTTTTTTTTTAGAAGTCAATAATTGTGTTTTTTTTAACCTTTATTTTATTTATTTTTATATGGTGCTGAGGATGGAACTCATTGCCTCACATGTGCTAGGCAAGCGCTCTACCACTGAGCCACAAACCTAGCCTGAAGTTGCCTTTTCTTAATCTTATGAAAAGTGCTTTGAGAAAGAGCAGCTTCAAGACCCCTCTCAACCTGTGACTGCTCCCCTCACTTCCTCCAGCAGCATCTAGAGCCCAGGGCCATGGAACTTCTGGGCAGATGATGAGGTAAAGGATTCCTAATCCCACTTGAGCCCTGGCTCACAGTAGGCATTCAGTTTATGCAGCCCCATCCCAGAGTCTCCCTCTGGCCCATGGCACCTGGGCTGCATGAAAGAGGACTAGGTAAATTGTGGCCAGATACCAGGCCTGTGGGAGCCCAGGAGTCTGCTCAGCACTGTCAGGGGCATTACCTAGGGTGCACATCTTGCCAGGCCATCCCTGACAGCTTCCTATAATCCCAATAAACTAGACTGTGGTGGCCTTGCCACTGCTCTGCAGTTGCCTACCCAGTCCCACTCCCCACCCCAACATGTCCCAGCTACTCAGATGGCCCTACTCCAATCCCTCTGCTTAAAACCTGCCCATTCCTGTGCCACTGCTACAGATCTGTCATGTGACAGTAATTCAAACTGAACAACTGAGGCACACAGACCTGCTCTAGGCACTTTTCAGGGGCTCCAGGGGACACCAAACTTGCCACATTGATTCCCTCCCTGCACTTGAATTGCAAGAATACCAGTGCTACAATTCACACCCAGGACTTCTGGAGCTCCTGGGCTTCACTGAGCCCAAGTCCTCTGACACTGACACCTGCCCCTTGAGTGCCCCAGAGGAGCCATTAGGGAGTCTCCGGGCATCTGAAGGAGAGCCAGCAGAGGGGCTGTCTGAAGAAGCCCAGCAAGTCAGTGGGGTGTCCCAGGTCCTGGAAGATGGACACAGCCTGGGCCCTGCCAGCCCTACTCCTCGCCTCCTCCAATGCCCTTCAAACCACTCTCTGAAACCAGGGGGTCCTCTCCTAGGCCCACTTCCTTCTTCACCTCTGAGGAGGGGCATGAGAGGCAATGTCCACCCCTGGAAGGTGCCCTCACCTCTCAACCAGACGCAGCCGAGCCTACCCCAAGACACTCAGCCTGGGGGAAGGCCTTCTTGCCTCATGGCAGGAACAAGCCCAGCTGCAGCAAGGGGACTGGCATTTGGCCTCCAAGGAGCCGAGAGGCCTGGGGAGTGGAGTACCCAAAGCCCTGACCCAGGCCTGGGGAATGGAGTACCCAAAGCCCTGACCCAGGCTCTCCCTCATTATACTTCTGTACACCTTAGTGTCCTCACTGAGAATGGGTATGGTGACCTGTGCCCTTTAACTCAGGACAATGCTTGTGACAGAGGAGAGGAGGCCTGGTCCTGGTCTTGTCCTCTGCCCCACTTCCAGGTTCCAGGAAAGCCTAGTTAGAAGAAACCCCAAGGACAGAGGACTCAGAACAAAGGCCTAATGCCTCCCTGCTTCCCTCGCCCTCTGGTTCTGGCCTCATCTCTCTGCTGGTTCAGAGGCCCTTGGAACTGGCCTTTCTCCAGCTGGTCTCACTTCAAACACTACTGCTCACTCCCCCGACCCATAAGCCCTCTAACTGTGAGGAAAACAGTCACACTGAGCGCAAGTTCATTCTACAAGACCCACCAGTCCAAACGCAGCATCCAACAGGAAACCTGTCTTCTCCTCAGCCAGTGCCCATCCAAAGGCCCCAGGACAGGGCAGCCTGGGGTGGGGGTGTCAGCCTTCCTGCTCTAAGGAGAGGCCTGCAGCTAGGAAATCCCCAGCCAGGAAGCCCAGCAACATGAGGACACTTTTCCCCTGAGAAGTGACCCAGGCCAGGGGCAAGTGTTAGGTCCCAAGGGAGCACAGATGGCAGGAGGAGGGACCTTCTGTGTCAGGCACCTACTGTTTCTGTTTTTTTCTTTAAAAAAAAAATGCTATTGTTGTTACAATATTGTTGCGCAGGCAATAAAATGAACAAAAACTGTATTATTGCTGTTATCGTTCAAATAACATTTCAGGGTAAATAATAACTCTCTCTTCCTTAAGATGCACTTATCTGAGGGGAAGGTCACTAAAAGAACACATGACTTTCCATCCTCCAAGACAAACCCTGTGAGCCTCCACCAATCTGCCTGCCCCATGCCCCAGAAATCCAGGCCAAAAACCCCAAGGTGCTGCTTATATGGGCTTCCAAAGTCCTTCAGCAACTGAAGCAGCTGCGGCTTGACCCAGAGGAGGCCCTGGCTGTGCCCATCCTCTGGCCTCTCTCTTTCCCAACCTTCCTGAAGAATTCTTCCCCCGTTCTCTTCTGCCGTGTCTGGCCCTGATGGTGGTAATAGTGGCCATGATGGAAGAACGTGGTGGGGTCCTGGGAGTGTGGAGACCAGCAGGACATGCACCTGCTCCTCCCCCGGTTTTATGCTCTGCTCCCCAGAGGCCCCCCCCAGCATCCCCAGCACAGCTCCAGCCTCCCTCCAGCTGCCCTGCCCCACCTAGCTCACCTGGACAGTCCAGCTGGGCATGCTTGTTCTTCTCAGGGGTGGAGAACTCAAGACCATGGCTTAGGGACTCTTTGGAGAGCGTCTGCCTGTCTGTCTGGGAGCTGGCAGGGGTTGGGGAAACAGTCATTAGAACATGGTTCATGGCCTGGGCTCCAGACTCTGACCCAGCATGTACCTCAGTACCCTCAGGGGCCAACCACAGAGAAGGTCCCAATGGGGGCCAAGGGAGGTGACCTCAATCCTTGCCGGTTTGATAAATCTCCCCCCATAGGCTCTAAGGGCTCCATAGAAAAAGAAATCAAGTCCCATTATGCTCTAACTTGCTGTGTGTCTCTGAGCAATATCGTGCATCTCTCTGAGTCTCAGTGTCCCCATCTGGACAAGGGAGGCATTGGAGTCTGGCACTCTCCCCTCACCCCTCACGCCCACTGGTCCTCAGCCCTGTGTAAAAACTGAGTGGAGCTGAGGACATTCCTGAGATTCTCAGGGGTCCTAAGCAGGTCCCTAAATGAAGGCCTCACCTTCTCAATGGTGCTTGTGAGTGAGCGTACCCTGTGTCTGTTCACCCCATGGAGAGAACAGGCATAGGCCAGGGAGGCCTGGGGCTCAGTACCATTCACCTTCACCCCTGACTCACATCCCTCTTGCCTCCCAGCCTTGGTGGCCCTGGATAAAAGGTCTCCTTTCTCAACCAGCACAGCTCAGGACTAATGGACTTCCATTATCTCCTCAGCCTCGCTGTCCCTTAGTGTTTACCTGGCTCCACCTCCACCACCTGGGTGGATGAGCAGACACATTTCAGCACACACCTCAGGACTGTACAGGACTGCAAGATTGCACGACTCCAGGGCAACATGACAAAGCCATCAACTTCGTAAACAGAGCCCCCTGGAATTGTGTAGTGGGCAATCTGTGCAACTGATCACAGCAACTCTGAGAATATGTCTCTGACTCCAGGGAGTCCCATCTATCTGTCAGGGTGGGGTTAATCCCATCCCCGACTAGTCCCTGGGAAGCTGGGCCAATTACCTGCTCTGCACATTCGGCCTTACTCCTTGCTGGTACTGCAGGTGCAAACTAAGTTTCCGAACACACCCAGGCCCACCTGGCAGCAGTCTGCTTAAGAACCTGAGATAAGTTTTAAAGCAAAAGAGATCAGGAGGTTACACAGGGAGTGAGATCAGAAGAAACAGGAGCAGTGGGGGCTGAGCAGGCCCCCTTCTTGGGAAGTTTGTTAGCCAGGCCTGGGCCACAGGACTGGAGCAGCCCTTCTGTTGTTATGGCAACCTGCTCCAGAGAAGACAGACAGGATGTTTCTGGGTGAGGTCACTGTGTTGGGCGGCGGAGTTCTCTGAGTGCTGTGGGACTGGACCATCGGGTACCTCCTCTACTCTCCAGGGTTATCAGGTAGAAGCTATCCCCACTCAGGGACAAAGAACCCTGTCCTGTTAACAAATAGCCATGGAACTCTGGGCAGTAGCTGGGTGAATGTAGGTACAGTATACCAGGAGGCTCGGGTCCCCCCATGAGCATCCAGGGAAGGGACTGTGAACTTGGTTAATGTCCTTGCTCTGCCTCAGCCTGTGTCTTCAAAAGATGGAACCCAACAGCAGGACAAACCCTGTTCTTGGAGCTGATCAGCCTTTGAAATCGCCAGCTGGTGAGCCACTCCCAAATTAGCAGAGGCTATAATCTCCCACCATCTTAACTGCCTGCTCACAAACAAGTCTGTTTTTAAATCCTCACCATTAAAGGTACAGGCAGCATTTCCCCCACCTAATTAAATCTGTGTGAACTGATTCTGGTTTTAAAATAACTAAACAAAGAGTGAATAAAGAGACAGCCACCTACGGAAGCCAAGGGTCAAGCGTGCTCGAGATAATCAGAGTCTTTAGTCCACAGGGGTTGAGGCTGGCTGAAGTGCCCCTGTTCCTGGGGACCTCTTCCCTGGTGCCTGGCACCCACTTGCTCAAGCATGGTTGTTGTCCAGTCCTTGGTGTGACAGGGACTGCTCCCTTACCCTCATGGCTGCCCAGGGAGGCTCTTATTCAACTGTCTATGCTTACAGAATTTGGGGTGCCCAATGAAGAGAAAGTTGAGACCTCATTTTTCAAAAGAATTAAGCTTACTCTCCCTGCTAGGGGCTCTGAGATGGAGTCCCCTTGAGGGAAAGTCATCTGAATTAGCATGTGCTGGTCCTCCCTGCAACTCTTCTGCTTTACTCAGGATTCTAGCTGGGGCCTGATTTCCTGACTCCACAGAAGTGGGTCAAACTGCATCACGCCTGGAACCGGCCCCTTTCCGGCACAGTTGCTGCCTGCGCTTCCTTTGTTGTTGTTGGCAGAGGCTAGTTTTGTTTTGTTTGTTTTGTTTTGTTCTTTTCATTTTCAATCTTTTCTGACTTTCCTAGCAGTCACTTCTTGCCCCTGTCCCCAGGCTGGCTTCTAGCACCTTGTCTCCCGCCCACTCTCACAGAACAGGAAACGAAGCGTTACATCAGAGGATAGGGTCTGCAGTGGAACCTGTCATGTTTTGCTCAAAACCCTGTTCTCTTTTGGCTCCTTAAAAGCATTTGGGGCGCTTCTGATTCTTGCTGCTATTCTGGGGAGGACAGGTGGCTATTAATGGCCCCAGAAGGTGAGGTGACACTGCTGTCTTCATGATCATAATGAGCCTGTTGAAGGAAGGTGATTAACATTTTATTCCTGTTATTCTGGAAAATCATACCCTCCTGGAATGCAGTACTTCAGAAGTTGGCAGGTGTCCCAGAGGAGGAAGCCACCTAAAGTAATAAAGTGACAATAATGGTGGGAGAAGGACCCAAGGAGGCTGACTTGCTTCTGTCTGGGTTTGAAATCCCAGGAGGGAGAAGAAGACCTCAAAAGGGCGGGTGAAGGCTCCCCTTCACTTGTTGAGGATTTGGATCCATGCTCCTTCCTGACACAGGTGCGCACTGTGAGCACCTCAGCTCACCCTCACACAAACAAACAAACAAAACCCTGCTTTCTCAGCACCTCCCCCGGGGACACTGGAGCAAAACACAAAGGCAAGCCTGAGCAAATGCATGTGGAGTGCATGGGACAGTGCTGGAGCCGGCGTACCATGGTTCTCTCTCCCATCTCTTCATCCTCTCTTTCAATGCCTCCTTCAGAAAGCCCTCCCAGATTTCCCCAATGCCCTCTCACCCCCATGGCCCTTGGACACTCAGGTTTGGGCTTTGAAGATCCTGGAAGCAGGGGTCACTCTCGACTCTGCTCTATTCTCTGGCTATGAGTACTTGCTGTGGGAATTCAGAAAATATTATTTGGATCTACCCCTTCTCAAGTTGTCACTCTGTGTGTGACATATAAATCAAGGAGAACCCCTCATATTCCTTGTGAACTCTTTATGGATGAGGGCCTATTTCTTGTTATTTTTTCTTCCCATTCAGTCCTCAGCAGCCATGCCATGGCTCTAAATGCAGTAGGTGCTCAATAAGTTTTTTTCTTGAAACAACCTAGGATTGCAGTTCACCACACAGTCTTTCTGTCTGCCTGGGTTCAACTCACTTTATTAGCTGGGTGACTGTGGCCAAGTCACTGCACCTCTCAGAGCCTTGGTTTTCTAACTATCCCATGCCACTCTGAGAAGAGGGAGGTGATACATGAAAAGCAAAGTGTTTAGTGCACGGTCTGCTCTCATTGCCACTGGTGGGTGCTCATGGATCTTTTTGAGGAATGAGAAGAAAATTCTCAGTGAAATTGGGGAGGGGACTGAATGGGATCGAAAACTCCAAACCCCAGTCTAGAGGGCCAGCTGCTTTGCCAACCCTCCTCCTGGGAGACAGGGTGGGTGCTGGGAGGCAGGAGGGAGGAGGGATCCTTGTTCCTTACACAGTCCTCAGGATGAAGCTGGCAGACCTGAGCAGAAGCACCTCTGGCATGGTTCCTGTGGGGCAGCCGCACCCCTGGAGCTCACCCGGGAAAGAACAAGAACCTCAGAGAGCGTGTCCTGGCGTCCCCCGGGAGAGCTGCCGGAGCCCCACAGAGGCCCAGCTCCACCAAACCGCCCTGCAATAGAGACACAGCGTGAGTCACGGCCCCAGGCCTGGCTGGGAGAGGGGCAGGTGCCCTCGTTTCAGGGCATGACTCACTGCTCCTGGGGGTGGTACCTGACTGTAATTTACTGCCTCATAAACCCACAGATTTGTAGAATGAGATGGAGAGCAATGCACGGCTCACAGGACGTGACTGCCTTGGGGCTCTGGTCTCCCGGTTCTCTAGGGCCAGTCACTCACCAATAAGTCAATTTTGCAGGACTCCTACTTTGCAAAGACTTCTGACCGCCATTCACTACCTTCCCTGTTACTCTTACCTCTCTGCACAAGATGTAAAGAGAGGACCCATGTCCCAGAAGGACAAAGAAAGTTCTCAATGGATGGGGTGCCTAAGTACCTCCCCTTATCACCTCCCCCTATTCTAAAAGCCCCAAACAAAGAGAAGAGGGGGTCTCCTTCAGATCCTATGGCCCTGGCACCAGCTGGCATTCCAATAGCCACAGCCTAGTCTGCAAACTTGATTCCACCCTGGCCTCCTGTCACCTCGCATGGCAGGCCCCATGTCCCCACCACCACCTGCCGCTTCCTTTTGGTCTGGATGAACTACCTCAAAATCAGGCTTCTGGCAACTCTCTTGATTTCTGTCTTGTAGACCCCACAGAAGACTCAGGGCAGAAGTGGAGCCAGGAGGGTCTGGCTGCCCCAGGGCGCTCACCTTCCTCCTCCTTGAGGCTGGCAGGCACTGGGCTCATCATCCCTTTGCTCCTATGGCTAAGCCATGGTGAGTCTGGGAGCCGGTCCCTGCAGTGCCCCAGGTTCCTGGTGATGAGGCAGTGGGGCTGGGCATGAGTGGGGACCCGCCCCAGACCGCCCTGGGGCGGATGTCAAGGTGTGGCCCCAGATACCTCTGACCCACATGGCACAGGCCCCAGCTGCCCACCTGTGTGACTCTTACATAAGAGGGATGGGAAGCAGGACAGGGACCTGCCAGTGCGGGTAGAGGTGGTTTTTTGGCTGCCATCCTTGGCAGAGTCTTGGGAGAAATTGCTGCTGCTACTGGGCCATTGACCTGGGAGTCAGCCCCAGGCCTCTGGGGCTGGGCGGGAAGCTGGATGTTTTGTGCACATGCCATTTTTACTTCTCTATCAAGTACGCACACACCACGTCACATGTGTTGGCACCTTGCATCCTCTGCAGGCTCTGCATCGTGGGTTTTATCAGTAGTCTCATTTTCCAGATGAAGCAATGGAGGCCCAGGGAGCTCTGGATTTGCTCAGTGTTACATAGTCAGCAAGAGGCAGAGCCGGCATTTTAAACCCAGGTCTCCACCGCTGGCTCTGAAGTAAGAAGACATACACTAGCTTTACCTGTGTTTATTATTTGTGTTGTAAACTCAGCCAAGCACTCCATCTTGCCCCACCCATGGTAACAATGTCCCACACCTTGTCCTGGGTCTGCTAATGCCCCCTGCATCTCCTCCTCCACTCCAGGGTCTAGGACATTTGTGACAGCAGCCGGCCCTTTTCAGCACTTTCTAAAAACAGGGCCCTTGTTCCCTGGAGAGCCCCTTCCCATTCACCTTGCAGCCTTGCCTTCCCCTCCCCACCCGATTTCCCTAGGGGTGCTTGGCCCCTGTCTCCCTTGGAGGGGCTCATCTACTTTTGTTTTTAATTATCACCTGGGAGCTATAACTCCAAATCCCACACTGGCTCCAAGGTAAGTGAGGGTTGGATGAGGTGAGAATGGCATTAGCGTGAAATTTCAAGCCCTAATTTTAAGGTCAAGGGTCAGGGCATAGAGGCAGCAATGGGGACAGGGGATTGTTCAATGGTCCTGGTGGATGACCCCCAGATTGCTACATGAAGCTGGTAGGTCAATGCCAGCACCCCACTTCAAAGGAATTTGTCCCTTTAACAAATTCCAATCCCATGGAGGTCTCTTTCTTCAGCGATCCTTGTCTGCTGCCACCTCAGGACAACCTACTATTCTACTCTGAGTGCCGATGGGTTAGAAGCCCCTTTGAGAGCCTGCTGAAAGCTCACTCCTGGCCCCCAGAGGCTCTCTTCCTGCCTCAGGGTTCTGTGGGGCTTCAGAAGCCCAAGCTATATTAACAACACCCACCCTATTGGGGTCCCCAAAAGGAATTCAGACCTCTTCCCTGTGCCAGGCTGCTCAAGCTGGAATTGTCCCTCCTCCTTGGAGGAGCTCTCTTGGGGAGGGCTGAGCAGTGGTGTTCATGACTGGCTTGTCGTGGGTAAAGACTGGCAGTAGGAATGTCTCCAAAGTTGGCAGAAACTCTGTACCCAGATTCTCAGTCCCTGGATGGCTTAATGGTCACTGTGGATGTCGTTTCCAAATTGATGAGGTTTGGAAATCTCAACAGTTGGAAAGCCAGCACATGGCTCCTTCTGAGGTGAGGAGGTCTGGGAAATATGTTACTCTGCTTCTATCCCCTTCCAAACCCCCCTGCCCTTCGGTCCCCTCCTCCTCTGGGAAGCCCTCTGGGAGGGACCCCAGCTCTCATGCTTCTTCCTGGAGCTGCCCTTACTGATTGCCTCCCAGGACACTTCTAGTATTTAGAGACTGGGTTTTGCTTTTTAAACATAATTATCTGCTATGAAATAAAAATATTAATTAAGTACTTGTTCCCAGAGTTGGAAATTATCTCTCCTTGCCCCAGTGACTGGTAGGTCCCTAAGGATCTTCTTTTCCTACAATGAATATTGACTTAGTGCTTCCTGTATGAGGGTCAGATGTAAGCAAACGGCTGTGCTGTACAGAGGATGGAATGGAAGGTCAAGTAACAAGGATGCACTCAAGGTCACTGAAGGATCACCAGTCCCAGGCTTGGGGGTAAGGCACAATGGAGGTAAAGGGAGACAGTTGACAATAGGTGAATTTTGATTATTCCATGTGAGACTGTGGGGCAGTGTAGGAAGCTGGCACAGAGAGGCCAGAAGCTGAGGTTCACAGGGGTGGAGCCGTGGGTTGAAGAGGAAATCTTCTGGGATGCATGGTCTCTCAGAAAGAGTCAGGGTAGGGCAGGGCAGGGGTGGTCCAAGACATGTCCCCCAGGTCCACCAGAAGCAACACATTGAGGGAGGGTACCCTGGGGCCGTTGGCTGATTGAAGTACTAACAAGAGTGTTTATTGAGAAGCCTTCCCCGCCAGGGCTCACCCAGCTTCTCCTGAGCGCCTGCCTTGGTAGGTGGGGCAGTCCAATTAGCTCACTTTTAACCACTTGGCAGTGCTGGCAGGTCTAGCCCCATCAAGCCAAATCTCACTGACTGCTTTAAGGAAATAAATGTGTGCTTTTAGGAAGTCAAGTGCTACTACAAAGCCCCAAAACAGTCAGCAAGCCGTGTAATCAGACCCAAGACAAAGTTCTCTGAGCACCTGGAGCTCTGGATTCTAGCTCTGACTCTGACTCAGTCATGTGACCTTGGGCAAATCCCTGCTCCTCTCTGGAACTCCGTTTCTTCAGACGTCAGAGACAAAGGACCTTACAATTTTTTGTCTGTAATTGATGACTTGGGGGTGATACTCTGTTGGACCAGATGTGAACAAAGCTGGAAAGTTAGATGCTACTGGAATCTCAGACTTTAGAGGGCTGGAGAAATCAGGTAGAATAGTAATAGTGCTAGTTGGTTGCTAACATGTACCCCACATTTACTGGGTGCTGGGTGATATTCTATGCACCTTGCGTGTATATTGATACCTCTGACTCTCACAATAGCCCAGTGAAGTGCTACCACTCTCTCCACTTTATAGATGGGGAAGTGGGTAAGATGATGGAAATGGCCCGTGGATTTTTGCTTAGCAGAATCAGGATGCAATTCAGGCAGGTGAGCTTCAGAGCTTATGCCCTTTTCTAATCATCTAGACCCTAGAGCCTCAGGCCTATTGGGTGAGTGGTATGAAGCAGGGCAGGAAAAAGGAGTGGGGAGGTGTAGAGAAGGAGGCATCTCAAGGTTCTCTAAAGCCCTGCTTCCAACCACTTACCATCAGACCCTTTTATCACACCCTCCCCCATTGAACGTTTTGAAAAATGTTGTATAAAGGCAAAGTGCATGCATTAAATCATGACCAAGCTATTTTCTTAAGTTGTATTGATGACAGACACAGATTATTGCCAGCTGATGGATTTGATCAGCAGAGGGAAAGCAGAGTGAAGCTGAAGTTGACATATTCCAGCCAAAGCAAAGGTGACTGGAAGCTCTCCATGTCCCCATTGCTTGGTATGTTTATTTGAAGCAACACAAGTGTGGCTTTGGGCATGTTCCTCTTCCTGTTAGGTCCTCCAGTTACCCCATCTATGAAGTGGGGGGTGGATGGGGAACAGCCTCTAAATCCCAGCTCTGATGATAGGTGATTCTCCACTTTTCTTCCAGGGAGATGAGAGGAAGGAGGAGCACTGCCTATTCCTCAGGCTCCAGAGGAACCTCATGGTACAGGGTGGAGTGAGGCTTCTGCCATTGTGCCCTTGCAGTGTGTGCACGCTGCTCTGGAGGAGACGGTGGTCTAAAGAGGAGGGTGAAGAAGAAAGACACACACCTGGTCTACACACGTGAGAGGCATTTCTGAACAGGGCGGGTGAGGAGGGCATACAATGGGACCACAGGGCAGCAGGAAAGGGGTCTGTTAGAGGACAGGTAATTTCGCTTTTTAGAAAAACTGAGAACTCAAATTTATTGAGCACTGTCACTATCTCAATGGCATTACATAAAGTGAATAAATGTATTTACTCATTTAGTCATCTCAATCCAATCAGGGAGGTAGTGAATTATGATCCCCATTGTACAAGGGAATGGAAGTGTAGGGAGGGATGAACGTAAAGGGCTAAAGGTTGCTGGACACGGTGGCACACACCTGTACCCTGAGGGCTCAAGAGGCTGAGGCAGAAGGATCACAAGTTCAAAGCCAGCCTGAGCAATTTAGTGAGGCCCTAAGCAACTTAGTGAGACCCCGTCTCTAAATACAATATAAAAAAGGGCTGGGGATGTAACTCAGTGGTTAAGTGCCCCTAAGTTCAATTCCTGGTACTAAAAAAAAACAAAAACAAAAACAAAAAACTAAAGTTTATGCATCTAGTAATGGGGATAGCTGGGATTCAGATCCAGGGAATCTGACTTCAGATTTCATGTTCTTAACCACAATCTGTACTACCTAGTTTGACTGAGGCTCTGTGGGTCCCCTGAAGCTTCTCCACATGCCTCAGCAACATGGGATTTCCTAGGAACCACTGACTCAGAAAGGCAGAACATTGTTGCTGAAGCAGTATTTAATGTGCACTTTTTTTTTTTTTTTTTTTTTTTGGTACTAGATATTGAACACAGAGGTGCTTTACCATTTAACTAACTACATCCCCAGTCCTTTTTATTTTTTATTTTGAGACAGGGTCTTCCTAAGTTCCTAAGGGTTTCATGACATTGCTGAGACTGGCCTCAAACTTTCAATCTTCCTGCCTCAGCCTCCTGCATCACTGGAATTACAGACATGTACCACCATGACTTGAAATGTACAAGTATTTTAAATTCTTCAAATCAATGTAGTCCTGATATCATTCATGATATTAGCATACATTAAAAAAATGACTAGACATCAGAAAAAATGGGAAACTATGAACCAAAACTAAGGAAAAAATCAATCAACAGAAAGAAACAAATTTTGCTGTGACACAGATGTGGAATAAGCATAAGGACTTTGAAGCAGTTATTAACCTAGGTCTGAAAATTAAAGGAAAAAACAGACATAGATGAATAGATGGAGAATTCCATTATAAAAATGAAAGTATAAGAAAAGTAAAATCTGACTTATATTAAATGCTGAAAAAAGAAAGTGTTAGTGAGATTGAAGGCAAAATAATAGAAAGTATTCAATCTAAAGAGTAGAAAGAAATTATTTTTAAATTGAGCAGAACAAAACATTGCTGAATGAAATAAAGATTTTATGTACTTTTTATGGTGAGGGGATTGGATTCAGTTATTTATTTACTTTTTCTTTTGTGGTACTGGGGTTTGAACCCAGAGCTTCATGCATGCTAGGCAAGTGCTCTACTACTAAGCTACATCTCCAGTCTTAAATCCAGTTATTTTGAGATAGGGTCCCGCTGAATTGCCTAGGTTAGTCTCAAAATTGCCATCCTCCTACCTTGGCCTTCCAATTAGCTGGATTTTAAGTATGCACCACTGCACCCAACCTGAAATTTTAAAAATTAAATGAATGGAAAGATAGCTCAGGATCAAGAAAATTAAAATTGTTAAGATGGTAACATCCCGCTTTTCCTTTCAGGGTGTGCGACAGCAAGATGGTGATGCAAATTTCCAAGAAGAGGAAAGTTTGTCACTGATGGCATTTTCAAAGCTGAATTAAATGGGTTTCTCACTCGGGAGCTGGCCAAAGATAGCAACTCTGGAGTTGAGGTTTATGTTACACCAACCAGGACAGAAATCACTATCTTAGCCACCAGGACACAGAATGTTCTTGGTGAGAAGGGGCAGGGGATCTTGGAATTGACTGTGGTAGTTCAGAAGAGATTTGGCTTCCCTGAGGGCAGTGCAGAGCTTTATGCTGAAAAGGTGACCACAAGAGGTCTGTGTACCATTGCCTAGGCAGAGTTGCTGTGATCCAAAGTCCTTGGAGGACTTACAGGATGGAGGGCCTCTATGGTGTGCTGCGGTTCATCATGGAAAATGGAGCCAAGGACAGTGAGGTTATTATGTCTGGAAACCTCCAGGACAGAGAGCTAAATCCATGAAGTTCGCCAATGGCCTGATGATTCACAGTGGGGACCCTGTTAACTACTGTGTCGACACTGCTATGCACCACGGGCTACTGACAGGGTGTGCTGAGTCTCAAAGTGAAGATCATGCTGCCCTGGGTCCCAAGTGGTAAGACTGATCCTAAGAAGACTCTGCCAGACCATGTGACCATCGTGGAACCCAAAGATGAGATCCCACTTACCACCCCCATCTCAGAACAGAAGGGTGGGAAGCCAGAGCCACCTTCCATGCCCCAGCCAGTACCTACAGCATAACAGGGTCTCCTTGGCAGCTGTATCTGGAGTCTGGATATTGCTCTTTAAAGATATTTAATAAAATATTGTACAAGACATAAGACCTGACTAGGTTTTTCTGTCTAGTGCTCAAGCTGAACTATGTTGGCCTGAAACATCACTTATCCTTTTGTTTTAAAGTCATTTTTGCAATATTTGCAAGGGCCAGTACTGGAGGAACCAAGTAGAGCTAATCAGAGAAATATCCTGTGGGATTGTGAAGACTGGCAGCTGGCAGGGCAGCACCTTGATTAATTATCCTATATTCAGGATTATAGGTTTGGAAGAAGAATTTAGTTTGGATGGTGGGGTTTGAGACTAGGGCCTTGCACGTGCTAGGCATGCACTTCACCACTGAGCTATGGGGATTAACATAATTTTTTCCTGATGTATAAGGAAATCTATATTGCACATAGAAAGTAAATACAAGTACATATTTTGTATCATACTATGCTAAGTGTGTGTGCATTCATTTTAATTCTCAGCATCTCTAAAGTGTAAAGGGGATTTGACTGTGCTATTGAGCTGAAAGTTTAGAAGTGAATTGCCTAAGCAGTATAAAACTGTCATTAGAATCCACATCATAAGTCCTGTGCAGTTAGCCTTTATACCCTGGAATACTATTAAAAACACCTAAATTGTCAAAAAGAAGATGGTAACATCCCTCCAAATGATAGGTCAATACAATCTCTATCAAAATCCCAGCTGGCTTTTTGCAAAAATGGACAAGCTGGTCTTAAAATTCATATGAAAATTCAAGAGACTTAGAATAAACAAAACAATCTTGAAAAAGGACAAAGTTGGAGAATTCATACCTCCTGATTTCAAAACAAAATACAAACCAGCAATAATCAAATAAGGAGGTACCAGCAAAAGAATAGACATGTAGTGGGCCAGAGCCATGGTGGTGGCAAATTTAAGCCCTGTCAACCCCAAGTGTTCTAGGATGTCAGTATTGGAGGCCAGGAAGCTAGTCACATGGAGATCGAACTGTTTGCAGACATTGTACATAAGACAGCTGAGAACTTCAGGCAGTTCTGCACTGGAGAATTCAGAAAAGATGGGGGTGCCAATGGGATACAAAGGAGCACCTTTCACAGGGTCATAAAGGATTTCACGATTCAGGGTGGAGATTTCATTAATGGAGATGGTACCGGAGTCACCAGTATTTACCAGGGGCCATTTGCAGGTGAAAATTTTAAACTTAGACACTGGGCTCCAGTTCTTCCCACGGCAAACAGTGGTCCCAGTACAAATGGCTGTTAGTTCTTTATCACCTCTGCTCTAAGTGTGATTGGCTGGATGGGAAGCATGTAGTGTTTGGAAAAAATCACTGATGGACTTCTCGTGATGAGAAAGATTGAGTATGTTCCACAGGCCCCAACAATAAAACCGAAGCTGCCTGTAGTAATCTCTCAGTGTGGGGAGATGTAGTTCAGACCAAGACTGAGTCAGATTGTCCCTTGCTCTGGGTGATGTTTTTGAGTCAGATAGACTGGACTGGCCTCTGTGTTTGCTCTCCTGCCTGCTGTGACCTGTTTGATCAAGAGACCCTGGAAGTATCACAGACTCAGAACTACAATTGTTTGTGCTCAAATGTTCAACTATAAATAAAGGGTTTTTTTGTGTTAAAAAAAAACAGACATATAGGTGAGTGGAATGGAATTAGAAATGTAGAAATCAGTTCAAATATACAGTGAATTTACAGTAAGTTGATTTTCAGCAAGGATAGCAAGACAATCCAATGGAAAAGGAAAGTTTTTTCAATAACTGGGACAACTGGATAACTACAAACAAAAACCAAGTTGGAATCCTTCCTCACATCATATACAAAAAATAATTCAAAAGTTATCCAAGATCTAATGTAAGAATGAAAACTGTTAAAGTGTTAGAAGAAAGTACAAGTAAATTTTGTGACCTTGAGTTAAGCAAAGCCTCTTAAGATATGATACCGAAGTACAAGCAACAAAAGAAAAAGAGATAAATTAGACCTCATCAAATTAAAACCATTTATGCTTCAAAGGATACCATCAAGAAGTGAAAAGCCCTGTAATCCCAGCAGCTCAGGAGGCTGAGGCAGGAGGACTCAATTAGCAAGACCCTAAGCAACTGGGTGAGACCCTGTCTCTAAGTAAATACAAAAAAGGACTGGGGATGTGTCTCAGTGATTGAGTGCCTCTGGGTTCAATCCCTGGTACCACAAACAAAACAAAACAAAAAAGAACTTGAAAAGTGTCAGGTGCCATGGTGCACACCTGTAATCTCAGCAACTCAGGAGGCTGTGGAGAAGAATTGCAAGTTCAAGGTCAGTCTGAGAAATCTATTGAGATTCTGTCTCAAAATAAAAAATATAAAGGACCGGAAATGTAGCTCAGTGATAGAGTGTCTCTGGGTTCAGTTCAGTCCCTCATAGCTCCCCACCCCCACCATACACACCATGAAAAGTTAACCAAGAAAATACTTGCAAAGTGGGTATGTGACAAGGGTATTTAGGATACGGAAAGAACACTTGCAACTCAGTAATAAAAAGAAAAATAATCTGATTAAAACTGGGGAAAAGATTTGCATGACACTTCTCCCAAGAAGATATTCAAATAGACAACAAGTACTTTAAAAGTTGCTCAACATCATCAGCCATCAGGAAATAACAAATTGAAACTTCACACTTGCTAGAAGTGCTGTAATTAAAAAGATGATAGGTGTTGGCAAAGGTGTGGAGAAATCGGAACCCTGATACACTGCTGGTGGGAGTGCAGCTGCTTTGGAAAACAAGCTGTCAGTTCCTCAAAAGGCTATGCCTTGAATTGCCATATGACCCAGCAATTTGGCTCCTAGGCATACACCAAGAAAAATGAAAACAGGTGTCTAATAATAATGTTCATAGCAGCATTACTCAGAATAGTCTAAACGTGAAAATAACCCAAGTGTCCACCGACTGATGAAAGGTAAACAAAACATGGTGTGTAATGGAATATTATTCAGCTATAAAAGAAATGAAATACTGCTGCAAGCTGCAAGATGGATGAATTGGGAAAACTTTATGCTAAGTGAAAGAAGTCAGCCACAATAGATCATATATTACATCAGTCCATTTAATAAAATGTCCAGAATAGGTTACTCCATGAAGATAAAATGTAAAGTCAGGAATGGTGGCACATGCATGTAATCCCAGCTACTCAGGAGGCTGAGGCAGGAGGAGTACAAGTTCAAGGCCTGCCTGGGCAACTTAGTGAGACCCATCTAAAAAATAAATAAATAAATAACTGGGAAAGCAGTAAGGAGAGTCCTTAGAAAATTTGGAATGGAACCACCATTTGACCCAGTTATCCCACTCCTCGATACATACCCAAAGGACTTAAAATCAGCATACTACAGCGATGCAGCCATATCAATGTTTATAGTAGCTCATTTCACAATAGCTAAACTATGGACCAACCTAGGTGCCCTTCAACAGATGAATGGATAAAGAAAATGTGATATATATATATCACATACATATATACATATACACATACATATGTACACATACATATATATATTTATATACACAGTGGAATATTACTCAGTCATAAAGGAGAATTAAGTTATGGCATTTGCAGGTAAACAGATAGAATTGGAGAATATTATGCTAAGTGAAATAGCCAGTGCCAAAAAACAAAGACTGAATGTTCTCATGTGGATGCTAACCCACAACAAGGGAGGGTAGGGAAGGGAAGAATAGAAGTTCATTGGATTGACAAAGGAGAATGAAGAGAAGGGAGGGAATAGGAAAGACAGTAGAATGAATCAGACATAACTTTTCTATGTTCATGTATAAATACATGACCAGTGTAACTCCACATCATGTACATCCACAAGAATGGGATCCTTATTAGAATAAGTTTTACTCTATGTATATATAATCTGTCATGGTATACTCTACTGTCATGTATATCAAAAAGAACGAATAAATTTTTTTAAAAGGACTTGGGGTATAGGAGTGTTCAAGAGCCCCTGAGTTCAATCCCCTGTACAGCAAGGAAAAAAAGTAAATTGTAATTTTCTAGGGCTAGGGAAGTTGAAGGGAAATGGGAAGTGATTGCTAATGGGTATAGGGTTTCTTTAGGGGATAATGAAAATGTTCTAAAATTGTTTGTGGGGGCTGGGGTGTAGCTCCGTGGCAGAGCACTTGCCTAGCATGTATAAAGTCCTGGGTTCTATCCTCAGCAATACAAAAATAAAATAAAGTGGCTGCAGTGATTTTTGGATAACTTTGTGAATACACTAAAAAATATGAAATTGTATGCTTTAAATTGGTGAATTTTATGATGTGTGAATTATATCTCAATAAAACTATTCTATTTTTTAAAAACTGAACAAAGCTACAGTGACCTATGAGATTATATCAAATGGTCTAATATACATATTTTATACATACATATGTACACACATATAGATTTATATATGTAATATGTATACATATTATGCACATATATGTATTTTTTGGTACAGGAGATTGAACCCAGGGGAACTTACTGAGTCACATCCCCAGCCCTTTGTATTTTTATTTTGAGACAGTTGCTTAGGGTCTCGATAAGTTGCTGAGGCTGGTTTTGCACTTGCTATGCTCCTGCCTCAGCCTCCCTAGCTGAGGGATTATAGGTGTGAGCCATGGTACCTGGCTTCAAATGGGCTAATATATATTTAATTGGAGTCCCTAAGAAGAGGAAAGAGAGAATGAGCAGGAAAAAAAAAAAAAAAAAAAAAAAACTTTTGAAGAAATATTGTCTAAATTTTTTTTAATTTTCAAATTTTTTCAAACGAAAACAACCTACAATATACACTGAAAAATCTTGAAATTATAGAAGATAGCTGAACATCAGCTGGATTAAAAAAAAAAAAGGAAAAGAAAACCACACTTAAATTCATCATAGTAAACTGCTGGAAACAGGAAGATAAAGATAACATTTTAAAAGGAAACAAGCAGGGGTGGGGTGGGGTGGGGTGGGGTGGGGAGGACACATTACATAAAAGGAAACAATGGTAGACATGAAAATGACTTTTCATGATTCACAACGGAGACCTGAAGACATTGGAACAGTATTTTTTTTTTTTTTTAATATTGGGGTTTGAACCCAGGGGCTTTTAACCACTGAGCTACATCTCCAACCCTTTATATTTTTTATTTTGAGAGGGTCTCACTAAGTTGCTGAGGCTGGCTTTGAACTTGGGATCCTGCTCCCTCAGCTGGGATTACAGGCAAGTGCCACCACACTTGGCAAGAATGGTAGATTTTAAAGTGTTAAAATAAATACATGAGTTCAAGACAAAATTCTTTTCCAGTGACTACATTCTTCAAAAACAAGGTGAAAGAATGACATTTTCATCTAAATGAAAGATGGGAGAATCCATCACTAGGAAACTGCTGTGAAATCATGTCTGCAAGTTTTTTGACACTCCTTCCCATAGGTGAAATCTATTTCCCCTCTCTTTGAATACGTGCTGGGCTAATGATGAACTTCTTTTCTCTCTCTTTCTCTCTTTCTCTCTCTCTCTTTTTTTCCCCCAGAACTAGGGACTAAAGCCAGGCATGCTCTACCACTGAGCTACATCCCCAGCCCTTTAAATTTATTTATTTATTTTTTTGAGACAGTGTTTCATTACATTTCCAAGCTGGCCTTGAACTTGTGATCCTCCTGCCTCAGTGTCCCGAATAGCTAGAATTTCAGGTATGCACCACCACACCTGGCCAGGTCTGGCTTCTAACAAATACAATGTGGGAGAAGTAACACCATAGGACTTCCAAGGCTACTCATAAAAAGTGATCCATGTTTCCTCCTGACTCTCTTAGAACACAGTATTTTGGACTCCTGACCCACCTTGTCAGAAGTCCAGCTAGCTGGAAGGTATGATGTTGGAGATCATAGGGAGAAACCACAGAGAAACAGAGATATCAAGGAACTCTAGCTAGTCCAGGTCCCAGTTTATCGAGTCTTCCCAACTCAGGCACCAGCTATGTGAGTAAAGAAGAGTCTCAGGTGGACCCAGCCCTGTCAACAGCTGCCGTGTTGGAAGGACTCCGGCAGTTTATGGAGAGGCCCACTGTCAAAGAACTAAGGTATCCCGGCATCAGCCAGTATGGAAAGTTCAAAATGTACCCCAAAGTATTCACATCCTAATCTCTGGGAGCCTGTGAACATGACCTTATATGGGGCAGAAGAAAGAATTTTGTAGATGTGATTAAGTTGTTAGAAGTGATTAAGGAAAAAAAAAAGTTTATCCTGTATTATCCAAGTGGTCCCTAAATGCAATCACACATATTCTTGCAAAAAGGTGGGGGGGGGGGCATGCAAAAGAATGGACTACTGAAGCACTCAATGATATGGATGATTCTCACAAACAAGTGAGCCAGACCAGAAAAGTGCATTCTCTATAACCCCATTCATGTGATGTTCAAGAACAGCCAGAACAGTGGCTGTTCAAAATTGGCTGCTCGTGGGAAAGGTGGATAGACACGAAGGAACTTTCTGGAGTGATGAAAATATTCCATATTTCAATTGCAGTATTGATTACATGGATGTTTATGTTTCTCAAGTCATCATATTACACCCTTAATATCTGTACATTTCACTACATGAAAAATTGGACTCCATGAATAAAAAATCCACAATTCATTAAATTTTATAGATATAAACTCTGCAAATGTAAATTCATAGTTCACAGCCGCTTGGGGCCAGAGTCTGAACAAGGCCCCAAATGTCCCTCACATGGCCATGATCTTTTACTGTTTCCTTAGCACCTTCCCAGTCCTGTTCTGGAGTGTTCCTCACAGCTTTCTTTGAAAGGAATCAGAGTCAGGACCTAGTGTGAGACAGAACTTCCTCCTCCCACCCCGTCCCCAGATGAAATCATCTTTTGCAGTGGTGAAAAAGTAGGTAGAAAGCTCCTCTTCCCTGAAGGGATTCATGTCAGAAAAGACTGATAATAGGTGGATGTTGTAAAACAGTGAGTTGGACTTTGTGACCTAAAAAAACCCACTGGCCTGGAGTCTGCCACTCAGAGGGGCTTGCCTGAGGACAAAGTGCTTAGGTCCAGCATCCTGACTCCAGGAAAACTTGGGTTTTGCAGCCCCTGGACAACAACTGGGCAGCCCTGCAAGGACCCCGAGCCAGCCTGGGCTGGTCTGTATTCTGAAGACATCCAGATCTGTATTCAGATGTCTGGGACCAAGGCTAGTTTGCCCCAGGGACTCTGACTTCCGGTTGTGCCCTGTCCTTTATTCTGGTGCTCTTGACACCAGCACTTTGCCTTCCTGTGGCTCTTATAATATAGTCCCAAATCTGTCCTGTTCCCTCAAGCTTTTTAAATTCTTCTTTTTTCTTTTCTTTCTTTTCTTCCTTCCTTCCTCCTTCCCTCCCTCCCTTCCTTCCTTCTTTTTTTTTGGAACCCAGGGACACTTTACCACTGAGCTACATCTCCAAGGCCTTTTTATTTTCTATTTTGAGAAAGAGTCTCGCTAAGTTGCCCAGCCTGGCCTCAAATTTGTAATCCTCCTGCCTCAGTGTCCCAAGTTGGTGGGATTACATACATGTGCCACCACAACCAGCTAGACTGGTCTTTTAGTTTCTTAGATACTACAAGCTCCTTCCAACCTCAGAGCCTTTGTATATGATGGGCTTTTTTTCTTTTTCCCTATGAAACTCTTCCCTTCTTAACCAGCTCCTACGTATCTTTCAGGTCTCAGTTTAAATGTTGCTTTCTCAGGAAAGTCTTCCCTAACTCCCAAGACTAAGTCATAGTTTTGTTAGATTCCATCCATAATTTTTAAAAATTCCAACATTTAAAAACCATTTTATTTTAGTGTATATATATATATATATAAAACATAATAGTTGTCCTTTTAACCACTTTAAGTGTATAATTCAGTAATATTGATTATATTTTCTCTGCATATTTTTAATCTTTCATGGTACCTATCACAATTATAGTTTAACAAATAGCTGTATAATTAATGTCTTTCTTCTCTGCAAGTCTGAAAACTCTTTACGGCAGAAACTTGCTTTATGTTCTACGGTACTCACCAACGCTTAGGACAGTACCTGACTATTCAACAATAAATAATTTTGAATACGTGAATATATTCTTAGGAAAACAGAAAACAATAAAGATAATAAAGAATGAAGAAAAAAGCCAATCATGTTGGTATATCATGGGAAAATGGGCTGTGGGAGTGGGAAAGATTTGCAGAACTAGGAGGTCCTGGTATTCCACGTTCTTCAGAACAGCCCTATCCTTTTGGATACATTTGCATTATGATTGTTCCTCCTAGGCTGGCACACCCCAGAGACTGGGAGCTCACTCTGTCATCCTTGGAAGGTTTTGTCAGTGAGAAGGGCTTTGTTGGCTGGGCTTGTAGCAGCTTCCTGTGATTGTCCCACATTCTGAACTCTGGGGGGGGCTCCTTTCCACCTGGTCTTTAGTGAGCAGTGTTGGGACAAGCAGCAGGCGCCCTGGTAAGTGTGGTCAATACAGAGTCTGTCATCCTTCCCTGAGCCAGGCAAGACCCTGGGGCTCCCATCTCCTGGCCTCTGGCCTCCAGTCCACCACCCCAAGTCTAGCCTACGCTCACCACTGAGTCCCCCAAACCAGGTTCCCCCAGGCTTCTGCTGCTTCCAGTCCTTCTCTCTGCCTCTTCATCAGGCCCTGGCTACCCTCATGCCTAGTTGTCCCTAGCCTGGACACACTAGCCTCTCTAGACCCATGTTCTAGCCTGGCTCCAACCTGTCTCATCTGGTGGTCACCTGTAATTCCTCCACAGTGACACCTTCAGATAGCACAGTGCCCCTGCCTGCCCTCCTGGGCGTCCACAACCTTTCAAACCCAGGATGAACTGTCCTCTTTTTAGGTTCCTTTGAAGACTTTTCTCTATCTTGTGCCTCTCCAGACTCAGGAACAGAGGACTTAACAGGCCCAGGACCCAAGCCCTGGTCATGGTTAACGAGTGTCCCTGATGGGAAGGCCTAAAAGGGCACAGAACATAGATGTCTGAGTTGTTCCAGCTTGAGCCCAGTAGGTACCACCTCTCCGGGCCCTGGCCTGGCTGCCTCTCTCTAGAGCCCCTACCATTCCTAGCTCTGTAACTGGGATGGCACAAAAGGGAATTCATGTGGATCAGGCCAGGGTACGGATCCTCCTCTGGCTCCCAGACTTCCTTTCTCTACTCAGCCTCCTGCTCTACAGTACTAGGGAAAGAAGGGAGAGCTAAGTCCCTCTCGGGTTGTTGGAGGATGCAGGTCCACCTTTCTCCAGAAGCAGCTGACCCTAGCCACGGGTGGGCAGGCCTGGGATGGAGCCTCGCTGCCAGACTTGGCCTGGAGGGGCAGAGGAGCTGAGAGTATCCAGCACCTGCCGCAGCAGGTGCCTCTGACCTTAGAGTGATGCTTACTTAACAAGGGTTCAATGTCTTTCCTCACAGTTACTCTGCAAGGCTGGCAGAGCAAGTTTATCTGCCCCATTAACTGACAAGTAGAGAAACTGAGGCTGAGAGAGGGTGTCTTGCCCAGGGTCACAGAGTAAGTAGGTCAGGAAAAGAGCTGGATTGGGACCAAGGCATGTGCCTTCCACCTGGGGCTAAGAGACCTGGGAGGTGTCCAGGGGTTGCCTTGCCTGTGATGAGTTCTTGGAGGCACTTTAATAATCAATAGCTGATACAGTCCATTCAATGTTTCCTAAGTGTCGAGGGAGGTTAGGCCTTTTACCCACATTTGCAGAAGGTGATATTGAGGCTCAGAGTGGTTCAGTAACTTACAAAAAGTCACTGAGTAAGAAAGTAGTCGAATTTCTACTCCAACCTGGGCTTTTCAGCCCTTCTCTTTCCCCACTGGGCCCTGAACCTATTTACCCTCCCATTTGGGAGTCTTTCCCTGTACCAGGTTGGGCTCTGCCCCAGGTTTGGCCACCATCCTTCAGTGGGATTTGTAAATCAGTCCCAGATCTCTGGGAGCCTTATCAGATTCTCCTATCACTCTTCTTCACATGAGCCTGAAAAAACAGTGGGCTCCAGCTGGGTACAGCGGAGCACACCTATAATCCCAGCAGCCCGGGCAGCTGAGGTGGGAAGACTACAAGCTCAAAGCAACTGGCAAGGCCCTAAGCAACTTAGTGAATTAAAAAAAAAAAAAAAAAAAAAAAAAGGCTGCAAATGTGGCTCAGTGGTTAAGGTCCCTGGGCTCAATCTCAGGTACCAAACAAAACAAAACAAAAAACACTGGGTTCCTGACCTCCAGGTCCTCCCTCACTCATAGGAGGCAGGGAACCTTGTGAAGAGGAAGCTGGCCTTGTTATTTTCAAGAACCGAGATTTTGAAGCATGCGTGGGAGCATCTGGTGGGTGGGCAAGTTGGGTCCCCTGCTCTCTGAGCCCATGACCTCCAGGGAGAAGGATATGGAAGCCCACCAGTGCCCAGACAGATTCAGAACCACCTGTTCTGAAGTTAGCTTTCCTACAGAAGCTCTTGCCTCTCTGTGCCACTGGCCCATGTCCAGGGAAGTCCTGTGCTCTTGGAGGCCTTGGAGGTGAGGAGTCCCTGCCTCTGGGAGGACAGGAATCCTCTCTGGCTTAGGGAAGTCCTCCAGAGAGCCGGGTTACCCACCCTTTCTCGGACTTGTCTCTTATGACTTGTCAACTTTTACTCCCTTTCTACCCCGCCAACCTTTCTCATAACCTCTCAGAACAGAGGCCATATTCTTGGAGCTCAAACACTGTTAGTAGTTTCTCCCCATTACCACAGAGAACTCAGCTCCTGGCACTTGCCCTTGTCTCACCCTCTTCTACCCTCCAGCCACCCATGGCTCTTCCATCTCCAAGCTCCCTGTCTTCCATCGCTGTGGTCTTCCCCTGCCTGCTGCTCTCCATTTCTTTGATTGTCTGGGTCATCTTGGCCACTCAAGGCTCATCTCGAGCACCCCCAGATAGAAGTTTCTGGCCCTCCTCCTGGGGCACAGGTCTCAGATGTCTCCTGTGTGTCCCTGGAATTCCTTTCTCCCTGCTGCCAGGTTGGGAAGTCCTGGAGCTGGGACTCTCCCATCTTCTCAGGATCCCCAAGTCCTCCAATGGACACAGTGGGCATTGGCGAAGGTCTGACAAAATGAATCCACTTCCTCCACAACACGGATTAGTAGGACATACGCCTTGGAAGGACCTCAGGGAAACTTCAGTCACTGCACTCATATACAGACAGGGAAAACACAGCCTAGAGAAGCTCAGGGACTTGCCAAGGTCACACAGCATGCTGGGGTGGAAACCTCTGGTTCCTCCCTGAACTTCTCCATCACTGGCCTCACATGCCAAAGCTCCTCTAAGACACAGGAAGCAATCTTATTGACTAAAAATTCTTTCTTCATGTAACTGTAGTCCCCAACTCACATCCCTGGGATGTGACTCATTCCTCAATTGAACCTCTCTTGGCCACCAGGGGAACAGACACACTAAGTAGTGTTCCGAATGACAAAAGTCTCCATCCAGTGCTCACTCCATTTTAGACATCATCTACACCCTTCCCTTCATTCTTTCCCAAGTGAGGAATCTGAGGCTCAGAGAGAGAAGTGGTTTGCCCAGGATCACACAGCAGCATAGAATCTAGAACTTGGCCCCACAGTCTTGGTCCACAGAAACCCGACCACCAACTTACCTGGTTCCCAAGTTGTCCTGGGTGGTCCCCACACTCATGCCCTGCAGGCTCTCCTGGGCAGCCTCTCCACTGTCCGGCATGCTGGGGTCCCTGGGGGTGCAGCTGTATCTGGCTCCAGAACTCTGTGGCATCTGCTGCAGGCATCTGCTGAAGAGAGCTGGGTCTCCCACGACAGGGAGGTTGGCCTTGAGTGGGCAGTGGGGGCGGGCAGGGGGCGGGGGAGGCGGTGCCTAGAGTCAGTCACCCAAAGGGGCCTATTTCCTCTCTATTTTTAGAAGTTCAGAATGCTCCTCAGCAGCAAAGTTGTTCAGGACTAAAACTTTCCTTTTCTTGGTGGTTTTGTTTCACTCAGGATGAGGAGAATTTCAATGAAGCCAGTGTTCTTTTTGATGCAAATCTGCTCCGGTTCTCCCAGGAGGTCTGGCCAATGGGCTCTGGGCTTCTGGGCCCCCAGAAAAACTCCTCGCTGGCTTTAAAAGGGTCATTTGGAGCAAAAGGGTTCTCAGAACAAATCCAGACCCTGAGCCCAGGGCAGCTGGGTACCCCAGTGCCCACACTGCCACCTCGGCTTCCTGGGAGCCCAGCGTGCCCTGGAACGATTTCACTTCTCAGCCCACCTCTCCCAGGCCCTGAGCGGGAGGCTGGACATCCAAGGAGGGCCCACAGCTCCTGCTCTCTAGGAGCCCAGCCTGGGGGAGGAAAGTGACATTACCAACACCAAGGGCTGTCATATAGTTCACAGGAGCATTTGCACTAAAGCGGACAGGACAGAGGGGACCCAGGATTGTAATGATCCAGTAACACCTGAACACGAACGTGGTTCTGTCTCTTCAGCTAAAAGGAAGAATGCTAATGGCAGGTTTTTAAAGAGCCATAAATACATGTGAGAAATTCGTGTAGAGCAGGGCTTTTCTCTGAATACCAGAATCTCCTAAGATTAACTGTGTATTAGTTCCTTATGGCTGCCATATCAAAGTACTGTAAACATGATGGCTTAATGCCACTGAAATGTATCCTCTCACAGTTCTGGAGGCTAGATGTCTGAAATCAAACTGTAGGCAGGAAAAAAAAAAAAAAATCTTTAGAACGGAAATACTGGTTGAAAGCAAAAAATTTAACATTGATGGTTTTCAATATATGTAAATTAATAAACATGACAACTGTAACAAAAATAAATAAATAAATAATATGGGGAGGGGGTACCATAAGCAGGAGGTCAGGCACAGAGGTGCACACCTGTAATCCCAGAGGCACAGGAGGCTGAAGCAGGAGGATCAGGAGTTCAAAGCCAGCCTCAGCACCTTAACAAGGCCCTGAGCAACTCAGCAAGACTCTGTCTCAAAATAAAAAATAAAAAGGGCTGGGGATGTGGCCCAGTGGGTAAGTGCCCTGGATTCAATCCCCAGTACCAAAAAAAAAGAGCAGGGCCAGGCTATCTCGCAAAGCTCTAGAGAAGATTCTTTCCTTGGTTCTCCTTACTTCTGGTGGCCCCTGGCAACCCTTGGTCTTTCTTGGCTTATAGAAGTATCACTCCAGCCTCCACCTTTACCTTTACATGTCTTTCCTCCCTCTGTGAGTCTGTCACTTGTTTTCTCTTCTTGTAAGGACACCAGTTATTGGACAAGGGAATCTCACGTGATCCCATCTTAATTACTACCCTATTTCTAAATTAGGTCATATTCTGAGGCTTTGAATGGATGTGAATTTTGGGGACACACAACTTAAACTGCATATAAGAGATGTGGGTGGAGATTCCTTTAAGATATCCCCAAGAGGGTCAGGGAGTTCAGCTGGGTTACAAGTGATGCTGTCCTAACCGGGGAAGGCAGTGACTGAGAAAAAGCTGGACTGCTTCCAAGCAAATTCAGGACACAGACCTCAGGCCCCTGAATGCGACCTCCCCTCACTGCACAGGAGGCCTGGAGTTTGCTTTGAGACCTGAGACTTCCATAGACCACTGCATCTCCCCTGCAACCTGCGCCTCCTTTTGAACTGTTCGGATCACAAGGGTAGAGGCCTGGAGGCTGGCCAAAGTGACTTCCAGTTCCAACTGGACAGGAGAAGATGATGAAGAGAGTTTTGCCCATGAGTTCAAGGGCTATACCAAGAGGAACATCAAGATGAATGATAAGCCAGGATGTCACCACATGAGGGGTAGCTGAATAAGAGGGAACAAAGATGTTGAATTCCTGGCTTTTCAGAAGACTTGGTCAAGATTAAAGCCAGGGAAGGTTTGGAAAGCTATGTTATGAGGCAGAACAAGTTCTTCTGCCTGCAGCCCTCCGATTCCTATGGATCCTGGGAACTGGCAAAGGGTTAGGGTTAGGGTTAGTTGTGAAGGGCAGCAAGACCCAAGCAAATCTGGAGAAGACCTCCCTTGGGTTGCTCTTCCGGGTCAGTGTGATCTGAGGTTATTGAGGACCCTAGGTCACCCAAAAAGTGACAAGGCCACAGAGTGCCCAGCAAGGCCACAGAGGACAGGTAGTTGAGGAGATAACTGATGGTCTGGCAACAGAGGCTGATGGGAACAAGATTCTCAGCCATTACCTGGGGACCAGAACAAAAGGTGCATCTCAACAGAAGGTCAATGCTGGGACACGGTGCTGAAAATGACAGGGAATGGAAGAGTCTGGTTTAGCTGAGTTTTAAGATAGTTAATTTCCCTTTGGAAAGTAAATATAAATAAACTGCTGGTTATTCTGTTTGTTTCAGAGTCCCTCTTGACCCCTCCTCAGGCTCTGACCCTGGAGCAGACCCACATGAGGGTCCACCTACCAGACTCCAGGCCTCCAGACTCTGAGTTAGGCCAATGTTGGGCGGCAACCTGAGACAGGGTGGCTAGAAGGAGAGGTGGGGCATGTATTCCTCTTGCTCCTTCCCTGCTGGCTGCACCTGTGGCCGTAGATCTGTCCTTGTCCTGATAGCTGCAGCTTCTGTCTTCTCTCAGTCCACTCTGGCTTTGAGCAGGACAGAAGTGCCCCTCCTACAGATACCCACAGACCTGAGTTCACCTCCTGCCTCTGGTTTATGACCAGAGTGACCTTGGACCTCTCTGAACCCGAGCTTTGCCATTGGGAGGGTGGGTTGAAGTTGTGGGTGAGGATTGAACAGAAGATTGAGAAGGTGTCTGGAATGGCTATCTGTAACATTGTCACAAATGGCTTTCATCACTCGTTTTGCAGCAAACTTCTCTGTCTCCTTCCCTCCCACTGGCACCTTGAGGAGTCCCAAGTCCTCTCTGGTCCACACTAAGGCAAAAAAAATGATGTCCAGAAACTACTGGCCTAACTTGGGATGAAGTAAATGTGTAACAAAGATTTAGACTTCACTTTTGCCTGAAAATGTTGGGTGGGTAGTTAAAAGTTTTGGCATCTCTGCCTTCATTTTGTATCCATCCTCTTTGTTCTGAGTCACCTTGGATTCCAGGAATAAATTCTGATAGTTAAATATCTTGTGACAATTGAAGCTACCCCCAGGCAACAGCGACACTTTTAGACAAAGCACCTTTCTTATTGAGACAAGCTCCCACCCTCCAAATTGAGCTAATAGACAGACCACGTCTGATCAAGATGACCTCCTTTGCCAAGAGTGCAAATTCCCCCGTCCTTGCCCTCATTCCCCTTTCTGTAAAATCTCCCAAAGTCATTGTCAGCCCTTCAAAGACAGGGATAAGGACATTGTCCCCTCGCCTTCCTGGTGCAGCTGCACTAATTAAAGTTCCTTTTGTGATTTTCACTACTACTTTTTTTTCTGTTTTTTGGGGCAAGTGATTGGACCTAATTTGTTGAATCTCCAGGGTCCTCTCTGCTAGGACTCTGGTGACAAATGGGCATGCTGAGCCTGATTTTCTCCCAACAATTCAATAAAGATGATTAGATAAGATGAGGGCTTGATTTAGGAGAGGAAGGATAGGATGGAAATCAAAATGGAGAATGAGCCACATGGGGTAAGGGGAAATGAGAAGTCCTTGAAAGGCAGGGAGAGGACTTTCAGAGGACAGCGTGTGCTGAGGGTTGAGAGTCCGCCCACCTTCAACCCTGGAAGACTGACCTTCATAGCCCTGGACCTGAGTGAACCACCAGAACAGACTGGACTTTGGACCCCTTTGCAAGGATGAGCCCACAAAGGACCCCTTAGAACTCAGGTCTGATATCACTCTACTCCTCTGCCAGAAGTTTCCAGAAGTTTGCCTTTTCTGAATAAAAGTTGAAGTCCTTGCTTGGGCTACTGCCTTCTGCAATCTGGTCCCACCCTCTGCCTGAACTCAGCCCCTCCAACTTGGCCCCCCCACAGCTACACTACGCCCTTGCTGTTCTTCAAACATGACAGGCACACTCCTGCCCCTGGACCTTTCTGTTGGCGGTCCCCTCTGCCTAGAGCACACTTCCCCATGTATCTGTAGACTTACTCTTTTCCCTCCTTAGTCCCTACCCAAATGTCACCTTCTCTGACCACCCAGTCTGAGAACCACACCCACCTAGCTCTCCTACCCACTTTCTGTTTATTTTTCTCCATTTCTGTTCCCATCATTTCATTCTAATATGCTGTCTGTTTGGTCATTTACCTTTCCACTAGAGTGCATGCTCCTTGAAGGTAGGAATTTCTGTCTCTTTTGTTCTCTCTCTGTCCTCAATATTTCCGCCCCCCCCCCACCTTATCTCAGATTTCCCTTTCCACAGTTTCAGTTACTAATGGTCAACCATGGTCTGAAAATATTAAATGGAAAATTCCAAAAACAAATAATTTGTAAGTTTGATTTTGTGCTCTGTTCTGAGGTTTACTTGAACACAAGCACTGTGATGCTATAGCAATTAATCTGATGACTGAGATGGCTAAGTGACAAACGGGCAGGTAGTGAATACGGTATAGATGTGCTGGACAAAGAGTCAATTCACCTCCTGGGCAGGAGGGAGAGGGATGGCAGGATCTCATCACATCACACAGAGCAGCTTCCTGAGGGTCCACAAGAAGGTCAGTGGCAGCCTGGCAGCCTGATGCCATGTCACAGAGCCTTTGTCACCCCCCTCCCCCTCATCTCATCCTGTAGACACTGCTACCTCACAAGGAGAGGAATGTGAGTATGGTGCAGGTAGATATTTTGAAAGAGAAACCAAACACATAACTTTTATTATAGCATATTATTGTAATTGTTCTATTTCATTATTAATTGTTGTTCATCTTGTAATTTGCCTAATTTATAAATTAAACTTTATTGTAGGTATGTACAGGGTTCCAAAGTTTCTGGCCCCCACTGACTGTCTTGGATGGATCCTCAGTGGATGGGGGTGGGGGCACTGATTCCAAAGCATTGCCTAGTACAGAATAGGCTCTCAATAAATATTTGTCAGATGAAAGACCTATAACCCATGAAATTAAAAGTGGTGAGCTGTGCAGCTCTGACCACTGTGGCATAAGTGGATTCTTGTAGAAACAATTTCTGGGTTGGGTATGCAGCTCAGTGGCAGAGCACTTGCCCAGAATGTTCAAGGCCCTGGGTTGAATCCTCAGCACTGCAAAAAAGAAAAGAAACAGTTTTGGGGTGTTTCCAAGCAAAAGGGGACTGCAAGTAATATACAGTATGACTTAGACAATACTTCAACCTGTCAGTTGAAGTAAGTAACTGAAGGCTGTCAGTTAGTAAGGGTAAAAAATGTTGTAAGAAACAACTTTAGTGCTCGCTTCGGCAGCACATATACTAAAATCGGAACGATACAGAGAAGATTAGCATGGCCCCTGCACAAGGATGACACGCAAATTTGTGAAGCGTTCCATATTCTTCTGCATTAGATTCACTCATGTGCAGTTTGCACCCCAATAAAAAACGCTTCTTGCCCGCGGGTTCTATCTTTAAAAAAAAAAAAAAAAGAAAGAAAGAAAGAAAGAAAAAGAAACAACTTTAAAAATAAGTCATGGTACAGATATGGACATGGCATGATTATAAACAACCAACCAATTGTAAGACTATTGAATCCACCTGTCCTTCATGAAAGACACATTGTTTCTTCTTCATTTTTTGTTTTGTTTTGTTGTTGTGGTTGTTTTATGGCTGCATTATAGTTGTTACTGATGATGGGATTTATTGTTACATATTTATAGAAGGGCAATATAACTTGGTCAATATTCCTCCCCATCACCCCCCCCCCCATTCTCCTCCTCCCATCTCTGGTCTTTTTCCTCTGTTCTACTGATCTCCCTTTGATTTTCATGCAATTCCCTCCCCCAACTTTCTTTTCCTTTTTCCTTTCTGACTTACGCATATGCGAGAAAATACACAACCCTTCATCATCTGAATTTGGCTTATTTCACTTAACATAATGTTCTCAAGTTGCATCATTTTATTTTTCTTTATGACTGAATAAAACATTTTCTTTACCTGTTCTTCTGTTTGTTGATGGACACTTAGGCTGGTTCCATTGTTTGGCTATAGTGAATTGCACTGTTATAAACCTGGGGATGCATGTGTCACTGTACTATGGTGACTTGAATTCTTTAGAATAAATACTGACAAGTGGTGTAGCTGGGTCATATGGTGGTTTCCTGTCTAATCTTTTGAGGAAACTCCATACTGATTTTCATAGTGGTTATCTAATTGTCAATTTCACTGGCAGTCTAAAAGTGTTCCTTTTTCTCCATATCCTCTCCAGCTTTTATTATCATTTGTATGCCTGGTTACTGCCATTCTGACTGATGTGAGATGAAATTTCAGTGTAATTTTGATGTACATTTCCCTTAATGTATGAACACTTTTTTTATACATTTGCTGGCCATTTGCATTTCTTCTTTTGAGAAGTGTCTGTTTAATTCATTTGCCATTCATTAATTGAGTTATTTGTGGGGTTTTTTTGAGTTCTTAATATATTCTACAAATATCTTCTGTCAAAAGAGCAGCTAGCAAAGATTTTCTCCCATTTTGTAAATTCTCTCTCCACATTCTTGTTTCTGTTGCTGTGCAAAAGCTTTTTAATTTAAAACTATCACATTAAATATTGGCATTATTTCCTGAGCTTTAGGGGTCCTATTGAGGAAGTCATTGCCTGTGCCTATGTGTTGAAATGTTGACCCTACATTTTCTTCTAGGAGTTACATAATTTTTGGTCTGATTTCTAGGTCTTTGATTCATTTTGAGTTGCTTTTGTTCAGGGTGAGAAATAGGGGTCTCTCTCATTCTTCTACATATGGAGAATCAGTTTTCCCAGCACCATTTGTTAAAAAGGAGGCACATTGTTTCTTGAACAAAGAAGGAAATGTTGCAACTGTCTGTTTAGCTCTGCAGTGGATAATAGGGTCAGAAGATTGTTTTGCTCACTGACTTTCAACTTTGAGAATCAAGACCACAGTTTCCCAATCAATTTCTTAAGCATCTTCATGAGGTTTGCCATAGCCTCTGATATATACATTATTTAATATTTCTATTCACCTCAATTTTTTTTTTTGTCTTCTAGGGACTGAACCCAGAGGATACCTTACCATTAAATTACACCCCCAGCCCTTTTTATTTTTTACTTTGAGATAGGGTCTCACAAAATTACTGAGGTTGGCCTTGAACTTGTGATCCTCCTGCCTCAGCCCCACTACTCTGTGGGATTACAAGCATATGCACCATGCCTGGCTCACCTCAATTCACTTGGAAAATTTAAAAATGGACTTTAAAGTTCTCCCATGCAATTAGATCTGTGAAATAACAAATAGAATATATATATATATATATATATATATATATATATATATACACATATATATATATATTCTTAATGTATATTGAAATTAACATGAGGTTATTTTTAAAATGCTTCTTGATAGTTAATATTGTACAATAGGACACTGTGGAATCTGCTATAGAAAGAGCTCCAAAATTGTTTTTAAAAGTAAAGAATGGCTGGGTGTGGTGGCACATGCCTGTAATCCCAGTGACTCAGAAGGCTGAGGCAGGAGGATCCCCAGATTTGAGGTCAACCTGGACAATGTAGTGAGACTTTGTCTCAAAAGGGGTTTGGGGGTGAACTGTAGATGTGGCTTAGTGGTAAAGGGCCCCAGGTTCAATCCCCAGTACAGATAAATAAATAAATAAATAAATAAATAAATAAATAAATAAATATTTAAAAATAAAGAACATGAATGCTATTAATCTTAACAATTCAAAATAAAGGAGAAAAGGGGGAGGAGGAGGGGAGTCAAGTTGCTAAAGTCCTCATGGTGCAAGGGACTGATGTTTAGAGATACAGAGGCTAACAACAGAACCAAAAAAGTGTAATAATCAATCATTGGAAGGAGACGTGGAGTGAGCCAAGTGCAATGAGCTAAGTGGTGGGCAAATGTCATTTTTAGTGGGTAATCCAAGATCTAGCAGAGAAGAGTAAGCCTCGCACCTGTGGAACCCTAAAGCTTTAAACAGCAGTGGGTTTTGTTGTTTCTTAAAGGTGCCTCTGGAGCTTGGACAGGAGGAGCACTGCTGTGTATTTCCAGCATCAGTTCTTCTGGGCTACTTTTTTTTAATGTGCCTGTATTACCATGGTAACCAGGAGGAGCTGGAGAACTACCAGCCTCTGCTGACCCCTGCTGGCCCACCACCTCCACAAGTCATTTCCCAAGAATTCAGAATCCTACCACCTCCATGACCCACACCTCAGAAACTGCCTTTCTGCATTCACTGCCCCAAGGATGCCTCTGTGGGCCCCCACAGTGCACCTGGGACATTGCTCTCTGGGCCCACCTGTGAGGCCCCTGAGCTCTGACAGCGCCACTGCTCTGACCTGCATTCTTGTTCCCTTGGCCCTGTCTATATGGATTGGGTGGGGTTTGGGTCCCAGGATAGGAAGCCAAGTCTCGTGGGCTCTAGGTGAACCCAGCAGTTGGGGAGCTCCAAGACTTTCCTTAGGACTGTAGATCTTCCAACAGAGCAAAGCTTCCCTGTGCAGGGACAGAAAAAACTTGCGTTGTGAGATTCTGGCTGGTGGGGACAGAGCTAGGACCAACACTGACCACTGAGGACCAAGTCTTGGAGGAGGAAAAAGCAGCGAGACAGAAGGAAGCAAGCCCACATACCTGCCCACCCTCTGCACACTGGGCCCACAGACCTCAGGATCTTGACAGTGCAGGGCAGAGCTGAGCTCACAGGATTTTAGATTCAGGCCAAGTCACATCATCTCTCTGAACCTCATTTTCCTCATCTGTAAAATGGGAACTCCAAATTGCAAGGGCAGAAACCCTAACTGAAACCAGCTTCAGTCAAAAGGACCATTAAATGACTCATGCTAAATACAGCTAAATACAGGAGGTGATGGGTTGTCTGCCACCTGGACAGACTCACATCCCCAATAATGGATATGGAGAATGAGAAATTCCCAAGATAATGAGGCTCGAGAAAAGGGAGTAAAAATGAAGGCCATGATTGGCAACTTTCATCTCCCAAGACAAATGTTTTTCAGGTGCTGACTGCAGGCAGAGAGGAGGTGCTTTATCACCCTTAAAGAAACAGTCTCTAGGAGCTGCTAATCTCCTCCAAGGTAAATCCTCTCCAGACGCTGCCCACAGACCTGAACCAAAAAAGTACAAATTCCTGAATGTCCGAGGAAACTGATATGCATGCTAGACCACCCCTCAAAATAACCTATATAAACCCAGTCACTTTCTTTGTTCATTGGGTCATTTTCCACCAGGAAGGTGGGTCCACGGGCACCATTTTATCCCAGCACCCCCTGAATAAACAGCTGAGATGACTCGTGAGGTTTGTGTCCTGCCTGGTCTTTTTGTGTGAACACTCACCCCCTCACCCGCTCTGCTCTCCCTGCCAGTCCTGCTCATAGCTCACTCTGCACTCGACCTTGCCTTGGAGACACAAGATGGGAGGGAGACAACTGTAAATTTCCTCCTCCCTTTCTTCCCTCAACATAACCATCCAAAGTGCAGGGCACAGGACCTGTCCGGATGTCCTGCACAGCATAGAAAAGAACTCTGTTTTCTGTACAATGGTGAACGACTCTGAAACTCACTCACTACCTTCTATTTGCTTTCCTTTCTTTTCTGCCTCATTCTTTTTCCCTCATTCTGTGCCCTAGAATTATACTCCCTACAAAGGTTTAGGACATAAACTTTGCCTTGGGGACTGTTTTCTAGGGAACCCAAGATAAGCTAGCTTCTTGTAAAATGGAGCCATAATAATTCCTATCCCATGGAGTCATAGTGAGTTAAATACACAGAAAGCACTTAGAGCAGCGTGTAAACTTTCAACAAATGCTAGTGTTGCCAGGTGATGTGGCGTGTGTGCCTGTAGTCCCAGCTACTCAGTACACTGAGGATTGATTGAACCCAGGAGTTCAAGGCCTGCCTGGGAAGCATAGTGAGAACCCTGACTCAAAAAAAAAAAAAAAAAAAATAGGGTTGGTATTTGTTATTTTTAGCACCCTGGCACCCAAGAAAAGTCTGGGCACGGGGACAGAGGCAGGTCATCAAGAACAGAATGGAGGCTTGGATGACTTCTTCCAGAGCATAGTGATGGAGCCTTGGAACTGAGGGTGCTTTCCCAGGCTGTATCCTTTGACTGGCTACACTTGAAGTTGGGGGAGAGGCCAGAGGCTGGGGAAAGAGCACTGAGTGAGCAAGACCTGGTTCCAGCCTATGTGATTCTGGGGGAGGCCTTCTTGATTCAGAACCTGTTTCCAAGTGGTATGGGTGGCACATGCCTATAAACCCAGCAACTCAGGAGGGTGAGGCAGGAGGATTGCAAGTTCAAGACCAGCCTCAGCAATTTAGAGAGGCCCCAAGTGATTTAATGAGATCCTGTCTCAAAAACAAAACAAAACAAAAAAACTGTTTCCTTGTCTGTCAAATGACTACACGGATTGAACAAAAGTTCAATGAGTACTTATCCCAGATGGGGTTTGAGTGTGTCAGAACTGGAAAGGCTTAGAGAGAGTTCCTCCAGGCCTCTGCCTTCATTTTATAGATGAGGAAACTGTGGCATAGAGAGAGGGGATAACCTGGTCAGGGTGAGGGAAAGGGCTTGTGGTATTGGACAGGGACAGAGTAGACAGGGGAGGGGTACACAAGTCCTTATCTCTGAGCCTAAGAGTAGGCCTGGGAATGCCTTCCTCTGGCTCAGACCCCAACATCAGTGATCTCAGAAGCGAGTGTCTGCTATGAGTCTGGGGACCACTCCAGTCTCTGCCTAGGCTGGCAGATGTGGCTGGGAAAAGAGGGGGAGGGGAATGGTAGTCTCAGCTAAGACTCCGGTATCCTGAAAGGCCCAGGGAACCAGGAGCCAGGGCCAAGTTCGGCTGAGCAGAACAGTGCAACTCACCTGGGAACTGCTCACCTAAGCATGGAGAATTTGCTCCCCCGCTCCAACTCCATGTCCTATTTAATGACAAACTTCTCAGACCAGGCTTAAGGGTTGGGCAAACAGGGTGGTATCTGGTGGATCCAGGTGCTCTCAGATTCTAGCTGACCCTTGCTTCTTCCACCTCCTGCTCCTTCATGTCCAGAGGAAAAAGAAAAGAAATTCCCAGACAAATTCACCCTTAGGGTGACTGCCTGTTTTTTGGTCTTCCAAAACAAGTGGGGAGGGGTGTCACACTAGTGCCAAATTACTCACAGCCAGACATTCATGTCTAAGATTTTATGTGTGCTTACAACAGCCCCGCCGGGAGGCATTATTACAACCCCTATAGTACAGATAGTACTGAGTGGGGTAGGCATGCCAAGGTTCCACAGCAAGCCAGGTACAGGTGCGAAACTAGGACCCAGGAAGACCTCTGACCCAGGCTTCTTCTCCAGTGCCAAAACCTCCCAAGCTGTGCTGTGGGGGCTCAGAGGAGGGCTCTGTGGCCAGCAGCTGGGGAGCATATGTGGTGGTGGCACTAACCAGAGCACAGAGCCTTCTCTGCTTGTTCTCAAGGGGCCCAATAGAACTCACAATGCAGAGTCACAGCTGAATGAATTGTTGCCCAAGAATCTAAAAGTCATTTTTTTTTCTTTTCCCAAATAGGAACCTACCTGCTCCAATAGACCCCTGTTGCCTGGTAGGATTTGGGGACTGCCATTCTTTTTTGTTTGTTGTTTTAGTTTTGTACTAGAGGTTGAACCCCAGGTTGCTCTACCACTGAGCTATATCCCTAGCCCTTTAAAAACATATTTTTTTTTTCTTTTGAGACAGTCATGCTAAATTACCAGGGCTGGCTTTGAATTTACAATCCTCCTGTCTCAGGTTCCCTAATCCCTGGAATTACAGGTGTGCACCACCACCTCCAGCAAGGGGCTCCATTCTTTGGGGGTTTCTCAGAGGCAAAATCCAGACCAACTTTGACCCCCTCCCTAAGAAGGCAAAACAAAGCCCCATAGGGAAAAGAACCACTCAACCTGGCTAGATGAGAACAGGTGGGGTCAGTCTTGATCAACACTTTCTGGGGACCCCAGGAGCACAAGTCACCTCATCCCCATGGACATTTTCAGCATCCATAATGGTTTCTCTTAGGACTTTACCATTTATAAAGAGGATTCTCACTGCAGGGCTGCAGAAGGCTGAAAAAGGTGGCGTTGAGAGACAGTGCTGGTGGGCAGAGCCCTCCAGATGCTGCCTTTGAGGCAGGGGCCAGATATCCTACATTCTCTGACTTCCTCATATGTTCCGTGGAGATTTCCCTCCACCACTGTCAGTTAAATGGACACTTTGGCCTGGTGCCACGGGTGCCTGCTGTCTCTGCTGGTTGCATGCTCTGATCCACTCAGTGCATGAATGCAAGTAAATGTGGCCATGCATCCATCTCTCCACCCCTCTATTTCCCTAGCACAAATTCCCAAGCACTTGTGATTGCACTAGTGGACACCTTGGGGGCTCAGGGATGAGCAACACTGGCCTACTTGTAAGGAGGTACAGCCAGTTAGGGAGCGAGCCATTGACACCAAAAATGAGGGAAATAGTACCATTTTAAAATGAAGCTTTTATTGCATATGAGGCTTGGTGCTGAAACATTTTATGCACATTCTCTCATATAATTCTCATGTAACCAAATCAAACCACTTATTATTATTGTTGTTGTTGTTATTATTATTATTATTCAGATGAGGACCTAAGAGACAGGCATTGACTTGCCTAAGGTTGATCACACAGGCAGGAAGTGATAGAGCAGGCTTTGCACCCAAGCAGTGCTACCTATCAGAGCCACTGGCTGCACATGGGACTAAGGAGAGAGGCCACTCTCACCTGAGGGTCAGAAGTGGTTTCTTGGTAAAACTGACTTTTCAGTGGGCCTGGAAGAGGGATCAGATGGGAGACACCGAGTTTGGGGCCGTGAGAATTCTAGGAACAAGGTAGAAAATGCAAGGCATGGACAGGACCAAAGAGAAACACGCAGGCCCGGAGAGGAGGGGGTGAGCATGGACTGACAGGATGGTGGGTGCAAGTTTGTAGATTTGAGGTGCTGCTGCCAGGCTAAAGGTATGGAACTGTGGTAGACAGAATTATGACTCCTGATGACACCTAATTTATTTGGGCATTAGGTATCATCTCTAATACCTTTAATGTGTGACTATTAGTTTACATGTCAAAAGAGACTTTGCACATGGGATTAAGTTAAGGATTTTAGGCTGGGATGAGTATTTTGTACTGTCCAGGGATCCAGTGTAATCACAAGTGTCCTTGTAAGACAGAGGCAGGAGAGGTAGAGTGAGAGAAGTGGCTATCAACACAGAGTTAAATTTGAAGATGCTACACTGCTGGCTTTAGGAAGTGAGGAAGGGACCACAAGCCAAGGAACACGGGAGGCTTCTAATAGCTGGAAAAGACAGGAAATGAATCCTGCCCTATAGCCTTACTAAAGAATGCAGGCTACAAGTGCCTTGATTGTGGCCCAGTGAGACCCACTTTGGGTTTCTGACCTCTGGAACTGTGCAATAACTGGTGTGTGTTGTTTTCAATCATTGTGTGTGTAGTCACTGGTTATAGCAGCCACAGGACACTAAAACAGGGCTCTTGCCTGGGCTTCATTTGGGCACTGGGGCTTCAAGCAACATTCTTCAACTGGCAGTTTAGAAAGCTGGATTCAATTTCCCAAACATTTGCTAGCACCTTCCATGAACCAGGCACTATACTAGACCATGGGGAGGTAGTAAAGAGAGATGCAGTCCCTGCCTTGGGTGGAGCTACAGTGTCACTGGAGGGCACACCAACTGCCACATTGGATTACAGGTGGGTACAAGCTGAGAAGATTATCACTAACTGGCAGCCTGAACAGAATCAACTTCCAACTGGCAGCTGCAGAGTCTTTGTCCAGTTGAAAAGGGGCTTATCTGAGGGACTTGGAGAGGAGTACTTCTCTGCCAACATGCCAGAGACAATCTGGTAGTAGTTGCTGTAAAAATTTTGTGCCATGGATGCCCACTGCCTTCTTAGCATGGCAGCCCGAGGGTCTCAAAGGCAACAAGGGATGGGGCCATAAGGGATTTCTCAAAGTACCAAGTGGGAGTCTCCACTGATTGGGGAAGAGTCTTGGGAGAAAGCAAGAGGGGCATTAAGTGCCACCCCCACCCCACCCAGCAATTCCACTCCTAGGGGTAAATCAGAGAAGTGTGAGCATGTCTTTGCCAAAAGACATATACCAAGACGTTACTGGTGATGACCCAAACTGAAAAGAACGCTAACACCCACTGATAGTAGAATGGATGGCTAATATGGGGTATATTCCTACTGTGGAACCCTAAACAACAATGAGAATTAATGGACTATTATCTCAGCAGCAGGGATAATTCTCACCAACTTGATATTGAACAATGAAGCCAGATGCAAAAGCATAATATTACATGGCTCCATGTACATGATGTTCACAAAAAGGCAAAACAAATCTATGTGTTAGAAGTCAGGATAGGGGTTCCCATGGGGCAGGTGGAGTGGACAGGACAGTGATTAGAAGATGGCACAGGGGGTCTGGAGGCACTTGCAATGTTCTCTTTCTAATTCTGGACGTGGGTTAAATAGGAGTGTTCACTGATCATTCATTGCACTGTATACTTACGATTTGTGCATTTTTCCATGTATACATTCTATTACAATATATTTGGAAATTTTTTTGTTGTAGGTGGACATGATACCTTTATTTTACTTATTTTTATGTGGTGCTGAAGGTCAAAACCAGTGTCCCACTGCTAGGCAAGTGCTCTACCACCGAGCTTACAACACCAGCTTATTTTTTTTAATTATTAACAAACATGCTTGGGGGTATTTTGGTGGCTGTATGATGTAGGGGACATTGACTTGGCATTAAGAAGACCAGGTTCTAACCTTAATCTGCCTGAGTTAAGATACTTTGTGATCCTGGACGAGCTCCGAGCCCTCTCTGGGTTCTAGTTTCCTCCATCCCAATTGTGGAAGGGTGTGTTTTTGGATTATATGATTTTTGCAGAAACTCAGCAGAATTCTACATTCTCCTTATGAGAGAAAGAGACAGGGAGAGAAAGAAGAAAAGAGCAAGCCCAGGATTTTATTGGAACTGGAGATATTTTCCTGTTTTCTTGTTAGAGTGGGCATGTGATGATTTGGCTGCACTTCTAAAGAACCAGTTATTTGACCTTGACTGCACAGACAGGAGTGTGGTGGACCGGAAAGAACGTGGTGGGCTTTGGGATCGTTCAGTCTGGGTTGGAGTTCTGGCAGGGTCCCATCTTAGTTGTGTGTGAGCTTGAGCAAGTTTCTTAGTCTCTCCAAGTCTGTGTTCTCACGGAAGCCCATGGTCACCCTTCTGGTGGATGTGAAGATGAAGAGAGACATATCTGGTGAAGACCCTGATTTGAGTCCTTGCTGGGACCAGACATTTGATCATCCTGATAATTTGTTGATCCAAACTGGGAGAGCCTTAGAGAGTAGACCCCTTCTTTACCTTGTCGTGGGAGAGGAGCCTCACCATTGTGATGGGGACTCAGGCCTGCCCCTGCCCATGAGGCCCTGGAAGGTGGGGGCCTGGGGAGGGATCACAGAGTTAAAGGGCTGTTCTCTGGTCTGGGAGGGGCATGAGTTAGTGCCCTGGGGATCTGTCTTCCCTCTGTGGGGCAATCCCGGTGCCTTGAAGACCCGCTAACAGCAGGTGCCAGGGAAGTCTTACCGAACTGAAGGAGATACAACATTTCATGCTGTACTCAGCTCTGAGTCCCATGATGTTAGAGGCTGAACTCCAAGGAGGGGTTCAGGATGGAAATAGAGAAGAATCTTGTCATTTGAGGGACAGTTAGAAAAACTGCTGAAGTTGGAGTAGGTAGTTCAGAGAAGACTCTAGAGGTGTGGGGGTCACTGCTTTTGCAAATCCAATAGATTATGGATTTTCTGTCCTTTTATGTGGATACTAGTGTTTCTCTAACCCTGACTCTCAGAGAATCCAAATCTGTTCATTATAATGATGCTTTTCCTAACTATATAATGTATACACATTTATGCAAAAAAATGAAACACATAGGCAAAATAAGATCATAAAACTCATCATTTTAGCATCTGGAGATTGCTGTTGTTAACATTTTTTTGTGTGTGTATCTTTCAGATTCACGTTTGTGATCACCAGGTATACTTGATCAGTCAGGGATCCTGGTTGCAAGCAACTACACTACTTAAGGCATTATTAGCTGCTCTATTAGGAAAATCCCAAAATAACAACAGCTTTATGCAACACAGATTTATTTATTTCTCACATAAATTCCAAACAGGGCTGGATAGAAAGATGTAGAAGTGCTAGGAGATGAATGTGCCTCCCCAAATCTCATGTGTTGAAAAATTAATCCCCAAATTCATGTGTTTGTTATTTGGAGGTAGGGCCTTTGGAAAATCATTAGAATTAGATGAGGTAATAAAGGTAGGGCCCTCCAAATGGCAATATAAGAAGTGGAAGGGAGACCTGAGCTGGCATACTTGCCTGTAATGCTCTTCACCACATTGTGATGCAGCAAGAAGGCTCTTACCAGATACTGGCACCATGCTCTTGGATTTCCCAGTCTCTAAAACTGTGAGCTAAATAAACCTCTATTCTTCATAAATTATCCAGTCTGTGGTATTCAGTGATAGTAACAAAAAATAGATTAGCAGGCTGCTCTGGTTTACACAGTCATACAGAGACCTAGGCCAAAAGTGGCTCTACCCATTTAATACATGGTTTTGTAAGTTACCAACCAATAAGAAACCAGTAAACAGGGTAAAAGAGAGAGTGAAAGACCACGAAGGAGGACTCTGTGGGCTGAAGTGGGGTCCGTACTATTATTTCCATTTGCCAGAAATCAGTCACATGACCATACCTAACAAAAAGACTATTGGAGGATTCATAGAATTGACAGGAGACTAGGGTACCAGGCTGGAGACCCAGCAGTCTCCAGGGAGCTCCAGGGAGCCAGGAAGCAGGAATCAATAAACGTGACAACCACCCCATAGGGACAGGGCCCATCACTCTCATCCCTACCCCCAGCCCTAACCCCCCTGCCAAAAATTGCCTCCAATTCTTCCTTGGCTTCTGGGTCACTCTCTTGGGACCAACATCATAGAAGAGAGCATCCATCTGACTGAGGAAGCCCAAATCGTGCCTTCATCCAGGAAAGGCTGAATGTGGCACCTTTACCTCAGCACAGGGAGACGGACTTTTTCTCCTACTAGGGTCTTCCACACCCTCCACAGAGAAACAATTTTTATCCTCCACCCAGCTTTATTGTAGCATAACTGACAAATAAAACTTGTATATATTTAAAATGTACAGCATGATTTGATATACTATGTGTCGTAAAGTGGTTATGATAATCAAGATCATATACGTATCTGTCACATCACATTTTTTTGTAGTGAGAACACTTAAGACCTGCTATCTCAGCAATTTTCAAGTAAACAATGCACTATTATTCAATATAGTCACCATGCTGTGCATTAGATACAGAACTTACTCATCTTATAACTGAAACTTTGTACCCTTGACCAACTTCTTTCTGTTCCTGCCCATCCTCCTCACTCCCAGCTACCACCATTCTATTCTCTGCTTTTGAGTTCAACTTTTTTAGATTTCATATATGAGCAAGATGATGCAGTATTTGTCAATTCTCACAAAAGGAGACCATTATTCTAGAAGCTATTCAGAAAGAAGATTGGTGCTGTGTAGTCAAAGCAACAAGTTTTTATATTATATCACACTACTATATTATTGGGCCCAGAACTCTGCCCTTTCTGCAAGTCTTGCCCACTCCCAAGACCCCACAACCAAGTGGCCATAGTCATCCCAGGATTTGTACAGCAATGGAGAAACATCAAAGTCTTAGGTAAATGGAATTGCCTAAAAGCCTCATGGAAAGAGCCATGAGGAGTTCAAGCACTTAAAGTAGCAAAGTTGCACCAAGGTTTCAGTTTTAAGGCCCCAAATACACAACAACAACTTGTCCAACCCTCCCCATCACCAAAACAACCCACAACTGATAAAAGCAGCCAGAGGGACAGGAAAAAGAAGGCCTGCAAATGTAAATTTTACCTTCAATTCCTCAGTTTAGAGGTGTTTTGTCTTTTGGGAACCCTACTCCACAACTGCTGGTCCTTGATATGTTCCAACCGGCATCCGAAATAAGAAGTACTCAATCCGAAATAAGAAGATGCTCAATGTTGTTGCTTCTCAAGGAAATGCAAATTAAAACCAGAGATGTAGACTATACATTTACCATAAATGGCTAAAATGAAAAAGACTGATATCCCCAGCATTGCTAAGGGTACAGAGCAACTAGAACTCATGTACATTGTTGGTAGGAGCATGCAATGATGGAACCATTTTGGAAAATTGTTTAGCAGCTATGAAATAATAAATATACATATTTATCTCTGCCCAATATGTCCCTGGCAGAGAACTCTGAAAACCACTGTAATTTCCTGAATAATAGAGAAGCTGAGAAAATATTTTTTGACCCCAGTCTCTGACACAGACTTCTAAATCCCTTGGGATCCCTTGGGCAACAGGAGCATCTTTTGTTCTAATAAGGTGACTCTTGGTGGGTTCCTGGATAGCCTCAGAATGGGAACTGGTTGTCAGGGGAAAAACTACGTGGTTAAAGTGTCAGAACTTTCAGCCCTACCCTCCTGAACTATGGGGAAGGAAGAATCCCCGAACCCCATGAGACTGAGTTAATCATCATTGGCCAATGATGTGATCAGTCATGCCTACACAATGAAACCTCCATAAGATCCCCCCAAAACACAGGGTTCTAATGGGCTCCAGGACAGCCAAAACCATTCTGAAGAGGGGGCAGAAGCTCTGTGCCCCTCCCCACATGCCTTACCCTATGCATTTCTTCCATCCAGCTGTTCATTGTAAGGTCAGAGGTGGGTGACCAGATAGGAGTCAATCCAAAAGCAGCTGAACAAGGCTTTATTGGGTTTGGTTCACCAGTCCTCCAGGGTGAAGGCCAGGGTAGAAGACTGGGGAATCTGCACGTGGCTCTGGTGGCCAGGAACTTTATAGTCCAGAATTGGCTAGGGGTGCCGCTGAGTGACAAGTGGGTGCAAGGCACCATTAGGGTTCATCGCTGGCGTCTGATTGGTTGTTCTTTGGCGTGCGGGGGCTATCTGATGCCCTGCCCCCATCCAGCTGCTCAGATCTCCCTAACATTCTGGTCTTTTTGATGATATATGGTGCCAGAGACCATCTGGTTACTTCCTGCTTTTGGGGGGGCATTGTGGGGAGAAGGCTCGGATGTGGGTTCCATAGGGAGGCAGCTGTTAAGAACGCAAGAGCATTTGGTTGTATGTTACTCTGGTGATCTTGCTCATGTGGTTCTGGATGAACCTGAGAAGACAGGGAGCAATCATTAGTAGCAATCCTATCACTAATATGGGAGTAAGAATAGGGGTCAGCCAGGTGATAAGAGTGGAGTTTAACCATCCTGGCCAAGGGTCATTTGATTGTTGTTACTTCAGCCTTTCACTCAGACATCTGAGAGTTTCAACATCTTTTCCATCAGACCAGTTTCACTGATGTAGTAACAACATTCTTCTCTTAGGAAAAGGCATAGTCCCCCTTTGTCTGCCATCAGGAGATCTGGTGCTTAATGGTTTTGCAAGGAAACTTGGGCAATAGATGCTATTTGTCTTTGTAGCAGATGCCTCTACTGCCTTCTGGAGTTGCTGTTCTATCTTTTGGGTGGCATTAAATGCATAACCAAGTCCTCCTGCCACCAACTTGGAGGCTGCAGGTGAGGAAGCTAGGGAGAGTCTGACCACCACTGGTAGGAAAATAGCCCCTTGTAAAGTCATCTAGGGGTAGGTGCTTCTATGAGAGAGAAACAAAAAGACATGAGTACTGAAATGATATTAATAAGAATAAATGTTGCAGCATCTGGAACGTGTCAATGAATATCAAGAAGATGACAGAAGTCAATCTCTCACCAGGAGGTGGAAGAACTGAGTTGTTCCAATAACAAGGTCTAAGAAAGGCTGAAGAGGACAAGGCCTTTATTTGGGAACTTTAACATTGTCAGAGTTATCAGGAATATAAATACAACATTTAATTCTTAATGTCATTGATGTCCCCGGAAAATATAGTTAAGCTACTTAATGTCATCTGAGTTCTGTAAAATACCCTTTTATTGATATGATCTGTGATTAGTGGAGATCTCTATATTTCTGTGACTTAGGGCTAGATAATCATATTAGCAAACAGATTAAGCCTACCTGTGTAGCTTAGGAGGATATGTAGGCCTTAAACTGACTAAAAATTTCTGACTCTGGCAGTTTCTCTTGATAGTTATCAGGCACATCTGCCTAAGAATCTCTCTTTTGTAGTTTCTAGTCTTTACTTATCCTAGAGGGTTAACATAAGTGTACATCTTAAGTTACATTTAACTATTGTTTCTTTTTAAATGCCTAAGAATGGCTATGTTTTGGTTTTTACCGTTTTGCTAGGTGTTTAAGACCAAGCTGGTCAAATTGACCTGTTCCTATCAGGTTAAGAGTCAGCTGAATTCCCACAGGGAACTTGAGAGCAACTTCTTAGCTCCTTTAGTGCCACTTGCTAGGTAGGGTCTCCTTGATGAGGTGGCACCCCTTGGAAGCATCAGGGATGTCTCCCTTTTTCAATGACCCTTCTCTGCAGCAGGTGCACTGAATGGTTTTTCACCCTCCAGTGATCTAATCAATTTCCCTGATCAGGAGGTCGTGTGGCCCAGAGGTTCAAAGCTTCTTAGAGAGGTTCTCTTGTTCCCTGGATTCAGGCTGACTCTGAGGGCAAGAGTCAAATACTGGTTTTTCTTGGCCCCTTTGTTTTAATCTCAATCTCTAAGTTTGATCTTAAACATCCAGCAAGCCAGTCTCACCAGTCATAAAGTAAGAATACTGGGCTTCAACTTTAATGTTTATGTCTTTATAGCTATTTACCTCCTTTTATTTAATTGGGCTCTATATTATCTGTCCTATAGGTGATGGCTTACTATTTCAAATTAATTTAGGTTTTTTTGTTTTTGAAGTAGTACCTCTGCAAAACATTAATCAGGCAACAGTTATAGAGTTTATAAGGAAAATATAAAATGGAATTAACAACAGTAAAACATTCAGTTTGTGTAATAGCTATCTTGAATTTTGGCTGAGCTATTAATTATATCCCCCGTTTGAGATCATAGTAATCTTTACAACAAACATCAAACTTTTGAACACAATTTTAAATGAGTTAAAGTCTGGCTTATTTTGGAGCCAATCTAACATACAGCAGGGTGGGAGGCAGAGCCTTATCTCAGGTAAGGTGGGGCTCTTCATAAATCTTAGGTAAAGTGTTCTAATTCTGAAGCTGACTTTTGCCTCTTTTGCCACAACCAGCATGACCAAACTTTCAGGTCCAGTAAGGAGCAAAGGAGGATTGGAAAATAAAGATTTATAAACACAGGTTTTGAAGATTAAGCTGGGATCAGATGGAGTTCTGTTCTCTGATGGAAATGCAGATCTAAGGAGTTACACCAGCAATCTTTATTTATATATGTCTTATTATCAGTTTAAAGATTTTGTAAGCATTATTCTTTGTATTCAGGAAAGTTACAGAGACTAGGACATCTATGTAACTTTTTCACAGCTGCAAAGTGCAATGTTAGGAGTTCTGTGTAGCTCTCAAGAAAGTCCACTGTCCAAAGTTACTGTAAGGTGGGCAGGAACCAGAGAAGGGAGCTGGTGAAACATTGTGGTTGTCTAGCTAAAGAATTCCTTCCTGCCCAGGAGCTGTGTGCCTGAGATCAATGTCAGAGCTGATAGAACTCTTGTACAGAGCTTCCCCGGGCAGAGCACTGCCACAGCAGCCAGGCATCTTGTGCCCCTGCATAGAAACACTCCCAGGCACTGGGCATGCCACAGCCATGAGGTCATCAGAGACCCCCAATCTCAGTTACTGCTGTCCCATCCTCTGCTACTGCCATTCACACTCTTTCTAAAACTTCATTTTACAAAGTTTGCATATTTTGCTTTTAGAGTCTATATAAACCTTAGTTAACATACTATAACACTATATCTAAAATATAAATTAAAGAAAGGCTGAGAGAGCTTTCAACTTTCCCTTTGTGTTGAAAAGTGGCAAAATGCTTCCATGTTTCACAACATTAACCTTTAAATAGATCAGGTTCTCATCTTTCTTTAAAAATACATTTTAATTTTTTATCTCAGTGTAAAAAGACACCATATACCTTATTGATAATAGGTCTGTTATAGAACCTTAACTGATACAAATAAGTCCCCAATAAAATTTACTATTCTTATAAGTTTATAATTACCATTATAGACAAGTTTAGTTTGGAGAACAGCAGCTTGATAAATTTTCTGCTTTAAAAACTTGTGTACCTGGAAGATATGAACATATTTAATATAACCCTGTAAATTAATTGGACATCTCCAAGAAACACACTTGAGTAATCCCATACATGTCAAATCCAATTTACTTATTTTACTATAAAAACCAAGATATCAGATAAATATATTGAATAGTATCTGCTGTCTCCTTTCTGTTGAAGAAAAGTTTTAGAAATAATTGATTAATATCAATTAACATTTTATTAATTTAACCACCTGAAGCCTTGTGAAGTAAGTCATGATATCATGTATATGATTTCTGAACACATAATAGACAACATGATATACACATAACACAAAAGTAAAGGCCTTGTAGTTTTTTATAGGTGAATCTCCATTGCAATGTAACAGATGTTCAAAAACTCAAGGTGAACAAAAATAAGACTAATCAAAAACATTAATGTTATGAGCTCAAAAAACATAGAATTTAAGGAAAAAAACAAGAGTCCTGGAAAAATGACATGACCATTAATTATTACTTTTGCTGGAGTTCAGGTAAAGGACTCTTTTTGCACCTGTGGGGAGAGTTAAGTCTGTTAGGCAGACCTGGTTGGCATGATCTTGTGCTGCCTGCTGGATGTGGGGTCGTTCATCTGGGGTGAGAGGGGAAGAAAGACATAAACATCATGCCAGATGAGATCATAAGCCTGAGAAAGATATCTAAATTCCTTAATATAAGAAGGAGTCAGCAGAGAAAGACCCTAGGTGTTTTCCATCTGGGAAAGATCCTGAAGTGAGAACGGGAGGTGGACTCGCACAATGCCCTCTGCACCAGCCACTTCCAGGAGGGGACAAAGGAGTTCCAAGTTGGGTGGGGTAGGGGCCCAATGAGATCAGGTGTGAGCACTAACAGGAGAGGAGAGAGGGGAGGAGGAGGAGGGACCCTCTGAGGAAGGAGAAAGAGAAGAAAGAGGAGGAAGACTGGCCTGAGTAAAGAGGGGGAGAGTGAAGCTGAAAACGTGGATGAAGAAGCAAGAGAACAATGGGGGAGAGGTTTGGGACCATCTCTGGCGAGGAAACTTGTGCAGTAGAGCAGGTAGAACAAAGGAAGGGAACTAGTGCCAGTCCCAAAATAACCTGAATAAAAGCTAATTCTGACCACTTCTCTGTCCCGGGACAGTAACTGCCCAAATCTGTGAGTTTTTGAAAATCAAAGGTTCCCTCTAGTGGCCATTTTAAGCCATTATCTAAAACGCACTGGGGCTAGGCCACAGTAGAGTAAAAGACCAGCCGCTTATGGCATAAGTCTTGGGCAAGTCCTAATTTAGTGAAATTACGGTACAGACAGCCCAAAGGAGTTTGGGGTCTAGGGAGGACCCGGTGTTTCCCATGGCCTTTCATTATTAGGGTGGGGGGAGCGAACAGGAGCAGAAAGAGGCGTCCCAAATTCTGATCTGTTCACCCAAGGAATGGAAAGTGGGCCAGCCGAAGGCCAAGACATCTCTGCAGCCTTCGAGGGTGCAGAATGGAAGGAGGGGCTTGCTGGAGACTGGACCGTCTTCACAGTCTTCTGGTGCCAAAACGGAACGGGCTAGGTTCTGTGGCGTGCACGACTTACGGACAGAGTGGACGGGGAAATTGAAAGGCCAAGGGAAACGTAAGGGAGGAAACCTACCCCACTCTGTCGGCCCAAATGAGGAGAAACAGCAGTGCGGGAATTTCCTGGTTCGTTTGAGGGAATGGGTGGACCTCAAACCCGTTGTGGGAGGCCCAAAGACCCTCCCAGGTTCCGGCACCAAATGTAAGGTCAGATGCGGGTGAGCAGACAGGAGTCAGACCAAAAGTGGCTGAACAAGGCTTTATTGGGTTTGACTCTTGGGCAAGATTCAGCAGTTCTCCAGGGTAGAGGGCTGGAGAATCCGCACGAGGCTCCGGATGACCAGGGCCTTTGTAGTCTGGAATTGGTTGGGGGTCTGGCTGAGTGACAAGAGGGTGCAAGGCGCCATTAGGGTTCATCTGCCAGTGTCTGATTGGTTGTTCTTTGGCGCAGGCGGGCTACCTGATGCCTCGCCCCCATCCAGCTGCTCAGCTCTCCCTAACATTCATCTGTAGCTTTTGTAATTTCCTTTATAATAAACCAATACGGTATTTCCCTGAGTTCTGTGAGTCACTCTGGTAAATTTATCAAAACCAAGGGAATGGTCGTCATGCAACCCAAATTTATATCCAGTGGGCTATATATCTCTTTCTTCCGAGGTTACAAACCTGAACTTGCAAAGAACATTTGAAGCAAGAGGTAGTCTTGAACTGAGTCCTCAAACTGGTAGTGGATCTGATATTACCTTCAGGTAGGCAGTGTCAGAACTGAGTTAAATTAGAGAACACCCAGCTGGTGTAAACTGCAAAACTGTTTTTGCCTAACTGTTGGTGAGAAGAAACCCACATCCAGCTGCGGGGGGTTTTCCAAGTCCCGCATGGTCAGGGGAAGAGTTTCTGTTGGAGGACGTCGGTGTCAGCCATCAACTAATTACTAATAAACTTATCTAATCAATAAACACAAGAACCAATAATCTTTTCCAATGGAATGAGGTGTGACGGATTGAGCCATACCAGATCTGGCCTCCAACAAGATGGAGGAGCTCACCTTCACCTTTATTTATAGTCCCAAATTGTAAAGGGGCCTGATCCTCTGTGAGGAACAGGATGGGGTGGATGGAGTTAGGGAAGCCATTTGCTTAGAGAATTAGCGCTTCCTCAGATGGTGAGCCAACTCTGTACAAGGCCACCTACTCCCCTGCCGTCTGAAACAGTCTCTCATGACTGCCAGTTTCTGGGAGTCAGACCTCTGTATCCTGTGGCTCAGCCAAGTCTGATTCTGCTAAACATGGATGGCTTTCCACACCCAGCAGCTTAACAGAATTATTCTATGACTTATTCTATGACACATTGCGTCCACTCCCAGGTATTTACAGATGAGAAATGAGGCTACATGTTCACACAATGAATTATACAAGGAGCTTTATTCATGATAGATTAAAACAGGAAACGACCGAAATCTCCATTATTAGGCAAATGGTAAACAAATTGGGGTACATCCATATGACAGCATACTTACAAACCCGTGAACTACATACATATAACACCGTGGATAAAACTCAAAAATATGAACAAAAGCAGTCAGACTAAAATGTTAATACTGTATGTTCCCATTTATGTGGAGTTCAAGAACAAACTTAGTCTGTGGTGATAAAACTCAGATTACTGAGCAAACTTTCTGGAGTGATATTTTATATTTTGATCAGGTAATGGTCAAATGAGTATACATGTGCATAAAAAGTCATTAAGAAGCTCACTTAAGTTTTGTGCACTTTACTTTTATACTTTAATCAAATGCTACCAAATTTAAAAATAAAAAATGGTGGCCCTCTCAGATTATGGTGGTCCCTTTCAGGTAAAAGCACACTTTCCCCAGACTTAGTCCCCTGCTTTTGGGCATGCAGGGAGATTTGCTTCTTCTTCCTCAATAATGGGGGGGGGGGGGCTGGACTTAAACCCAAGGTTCCTGCTGGCCTCCTTTGTGATGCTACAACAGATACTTTCTCTCTCCATGGCTCAGGGACCAGTGGTTCTCTTATTGACTCAGCCTCTCCTCATTCCTCACTGGCAAAATATAGATAGATGGATGGATGGATAGATAGATAGATAGATAGATAGATAGATAGATAGATAGATGAAAGTCACTGTTTTCATTAGTATTTTTTGATTAGTAGTGAGGTTGAACCTCTACACTGTGGTTACTGGCCCTTTTCACATTTTTTTTTAGATGTTGATATATCTTTATTTCATATCTGTATTCTGAACAGAGCTGGAAATTTTCTAGGTCCCTATTCTACAGACCACTTGTCAGCTAACTGGAAGGGAAAGATAGCTCTACCAAGCAAGCATTTCTAAAAATTTTTTTTCCAGCAAGATTCCGCTTTCCTTTCACCTATGCTTCTAGTATAAGGAAGTATGATTTGAAGGGTATTCTTTGTAACAAGGATAGTAACAATAATAAATGGAACCTGCTGCCAATCAAGACTAACTCAGATTGGCTCAGATTCCTCAAATGTATTTCCCCACAGTCCTATGCCTTTCCAGTGGGTGAGGATCCCCTGGCCTCTCTGTGTGCATTCTGCTCCTCCTTCCATGTCTACTGTACCCTACACACACACACACAAACCGCATACACATTTGTGAGTTGAGGAGTCTGAAGATGAGGTGGGGTGGAGGTGAGGAGATGGCCCACCTCATTCATACTTCTGCTCATCCCACGAGCTCTTCTCTCCTTGTTTCTCACCCCTCTCTTCCCTCATGGCATCAGGCCAGGCAATTCACCATCATCTTCTCAGGTCTTGCCCTTAGAATCTCAAACTCCTCTCTAAACCTCTTATCAACAGATTTTTCCAAAGATAGTTTCCATTTTAAAAGTAACTCAAAGCCAGCTACTTAGATGCAGTTTTAGATGCCACTTACCATCATTATAGCAGCTCTGTGGCAACTCTATTTCTGAATGGATTCCAAGCCTGCTCTCCCAATCTCCTGGGCTGGCAAACTGTAGTGCGCTATTCTGACAGAGCAAACAGGACTCAAGTGGGACTTGGAGGCAAGAAGAGTGAGCTGGGTCCAGATGATGGGGGAAGGATTTGGGTTTGATTCTTCAACTTGGGAATCCATCAGAGATTCTAGAGCAGGTCTGTGACTTTAGCAGAACAGGGCTTCTGGAGATTTCACACCCTGGTTGCTGCAGAGGCAGCTGGAGTGGAAGGAGAATGGTTGGAGAGAGTAGGCAGAGGATGCTGAGGGCTTGCTTAAAGCAGAGTACAGGTCTGGGAGACGCCAAGGAATATCCATAAGCTTCAGTAATGGGGAAGGAGAGAGAGAGGAAGATAAGAGAAGCTTTGCAGGTTGAGCCCCTATGTCTGAGGGTGAGGTCAACTCCTTTCTCCTAACCTAGAATAGTCTGTAACTTGCCAGGCGCCATCCTTAACACAGACCATCACTGTTGAGATAGGACTGACTGAGCTGTAGAAAAATCTGAAGAAACCTTTAAGTAGCTTTAACACACAGAGAGTGCATCCTAGAACAATGGTACCATTGTGATAACTGTCTCAGACAGTTTTTCAGCCTTCCATCTTATATGACTTTTTGTATTTCTAAATATAATACTTCTAGGCAGATGCAGATACAGAACTCTTTGTATCAAATAACAATGGTCCACATTTATTGAATGCTGTGTCAAATACTGTCTAGGGGATTTTTATCATTAATATTCAATATTCCCCACAACCCTGTGAGGTAGGTATTCTCTTTCAGAAAAGAAATTGAGGCAGAGAAGTTAGGTAACTTGCTGAAGGTCATACAGCTAGGAAGTGACAGAGTCAATATCACACCCAAGATACTGATGACTTATTTTCTGGGAAAACAAAACAAATTAGGAGATAGCCAAACAGTGTGACCCCAGCTCAGCTTCTGACTATACAAGCCTCGGTGGGTCATCTTTAAAATGTAAACTCCCTCATGAGGACACTTTTGGGAGCAATGAATAGTTCACTATCTCAATTACAGGGATGGTTTGATGGGTATTTTTGTATAGCAAAACTTCTCAAATGGTACACTTTATGTGCAATTCATTGTGTGCCGATTATACTTCCATACAGCTGTTTTTAAAATAGCAATTATATGATGAAATTAAAATATTTATAATATTTCTACAGTGACTTTGTCTTATATGATTCCATTACACTGTTCAAGCACGATATACAAAATGCATGGTCATTTTTGAGTGTGACTATTTTTTTGAGAATTTTGCTATGCCTCAGAAGAACAAAATGTCTCCAAATTAAAACTAAGAGCTCTGATGACTCAAGAAATATTTTATAATCTGACATTGCTGAAAATAGAACACAAAATATGCAAAGATGCTGTTTATAACAACATAGTGATTTTTGCTAAAATAAGTCTCCAGGATTCTACATGAAGATTACCAACTCCAAGATACCTTCCTGACCACCCAGAACTCAATAGAATACTTTATCTTTATGGGAAAAGATGGAGTTAGAGTTTTATTTCCAACTCATTCTTGCCCGCTGTGTGGGCAGCAATCAGGCCTCTTGCAGAGTTGGGACATTAAGGCATTTCACAAACATGCTGGGAGGGCCTGGATATCCTCCCTCTGGACTCTGGGACCTCAGGAGAGGAGTAGCTGACCAGAGAACCTCAGCGTTCTACCCATGAAGACCAAATACCTGGCAGCAGGATCACTCCTTCACTTTCATAGTTTTTCTTCCCAAATAGAGGCCCCTCCAACCTCCACTTGCAGGAGGAAGTGGCCTCTCAGAGAACAGGCCCAAACCCACAGAAATATCTCAGGTCACTTGGGTTTTGTCTGTTCAAGCAAGGTGACAATTGGGCAACTATTTCAATGTTTATTCTTAGAAATTCCCAGGGCATGAAGTGCTGACAAAATTGGCCCACACCAGGGATCACCCAGGGTGCTCAAATGTGGCTAGTCTGCAAACTCAAGGACAAGCATGACCTTAGACTAGCACTGTACTGTCAGTACCCAGAGCTGGTGCCCACAAACCACAGTGGGTGAATCAATGAATTCCATGTGTGAGCAATTGCTCTGTGTACCTGGTAAGCCCTTTACACATTGTACCCATTTGTTTTTACAATTACCCTTTGAAACAGGTGTTCCTCATTTTACAGAGCAGGGAATGGTGGCTCAGAGACAGGTGAAGTAATTTGCCTGAGTCATTAAGAGTTTGGGTTTCTCCAAGAAGTCTTTCAAGATATTGAAACAATGGCCTGGATGATCACTGCTATTTTGGGGGCCATTAAAATATATCCTCTCATTGGAGAAGCCCTGTGTTCTCCCCACAGAGCATGATCCCCACTGTCCCTGATCTCTCTGCTGCCCAGGTACTGTCCTCTCTGCTCTTTCTTGCCACTCTGGCCCTGCATAGTTTCAGTCCCTCTCCATTCTTCAGGCCCTCCTCTTGCTTCTCTGATGGCTGTTCCTCTGCCCACTTCCTAAGGACAGGTGTTCCCCAAGGCTTCTCCCTGGTACTCTTCCTTCGTCTACTCCCTTTCTCTGGGCCAGTCTCTCATACCTGCATGTCCAGCTCAGACCTCTCCAGGAGACCACCCACCCAGGCCCTGATGATTGCTGCTGGTTATTCCCCACAAGAATGTAGCTCCTGCTCTCAGACCTTCAACAGCTCCCCAAGGTATTCAGGGCTCCAGTATACCTGTCCTCACTTCCCTCCCAATTCAGAATCTTCCTCCATCTGCACCCTGTGCTCTTTGCCTTTATTCTGCCGTCCCTTTGAAGCCAGAATCGAGGATAGGCAGTTAGCATAGAAGAGGGAATCTGGTTGAATCAAGGAATGGAGGCCATCAGAGCCTGGGAAGTTGGAGACAGCCCCTGAGATATTGGAATGTCAGTGTTTCCAGAGCCCTTTGGATCACCAAGGTTACCTGCCTAACTACCCTCCCCCAAAGCTGCAGGCAGGGAATTGCTAATTAATGTCCCCTGGGTCCCTACCTGAATCTCCATTTGGCTCTTACCTCTGCCATCTGCTTCTCACCTTTTTTGCCATGTCACTGGCAACTCCTGGGCCTAGTCATGTAGGCAGGAAGGAGAAAGGTAAGCAGGGAAGAGAACAGAACAAAGAAGACCCTAACCTATAAAAGATGTAGGGTGTGCTCACTTCTTGGGAATTCTAAAACATCAGCCATGGCCCCCTTCTCCTTCCCAGAAGTCTGTATTATTACTGCTTTTAAATAAATCTGCTTAATACATGCTTGCCTTGGCGTGCTTCTCTGATGTTATACTTCAACACCTGAGGAAGCAGAACTCACTGGTAAACAGCAGTATCACCTTCAGCATGGTTTCCCTCCCTGTGACCTCTGCTCAACATACTTCTAACTTCCTGGTCTACAGTATGTGCCCTTCCTCCATGAAGTCTTTCCTGATACCCTTCCCCATCTTGTGTGGCTTCTCTTTTTTGGGAGACTCCACAGAGAACCAAGCCAGGGTCCCTTGGGCAACAGTTACTTCTGTGCTTGCTTTCATTCTATCACCCTGAGTCAGGAAGGGAGCCCAGCACTGGGAGTCAGGTAACAAGGCCCATTCTATACTGTTTAGAATTACATCTTCATCTGAGGTCCCCAGATATAAAATGAGGTGACAGGACCGCATCAGCATTTTCCAAATTTCATTTGAGTATTGCCATGCTTCCTTTATTCTTGAACCATCAGTACTATCATATGCTTATTTATCTTTTTAAAGTCCAAATTAAAAGTATACTTTATGTTGTTTACTGTAACTGCAAAACCAAGGTCACTTGTAATAAAGGTTACAGTAAAATGGGGAAAAAAAACCAAGGTAACCATGAAAACAAACACATAACTGATAAATTTTTGTATAAGCCTCAAATCCTACATAGAATTCTGGGAAACAATCTAGATCACCAAAGTCTCTCTCAGAGATAAACAAAACTGTACAGTAATTGAAATGGTAAGGACAAATTTTCATAAGTAGTGACCACTGCATTAGGGAAGAGTTTTCAGCTTGAACTGAGCTCAACTTCTATTTGCACAAAAGCAACTGGGTTTTTTACAGGGAGGATGAGAGAGCTGGGGGAGGGATAAGCAGGGGGGGTTCGGCAGTCACTAAAGTGAAAAACTACAAGGCTAGATTAGTGTAATTAATACTAAGTCAGTTGGATGTACTTGCTAGCAATAATCAAGTTAGGGTTCTGCCCTCCCATGGAGTCTGGGAGGCAGAGGCCTATCCTCAGGTGTTGGCTGGAATAAACAGTAAATTCTTTTTCGGTAGTCTTGAGTTTTCTCAGGCAGGAACTTTAAAGGGGTGGGCACTAGGGTCATCTAGGGATGTACTCTTGAGCTGTTAGAAACCATGTTAGTGTTTGCTCAGTCTCTGTACGTGTAGGTTGAGATCTAGACCAAGATGAAGGCTCAGAAGAGTTTGGTCAAGGAGAGAATGTTAGCTTTTAGTTTAGACAAAAGCAAAAAGTAAAAATAAAAAGTGCATCAATATGTGTTGAGACAATGTACAAGGTGCTTGACAAGGTTGAGGTGGGTATACTAATATCTTTTCCTTTTAAGAAACTTTTTCTGATGCCCAGAAAGGTTAAGACACCTGCCCGAGGTTACACAGCAAGGACTAGGGCTGGCAATTCACAATAGCCAAACTATGGAATCAGCCTAAGTGTCTATCAACAAGATGAATGGATAAATAAAATGTGGTATATATACACCACGGAATTTTATTCAGTCATAAAGAAAAATGAAATTATGTGATTTTCAGGGAAGTAGATGGAACTTAAAACCATTATGTTAAGTGAAATAAGTCAAACCAAGGTGGTCAAGGGTTATGTTTTCTCTCATGTGTGGAAGTTAGAGAAGAAAAATGAACAGAAAGGTGTGTGTAGGGAGCATCTCATGTAAATCAAAGGGAGATCAGTAGAATAGAGGAAAGAGACCAGGAAGTAAGAGGAGGGGAGGGAGGGGGAAAGTGCAGGGGAGTGGTATTGGCCAAAATTATATTGTTATGTTGTGTACATGTATGAATATATAAGAGAAAATTCCATTCATTATAAACAACCAATAAAAAGAATATAAAATAGTGTATAAAAATAAAAATAAAGCCTATAAAAATAAAATATAAAATATTTTAAAAATAATAAAAGTAAAAAATAAAAAGGCACCAATTAAAGTGTGGGGGAAAAAAGCATAATGCTGGTATGTGAACTCCATCTTGCTGCTCCTGGAGTTCACAGCCCCATTCTCTGCTTCTAGGTTCTGACCACCCTTTAAGCCATCCCTTTGTCCCACATTCCCATCTTACCAGTGTCACTGGTTCACAGTACTGAATCTGGGCAAGTACATGGGGCTGCACAGTGGTTCTCAGCTCTGACACATTGGAAGCACCTGGACCTTTAAAAATACAGATGCCTGCAGCCCACCCCAGATGCTCTGAAGTAACTGGTCTGGGGTGCAGCTTAGTCATAGATTTTTTTTTTTTTATAAGTTTCCAGGTGATCCCTGTGAACATTTTCCCTAGAAGCCTCCACAGCTATCATCCCATACCATCCTTACATACTGTCCTTACAAGAGCCCTGTGAGAAAGACAAGCAGTTGGCAATAACTATGTCCTGCTCCTAAAGAAACAAACTCAGAGGCTGAGACTCCTCTAGGTAATAAGATTAGTATGGAATCCAAAATTCCTGATTAACAGCTTTGGGTCTTTGTCCAGAGGCAACTGCTCGACAGGGACATGTTTCAGAGGAAAACAACATCCTCAAGAATTGAAACAAGCAGCCTAATTTCTTCTGAGTATTAAGTCATTTGTCACCCCCATTGTATACGTGGAAGAGGGGGTGGTACCTGCTTCAGCTAAAGGACCCCAGATGAGGCCAGGGAATTCAAGGGAGGTAAGCTGGGGTCTTTCACTCCCTGACAAAATGTTGCACCCGCCGAAACCAAGGCCGGCTAGGGCAGAGAGCCTTGCATTTCTCTTTCTAAACCCACGATTCCACAGCAGCTCTTGATCATGGCTTCTGGGCACATGGCTGGGAACTGAGAGCGGCCATGAGAAGTCGAGGACATAATATTGCACACTTCCAGGTCATGTCTTGGGTGCTACAGCTCTGTCAGGGTCTAGCTGCTAATCCTCATTATATACCCAAAACTGAGTCCAGCAATCTGGCCCTGCCTTAGTGGTCTGTACACTAATGAAGGGCGGAGGGGAGGGGTGGAGAAGAGAGGTCACTGCCCACCGTTGGGAGACTTGGGGGACGTCACTGCTCACAGCTGTGGGACGTCACTGCCCAACGTAGGGGTACTTACGGGATTGACTCCCAGTTGTGGACAGTAGAGAGCCACTGTCCACACCTGGGCCCACCAAAGGACCACTACATATATCAGAAAAGGCTATTTATTCTATCCCTGAAGATGCCACGGGGGGAACCAGTAGCTGCAGGCCTTCGGCAAAGGGGACGCCACCATGGCAGAGGACCCCTACCCACTCCAACCCCCGCCAAAATGCAACAATCCGATGCAGGACTCAAGACGCATCCCTGTCGTGACCGAACAGAGGGCGGCCACACCCCTGGGGAGAAACCGGGTGGGGACCGCCGGGCGCAGCTCTCCCAGTCCAACAGCTCGACCCAGGGTTCCCGCCGCCGCGGCCCTCCAGACCACCCGATCCTAGAGCCCGCCAGCCCCACGGACCCACGCAAGAGCAAGGGGGCGGCCTCGGGGCGGCGGGACGGTCGTCGGAGGGCCGCCTCCACGCCAAAGCCAGCTTCAAAGTCCCCCAGCATGGCCCGCGGCGGCAATCAGAACTGGAGTTCCGGGGAGTCGGACGGTCCGCCGGAGGAGCAGGCGCCGGAGGAGAGCGAGTGAGCGCTCCGGCCCGCGCGGGGTCGGACGTCGGGGAGCGGGGCCGGACGTCGGGGAGCGGGGCCGCCAGCCGCCGTGGCGCGCCGGCCGGGGAGCCTCAGGCGCCGCCGGAACCTCCGCGAAGGTTCTGGGCTTTTGTGGCGTCACCGTCTCCTTGCGGAACCTTCCGCCGGCGCGGAATAAAATCCGCCGCGGAAGAGCGGCGGCTCGAGTGCGGCAGTGCCCGGCGGGGAGGTCGGCCCGGCGCGGGCGCGCGGGAGGGAGCCCCGGGCGGCGGCCGCGACCGTGACCGTGACGCGCAGGCGGGCGGCGGGGGCGCGGGCCAGGGGCCCGGGGGCGTCGGGGACGTGCTGACCGGCCTCGCCCGCCCCGCCCCGCAGAGACAAGATGGTGAAGGAGACCCAGTACTATGACATCCTGGGGGTGAAGCCCAGCGCCTCCCCAGAGGAAATCAAGAAGGCCTATCGGAAGCTGGCGCTCAAGTACCACCCGGACAAGAACCCGGATGAGGGCGAGAAGGTGCGGGGCTGCGCGGGGTGGGCTGCGCGGGGCGCTGGGGTCCTCTGTAATTATTCAGCGCCGCAGGACCCGGGCTGTGAATTATTGAAGGCGGCGGGGAACCTGAGCCGCGTTTGTTGGGGAGGCTGTCTCCAGGCGCCGGTCCACCCGCAGCGGGGCCAGGCCGGGGACAAGGCGGGAGGTAGCCCGAGGCCGAGGCACGCAACGCGGCGCGGTCAGTGGAGGGCACCTGGTGGATCCCCAGCCTGCCAGGCTGAGAACGCGGAAGGTGCGGGGGCCGGAGGCATTAGGATCTCTCTTGAACCCCTGCGCAGCTCATTCATTCCTCCATTCACTCCACAAGTGTTTGTGGAGCCCCTATCCACCATGTCTGCCGGATCTGGGGAGGACCTGGGTAGGCATTGGGACTGACCCATGGGAGCCCAGCTCACATGAGGTTTGCAGGCATTCCTGAAGGAGAGGCAGCCAGGAAACCCGGAAACAGGCGTTCACCACCAGAAGTTGTGTGCTTGCTGTACACCACCGGCTTTGAAGTATTTCTGTGCCTGTATTCCCCATGGATACATAAACCCCAGGGATGAGTTTTTGATAATGATTGGTTTTGGCCAATGAGCCTACCTTTTGCCTGTTATTTGTAAGGTATTGAATAATCACCTGTTCTGTGTTAAGGATGGGAAATCTGTAACCTTACACATTCACTTATAATGCATATTTCAGGTTTCCTGCGACAAATACCCCAATTGATCATAAATACCAACAATAGGCTGAAAATGCTGTGCATTTTAGAGATCTAAATTAAACTTTTCCATCCTGTTTGCAGAAACAGACATTCTGCTTCTTGTCCTCAAGGAAGATATAACCCACCTGTATAGATAACTTGAAGGATCAGGCATTGCAAGTAAACTTGTTGACCTTCCCATCTCTCCCTTTACTTCTTGCCATTTTCTACAACTTGTCATTTCATATAAACTTTGTATGTCCCAGGTGGGTCTTGGGAGTGGGTGCTGTTGTAATGGCTGATAGCAGTGACAAATGGGCCACTTTTGAAACCACTGATCACTCGATTAGTATTTAGGCCTGTGGTAATGACACTTGGATCAAAATACCTGTCTGCATAAGTAATTCCAAGCTGGAGCAAGCTACTTAAAGAAGGTTGGCTGGGTGGCAACAGTGATAGAATATTTATATTTAGCCACATGTGCCCAATGTGGCTGTCACAAGTTGAAAATGCTTCCCTGTAAGACCATTTGTCTGTTACCCACTTGCGTTCTTTTCTATATTTAGGTGGCTTACTGTAGCTTTTAAAGTCACTGGCTTTCTACATGGTGTTGGTGATTCACAGACTCGCTCTCTAAATTCACTGTAGTCTCCTTTAAGGAGGGCTTCTAAGCTTCTAATTTCATGTTTCAGCCGTCTGGCTAATGGCAATGTGTAAGAAAGCCTTCTGACCCTGGTTTCAGGTCAAATCTCACAATGCTCACCAAGAGTAGGTTTTTGGTGGAGGGTACGCTGTTTGATAGGTGTGTGTTTTTGGTGTTCTGAAGCTTTTTAAAAAACAAACAAACAAACAAACAAAAAAAACAAATTAGACTTGCCCTTTACCTGTGTGTAGTTTCACCCTGAATATACCTGCCCAGGCAGATTATTTGCTTTGTTTGAAACTAATATTTATTTATAGCCATGCCCTGAATTAGTGTCACATAAATGAGGCTATTTGCAGTAAGGTAGCAAGGTCCCTCTGGTTTTTTTTGTTGGGGGGGGCGGGGGTGTTGGGAGGTGTTCTTGATGTGCCCACTACCCAGGAATACTGTCCCTTCCTACTTTTCATGAAGGGGACAAAACCTTTTCCTTGAGTTCTCAGCTAAGATACCTTCCAGAGGGCTGCCTCTGACCCACAGATTGATCCAGTAGCTCAGTCCTCACCCTAGTGTAATGGTGATTACTTGTTTGATAACTACCCACTGCCTGTAGCTGTGCCATGGAGGTGCTGTAATGTTTGTTGCCTGGCTGAATGAATAAACAATGTCATGAGAAGAATTGTACTTTAAAAAATTCCAAGTTGGAGGAGGAGAGGGACTCCTACAAAGGCACAGATTGGAAAGGAAATTGCCATGAAGGGAGACTAGGAGGTCAGTGGACATTTGGATTGGAAATCAAAGGGGATGGGGAAACCAGGAACACAGTTTATAGAAATTCTGCTGAAAAGTTCCCCAGAAAAAGGACTCATTCATTCATTCGTTCACTGACTACCTCTTGTTTTGTCACTACTGTGCACTGGGTACACTGTGCAGACCTTCAGTTTTTGGTGCAGTCTATATGTGGTCCTTGTCCACTTTATCTACCACAGGTGGAACCTTTTTATTTTTTTTTTCACCTGTTTCTTACTTTATTATTAATGTCTCTTCAAAAATAGATTAAGCCAGTCCTTTTCCACCTTGCTCTGGGCCAACTGAGAAGGCCGTTGGGGTGTTGGTCTTTGTTTTTTGCCCTGTTGTCCTGTGTTGCTAAGCATTGGGCAGCCTGTGTTTGTTGTCAGACGCTTTGCTCTGCATGAAGTCTGTACTTGTCTCTCTGCAGCTGATTTTCTGTAAGACAGGGTGGCAAATGGCAAGTCGGCAAAGTAGTCCCTTTCAGAGGCCATGATGGAGTTATATTCTTGACTGTTACCCTATTGGATGAGTTTGGTCTTTTAGTCTATTTCATTGTGACACTGAGTTTGAGTAACAGATTTTTCAAGGTAAAAACTCTTAACATTGCAGAAAGTTTCAGGAAAACCCACTGAGAATAAACATCCTGATCACCCTCCTGTGACTTTTCAAGAAACTTTTCATAGAGTAAATCATATATGGTCATCCTGGTATATCAACTTTTTTTCTCTCTCTTCACTTAAAATTTTTTCATAAATACTTTTCCAAGTTGCTGTGTCATCTTCAGAGACATTTTTCCTCAAATGTATAGTCATTCCTTTAAGGTTCTGTAGACAAAGACCATAGTCTGAAAGGTTAGCTGGTCAGAACCTTAATCTCCAAATGGGAGGAGGGGTTTAGGCAGAAGCTGAGCCAGACTTGGGAGTGCTAGTGGCCTTAGAGGTAGGTGGTGGAACCCACTGCTCTCAGCTGGAGGCCCTATCCCACGTGACATCTGGCCTCTGATTCAGCCCTAAGTGAATGGGCATTCCTTTCCCATTCTTAGATTCATCTATTAAGTCCAAGTGTCTTGGGAATATCCAGGTATTTGGTGAGTGTTTCTGGTGGACATTCCCATGGAACATACTTCCGTAGTCCCTGATCTATACAAATAGGCTCAGAAACTCATTGGGGCAGTCTGGCCTACTTTCTGATCTTCCGAACCAGGCACCTAATCCCTATGCCTCAGTTTTTTTTTTAACTAAAGAAAGGGATGATTGTGTATGATACCTACAGAAATAGTGTGAGAATTAACATCAGATCTAACTGCTTTGTGTATGATGCTGATGTCTTTTTAAGACTTAATTTTTTTAATTGTCCAGTTTGTTTTTGTTAGCTATTACTTATTGGTTATCATTTATTAGTTATTTATTAGCTCTTGGCCAGGAAGGGATGACCTAGTATTTCTATCAATTTTGTACTCTTTTCTTCATGGCACATTTTTTCCCCCTGTTTGTTCTATGGAGCCAGTACATTGTAGGATATATATATCAGACTACACTATAGCTTCCAGAGGTCAAGACCTAACCTCATTTATTCATTTCTGAATTCCCAGCATTGAGCCATTCATTTAATGAATATTTATCAACTGTTGTTTACATAGCAGACAGAGTTGCAGGCTCAGGGATGTAGCAGTAGACAAAGTTGACAAAAATCCTGGTCCTTACAGAGCTTGCATTGCAGTGGGGGGTATAGCATAAACAATACATGATAGAAAGTAATGTGGAGAAGAATGAAGCAGGGAAGGGGCTGGGAGGACCTAAGGTGGACTTGCAGTTTTAAAGCTGGTTTGTTGGCGAGGTCACCCTGAGAAAGTAGACTTTGGGTGAAGACTTGAACAAGGTGAGGAGGAGGCTGTACACAGCCAAGGAACCATGGGGGCACATGTTGTGGTGGAGCACAGTTGGCGGGGGTGGGGGGGTGGCGCGAGTGGCGCGAGGCAAGAAGAGAACAAAAGGCAGTGTCAGTTTGAGTTTCTAGGTGACAGTAAGGACTGGCTTTTACTCCCAGTGACCTGGACCACCTTGGGGAGATTGAGGGGCAGATCCCTTATCTTCCAGAGGTGATCTGGTCTTTCCTGGCTCTTGGTACTCCTAACTGTGATTGACATAGTTCATTTACTTGGATAGAAAACAGACTGAAAACTGGACAGTGTAGCACACATCTGTAACCCTAGCAGCTCAGGAGGCAGAGGCAGGAGGATTGCAAGTTCAAAGCCAGCCTCAGCAACTTAGGGAGGCCCTATCAAAAAAAAATAAATAAATAAAATAAAATAAGAAAGAAATCAGGTAGAAAGCTGGGGTGAAGAGGCTGCTGCTGTGTTACAGGCCGGAGAAAATGGTCTCAGCCACGATGGATGACGGTATTGGGGAGAAGGGAGAGAACTGGCATGTATTCTGATTTCATTTTAGAGATGCACAGTAATCACTTGCATAGTCTTCACCTGGGTCTACCCGTTATAAATAAGTTGCCATGTTTGTTTATCTCTTATTACTATTTGCTAAAATTTTTGAGAGTAATTTGCATATGTCATAACTATTCAGCCCTAAATATTTCAATATATTTTTCTTAGGGTTCTTGTTGATATCCATAATTTACAGTTATCAAATGCCAGAAGTTTAATATCAAAGAAATTACCGCACTGGTTCCAATAATGTCCTTTGTAGTCATTTTTTCCCATTGTGTAGAATCCACTCCAGGAGCCCACTGTATTTAGTTTTCCTGTCTTAGTTTTGGAGAATGCCCTGATTCTTACCTTACAATTGAATTCCAGTGACAAATTTTGGGCAAGAATACCACACGTGGGGTGTCATTGTCTGCCACAGGGTACTAGAGACAAATATGAAGTAGTGTCAACAAGATTTGTGGGGAAGAGCAAAAATAAAGGTTTGTACACATTCAGTATCTGGCACGTGGTTAGGTGCTCACAAATGTCTGTGGTTGAATTTCATGTTTATAAACTAGTAAAGTGATTCCCATGAGCTGGAAGCCATCATAGACCTGGAGGCCTGGGCTGTGCTGGTTACAAATAAAGCCCTAGCCTGTCTTGGGTCACCCAGCCAGATTCCATTTCTTCCTATTGGGTGCAACCAGAAGAAAGAGACTTATCCTCCCTCCTGCATCTGTCCCTGTTCTCATAGTGTCTCTGCCACCAGTTCCTGTCCTGTGTGTCCCACTTTACGAAGGCAGTGAATGAAGTCAGAGTCCCAACAGAGAATGTGCCGACTTGAGCTGAGCTGAGGGGCCTCTGGGGTTGTTTTACATTCTGTGGCACATTTGCTTAATAAAACAACTTAAACCTCCCCTCTCTCTGCCTCTCTTTTAAAATATATCTCTTTTGTTTTTTTCTTTTAAAGTTTAAACTCATATCCCAGGCATATGAAGTGCTTTCAGATCCAAAGAAAAGGGACATTTATGACCAGGGCGGAGAACAGGCAATTAAAGAAGGAGGCTCGGGTAGCCCCAGCTTCTCTTCACCCATGGATATCTTTGACATGTTCTTTGGTGGTGGAGGACGGATGGCTAGAGAGAGAAGAGGTAAATGCTTTTAAAGAAATTTAAGCAAAATTTTTAGTTTCTAAACTTGTACATGTTGCTAGAATCTGTATGGATCATGCTTTAAAAGGGTGCAATTGTCATGTTTGGGGATCATTTACTTTAAATAGTTCATCACTTAGCTAATATCTAGGTTGCTTGGATCCCTTAGTATTTTAGTACTTACCTGACACTCTTTAAACATATGAAGGAGTGAAATGGGGTTGTGGATAGAAAGGAGATCAAGTAGGCCTATAATCCCAGCTACTGGGGAGACCGAGGCAGGAGGATCAAAAATTTGAGATTGAGGCCAGCCTCAGCAAATTAGCAAGACCGTGTCTCAAATAAAGGACTAGGGATACAACTTAACAAAGGTGTAGAATGCCCCAGAGCTCAGTCCCCATTATGAGGTGGGAGGGGTGTCACATTCGTTTTGCCCTCTCTGCCTCTGTTATGGGGTCAGGCACTAAAGTGCCTGAGGTTCCTGGTGAAGCCTCTACCAAGAGTGCCTTTGTCAACTCCTGCCCACCCTCCTGCGCTGGCTCTTGGTCCCCCAACCTGAGCCATATCTGTGGGACCCCTCATTTTGATTGATGGGATTCAGTGGTCCTCAGTGTGGACTCTTCTTCCCTTTCTGGTCAGGGGATTTTCTGGGCACTGGTTCACCGTTTATGTTCTAAAATCTTTGTAAAACAAACGATCAACCTTTTCAGAAGAAAAGGAGCAACTGGAGCCCCAGCAGCTAGATCTAATTAGCAGCTAGATCCCCAGGCAGTGAATGAGGGGGGCTTTTATTGAGTGGACTTGAAGGCCACAGTTTTGGAGTTCCAGGGTTTGCTCTTTCTTATTTCTCTACATCTCACCTCTTGCCACCTGTGTGGGCTATCACTCTGATATCTGTAGTCTGTGATAGCTAACCCCCTTTCCTTTCTTAGTTCACTGCTGACAGCTTTGGATCTTAGAATCAGATAGATAACCAAGCTTATGCAATACTGAATAAAATCAGAAGAAATGAGCTCTGCCTTGGCTTTAACAAGTGTGGTTTTGGTCAATGAGAGGCTCCTGGATAAATGAAGCTTTATTTGTTCTCACATTATAATTGACTTTGAGCTTTAAAAAGCTTGGGCGTCAATTCTGTGAACACAGTGTACTGAAAATTACAAAGTGTTTATTAGGAAAAAATCCCTCCCCTGTCCTGTGGATATGTCGCCTGCTCATATAATTGACAGTGTAGACATGATTAAAACCTTGGGTTTTTCTTGTCCGGTTCTCACTGTCTTGAGATGAAAAACTTCACGCCCTTAATTAAGTCATCTCTCAAAGTTGACAGCCAATAAACCAGGACACCTTGTCCCACTGGCTGTGAGAACTCTGTCCACAGGGAAGGTCTCTGTTCTATCTGGCCTCTTGAACTGTCAAGAGTGTGAGAGCAGACGGACTCCCACCTGAGGACCAGATGCCCACTGTCTGAATGCAGAAACAGGATTTAGGCAGAGGAAAGAATTCTGACTTGGTCCCAGTTGACAGAAGGTTTTAGAAAGTAAAGAACTTGGTGTCCAAGGAAGAGTGAAAGATCCAGAGCCTTTGGTAGTTTCGCATTCATCTGTGAGGAGAAGGCTCCTTTCGTGGGGAGCACTGAATTGACCAGTTTCATCAGTTGACATTACCTGTTGTTTCTCAATTAGTGATCTTCCTGTCCTCAGATTTGTTCTCAGAAAATAAAGGTAGAAAGTCTTTTTGTTGACCTCTATAAATGATTGAGTAATTAGCTCATAGCTAGACAGGGTGTTCTTTCTTGTAATTGGCAGAGGACCAGAAGGATGGGCTGTGATGGAAGTGTGAATGGCCCAGCTCAAATCTGAGTGCTGGAGGCTTCTTATACCTAAAGGTCATGTGGGTAGAAGTTAATACAGTGGTTTGTTTAATACGATATTACTAACTATTTTTTTTTCCTCCTTCGGTAAGGCAAGAATGTGGTACATCAATTGTCTGTAACTCTTGAAGATTTATATAATGGCGTCACAAAGAAATTGGCCCTCCAGAAAAATGTAATTTGTGAGAAATGTGAAGGTAAAATTAATTTTTGAATCAATCTCCTGGTTCTTATCCCTTACATCTAGAAATTAGCCAGCTTGTGTCGCAGCTAAGAGAGAAACTGATTTCTCTTTTAAAATGTGAGGGTCAAGCAGAGTGTGCAAACAGGTTACCTGAATGTTTTATTGAGACTGCACATTTATTTAATATGTTGACAGTTATTTCAAACATTTTGAAATCAGGACAGTTCACCTAAACTAAGGATTGGTAAAGTTTTTCTGTAATGGGTGAGATACCAAATATTTTAGGCTTTGTGGGCCACACAGGCTGTTGTAATTACTCAACTCAATTGCTAGAATACATAAATGAATGGACATGCCTGGGTTCCAGTAAAAATTTATTTACAAAACCCAACAGTCCGGGCATCATTTTATGACCATCTTAGTTAAATGTAAATGAAATTGACATAAATTTTAAAAATCAGAATTTCAAATCTGGTGTCCCCAAACCTATGTTGTCACACAAAGTGTTGACTGAGTTGGGTAGCCACTCCCATTGACAGAGCCTGCATCCTTTAGTCCTCAGTAGCCCCAACCCCCTCATTCACCTGTGGACATGAGTGTTTTTGCACCCTGGGTGGAAGAAAGCACACGTGATGAAACTAAGGGAATAAACTTGGATTGATGCAGCCAAAAACATCATTATTTGAGATTAGATATTGTTATCTAGATAGTATTGCTTGATGCTTGCTAGACTCTTATAGACTCTTCCACATTGCTTTTCATGATTGTAAAGAGTCAGAATCCCAGCCCAGAGTTAATGGGTCACTGCCCTTCTGCTGGGGTGCTGGAAGGGACTCCAGTAAGGGAAGAGCACAGCTCTCACTCCAGTTGTTTCCCCACTTAGGCATTGGCGGGAAGAAGGGATCCGTGGAGAAATGCCCACTGTGCAAGGGGCGGGGGATGCAAGTCCACATCCAGCAGATTGGACCGGGCATGGTGCAGCAGATCCAAACTGTGTGCATTGAGTGCAAGGGCCAGGGCGAGCGCATCAACCCCAAGGATCGCTGTGAAAGCTGCAGTGGTGCCAAGGTGATCCGCGAGAAGAAAATTATCGAGGTACACGTGGAGAAAGGTGAGACTATATAGAACTAGCACTCCATACTGGCTGGAAGTGCTGCTTGGTGCCAATGTGGGGCACATGGGTTAGGTGTCGGGGATGCACAATATGTCATGTCATGTATTTAAAAAATATTAGGGTGTGCCAAATTCCTCCTATTTCCAGGTCATCTTCTCTTGACCCTCCTTGTCCTTATTTCCATTCCATGTCACTTGGCTAAAGTTTTCTTGCTGAAGACAACCTCTTTTTAAGGTTTTCTGATGTTCTGAAAGTCTTTCTCTGTTGCCATTCTCGAACATTCCTTTGCAATTTTTTGTAATGTTCCTCCTAATGACTTCTATTGCCCATTGGCCGCTGGAGCTTAAGTCTTTGTAGCTGTGCATTCCTTCTCCCCACACCTACCTTCTGCTTCACCAGATCCCCCCAGTACAGTGCTTTCCCTTTACCTGGTGCCATCATTTGAAAGCCAGTTTCAGTCCCAGCTGTTTTCCAAGTATTCCCTGATTGCTCTGTGGCTTTCCAGTGCAACAAACGTATCAGAGATGAGACCAAAAACCAAAGAATCCACACCCAAACCAGCACAGGTGTTAAAGCCTTCTCATGTAAACATGCCTGAACTCTGTTCCTGTGTACCCTGACTTATTAGAAAGGGGCAGGACTGGCTGTCTTGTCCCATTAAGTCCCCAGAGCCCTGTACTATGTGCATCATCGGCAAGTTGGGTGGTTAACTTGTGCTCCAAGTGCAGCCTCAGTTTGGCATCAGAGGACTGGGGCTGGGGAGTGTGCAGTGAACCAGATGCAGAGCCTCATTTTGCCCTCTCCCTGCTGCATGCTCTGCCCAGGGCTGGAGAAGTGTACCCTCTTTTCTGGGTAATCCCAGCTATCCTATCCTGCTCCATGCCCATGCAAGGTTGGGAGGTTTGATGAATAAAGAACCCCCAGAGGACTCTGCATCCCTTCTTCAAAAGCTTTGAGAAGCATGGTTTTTATGAGAAATGGCTAATCAGAAAGGGGTGATGTTTCATAGGTATGAAAGATGGGCAAAAGATACTATTTCATGGAGAAGGAGATCAGGAGCCTGAGCTGGAGCCTGGTGATGTCATAATTGTGCTTGATCAGAAGGATCATAGTGTCTTTCAGAGACGAGGCCATGACTTGATCATGAAAATGAAAATTCAGCTTTCTGAAGCTCTTTGTGGCTTCAAGAAGACGATAAAAACACTGGATGATCGAATCCTTGTTATTACATCCAAATCAGGTAATGTTGCCAATGTGTTTCCACTGTACTTACTCTCAGGGCTTGGTGTAATAACCCAGTGCATTAGCCTAGTTTCATATTTAAGGCTGATTTTTATTAAGAAAGTTGTTGTAACTTCGTTTTCTCTTAACTCGAAAGTCATTACTAATGGCTGACAAATTTTATGAATTTCTTTTATATTATGATGAGGGGGAAGCCCTCAGAGCTGGGAGAAACCTCAAATAGGAATCTTGGGGGCCTAAAATCTTAGTTGAAATTTGCTAGTTAGACTTACATTTCACACATTTTTTTGTGTAATAGAATGCAACTGATAATAGGAGATGCTTTTCTATCAAGTGGGATTGCGCTGATTCACCCACATGTTCCTCTAGCTTCTATGTTGCCAATTACATATGAGAGACATTTTAAAATAGAACTTTCCTAGGGGAAAAAAACAAAAACAAAAAAACCTTGCTCATCAGCTTGTCCCCAGGGGCTTTCACAGGATCTGCTTGTCCACACACATCCAATGGAGCCAGAGGGAGCTGCTTGAGGGAGCACCTGTAGGTGGGAAGTGGTCTTTGAGGGCCTGGGCTTGGCCTTCTGGCACCTGAGTAGGCAGCAGGGTGCTCTGCTCCCAGGAGGGTGGGTGTTCACTGCAGTTGAGGATCCATGTGTGCTCCATAGCATCTGCCTGGCGGGGCTGAGAGCAGGGGAGAAGCCAGGCTACCCCCTTGCCTGTCCATCAGCTGTACATAGCCAGGAGTGTGCAGACAGGTGTGGTGGAAGCTAAGCCACCCAGGCATCTTGCGCCCAGTGCTGATCAGGAGTGGTGCTGCTCTAGTCCCCTCTTAGTCTTCAGGCCAGGGTGTAGCTTTGCCTGTGGCCATCTAAAGGCTAGTGGGGTGGGTTCAGGACTGGGTGGGAGGTTCCCAGTCGATAAGCCTGTTCATAGGCAGTGGTGACTGGTGATAAGACTCTGAAGTCCAGTGGAGTGGGCACAGAACAGTTTCCTGGCCAACTTCCTAGACCTTTTCTGCCTTTGCCTATTTCTCTTTTCTCCTTTCTGAATGCTCTCCTCTTTATGGCCCCGTGCTCTCTGTCACCTTCCTCTGTTCATTCTTTCTAGTTCCTCCTTTTCTGGGGGTAATATGAAATAGAATTATATTTCTAAGCCTTATCAGAGTTTGTTTTTTTAAAAAATAAATTTTTATTTCAAAACAATTTCAAATTTACAATCTGTAAAAAATAAAAATAGTTCAAGACCCACACATATATAACTTGCCTGTTAACATTTTACCCCATTTGATTTTTCATTTGCTGTTTGTGAGTGTATTTTCGTGCATATACATACTTCATCAGAGATTGGCAGAAAGTGCTGCAGCATAATACAAAATGCTTGGAGTTTAAAAATTAAACACTTTCCTTTGTAACAGCTCTATTCCATAGCCCTCCCAAGGTGACCCCCCCCCACACTACTTGAGAAGTTGAGGATCACAGTTCACACTGGCACTAGGCCATTGGTTGTAAGCAAAGCCCTGCCTAGCACCTAATGTTGTCACAGCCCTGAGTCCAGCATTCTGAGAGCTGGAGCTGGCAGGCAAGCATCCCTGTGCAACTTTGGAAAAGCCTGCCCTTGTGCATGGGTGGACCATGTGAGGTTGGGTCCCACCAGAGCTCCCCGGAGCAAGGCCCTGCTGCCTCTCAGCTGACCCTAGCCCAGGGAGTTGGGAGCCAAGGACAGAAGTTAAGGCTAGTGAGTACAGAGCCCTAAAGGGAGGGGGGAGTGATAAACCCCAAGAAAGTAGTTTCCCTGCATAGGCATAAGGAGGACTTTCTGCTAGAGATGTTGGGAGTTTTTGTTTTTTGTTTGTTCTTACTTATCCTTGTTCGCGCGCGCGTGTCCATGTGTGTCCGTGTCCTCGTGTCTGTGTCCTCTCTCCTTTCCTTCACTCTTTTCCTGCTTTGACTTTCTTTTTCCTTCATTTCCTCTTCTCAGTCATCCTTCTTTCCTCTGCGGTTGAACTGCAGGGATCCTCAAGTTGACTTAAGTTTTACTGAGAATCAGGAGATTGGGCTGGGGTATGGCTGGGGGAGGTGCTGGCCTCGCATGCATTCCATGCTGTGTTCCATCCCCAGCACCCCTGAAAATCTGTAGAGTAATGAAAAAAAGTGGGTTAGTGCTGGAAGGACTTGACTGTGAGAAGCAAACGTGTGGGAATTTGGGCATAAGACCAGCAAGGAGTGGCACCTTATAGGAACTAGGGAACAAAACCAGTGTTTCAGAAACACCACTGCCAAGAATGCAAAAAAGCATTTGTGCCCTTTATTTAGCTAAGGGGTCACTGTCCTGCACATCGGTGGCTGTTGGGGGGCATGTCTGAGTCAGAGCTCTACCCATGAATGACCCCTAGGATAGACAGTAATGGGCACACTGAATTTTTAAAAACTTGTATGATGTACTGTAAAGATTTCCTCTGGAAAAGATCTTGCTTTCTGAATATTTCCCTTCTGTGCCCTACTGTTTTCTGAGGGAGGGGGCTGTTGAATAAATTAGTGTTTGACTTCCTCTCCACCTCTTCCCTTTCTGAACATTTCTTTCCTTTGTCTGTTTTCACTACTGAGATGAACTTTTAGAGGCCCTTTTGTCCCTTTCCTTTTCCTTGCCTGGAGGGAAATAGCATTTTTAGATCTGTGGGAGAGACTTAGTGCTGGGGGTGTGGTGCTGAACTCTTGGGATGCTTTTTGAAATCTTGTCTAGAAGAACCAGCAGGTGCTTTTGAGACCATTCCAGCTCACCAGTGGAAAGCAAGTATTTTGGAACCAGGAAGGGGACAGCAGTGACTGGAACCACCTTGAGAATTTTCTCCCCAGGAACCTAGTTATCACTTGCGGGGGTGGGGGGGGGGGGACACGCTGGTTGGATTTCCTGCTGTAAACTTTGCTTAAGCCTTAGGAGCACTCTCATCTACTCATGGTAGGGATATCTGGACCACTTGAAGAGGCAGGCTGGCAGGTATTAGCCCCACCTGAGGCCCACTGGGGTGTTTTGACTTCTATTTCCTGTTTTTAAACTGCCTACCTTAAGATGGATGCTGCTACCTTGACACACTGCTGGAGCCCAGAGCGTGGGGCCAGTCCCACCCCCAGCCCCTTCCCCAGTGCCTGACGTGGACAAGTCCTCTTCTTTTGCCACAGCTACAGGGCCTCTAGGCCCTGCCCAGCTTTCCCAAAAAAGAGGCCAGCTAATCCAGGCCACCTGTCTCCCTGTTTGAAACTAAACCTTCTCTATGGCAGGTGAGGTGATAAAGCATGGGGACCTGAAATGTGTGCGCAACGAGGGAATGCCGATCTACAAAGCTCCCCTGGAAAAGGGAACTCTGATCATACAGTTTTTAGTAAGTGCACTTATTTTACCTCATAGCACATATTATTAAATGCCTTACCTGAAAGGGGAAGAAAGCACCACCTTTGTCTGCCCCTCACCTTTTACAGGTAGTCTTCCCTGAAAAACACTGGCTCTCTCAGGAGAAGCTTCCTCAGCTAGAAGCTCTGCTCCCTCCCCGGCAGAAGGTGAGGATCACAGAGGACATGGATCAGGTGGAGCTGAAGGAGTTCAATCCCAGTGAGCAGAACTGGCGCCAGCACAGGGAGGCCTATGAGGAGGATGACGATGGGCCCCGGGCCGGAGTGCAGTGCCAGACGGCATGATGTGGCATAACTTGGCGCAGTGCAGCGCGGCCTGGCCAGAGTAGCACGTGATGAATGTAAAGTTGGCACAATGAAAATGGCATCGCTTTAATGACCTCGTGTTTGGGGTGTCCTGTGTATGTGTTCAGCATTCTCCATTGCTGAGTGTCTTTTTGGTTTTTCTTTTTGTTGTAATTTAAGTTATAGCTTGATTTATATTTAAATGTTTTAAGTGTAAATCACCTCTAGTCTGCATATGGAATCTGTTCATTTAAACTTTCAGGACATTGGAGATGCCAGTGACCACAATGACACTTTGTGCTTCTAGTGGCTTTGCCATAGTGTGGTTCCACAGTAAAGCACAGCCCAGAGAGCAGCACTCAGCCCCCAGCAAAAACTCCCAAGGCACGAAGTGGGTGTCCTGGCCCATCTCTCTTCTGGTTTTTTCCTTTCCCTCCCCTGGCAAAGTTAGAGGGCATGATCTCAGGGCTGCTAATATGATATTTCTGAATCTGGATTCCAGATGAACCTCTTAAAGAATAAAAGCACACATGCGGGTTGGACTTGGCTCACATGCCTGGTTCACATGGAGTGGGCTGTGCTCCCAAGTTGCAGGGCCCGCCTAGTTCCTACTGTTCGGTGCCCTTAAGGGTTAGAATGGGGTGTGTGTGTAATCTTGGAAGTTTTCTGAACTTTCCAGGCCCTGTAGTGGGGACGAACCAGTGTTTTAAATGATGTGCAGCTGTTTGCCTGTGACCCCCGCACCTCGTCCTTTGTGGTTTTAATGATTTTCTGTTGACAACCTTTGCAATGTTCTCCCACCAAAGTGCTTACTTGTAAACTAACCCTTCATGTCCCCAGCAGCCTCAGTGCAGCAGAAGCCAAGGGAGGATGCTGGTCATTTGGCCCCATGGCACAGCCAGTTTCTCCTATCTGGTGACCCTGTATGACCTGAGGGTCTGGAAAGGCATTGCACTTCTCAGTATTTTCCACCTCCTTCTCCCAGATTCAGCTCCTTTCCAAAGGATCATTCCTTTCATTGCACAGCCATACTACAAAGGGCTTCCTGCTCAAGTGACATTTGCCGAGAACTGCACTAACCAAGTTCTCTTAAGGACTAGTCTGAATGGACTGCCACTGTAAATGATAGTCTGTTTAGAGGGACAGTAGTCAGTACTTTATTCCTGGCAGGTAAACTACACTTTGAATTGGGGTTACCTCAACCTTTAGCCATTACTATTCATTTCTTTTCTACAAGTCATGAATAAAAACTGCTACCTTCTAAGCTGCCGGGCTAACCTATGAGATCCTCCCTTATTTGGTTACATGGTACTTGAGAGTTTAGCTCAGACCAGGGACCTCCCCTCAGAGGGTTGAAGGACAGAGCAGACCCAAGGCAGACAGGGCAAGCCAGCTGGATGGACCAGGCTCCCAAAGAACAGTGCTGGCTAATGAGGCATAATTTGCTCAAAGTACAAAGAGAGCCCACCTATACCCACTTTGACCATTGGCCAGGATAGACTTAAAACCAATTCTTTGAACTAAACCTATGTGAAATCAATTTATAAATGGACCACAACTCTAGAGTGTTGTTTCTGTGCTGTGACTTCCTAATTATTGCTAGAGAACTACTGTTTAGTTGGTGATGGAGCAAAATTACATTCAGCTCCTCCTTGTCATGTAAGTGGAATCTGGAGGGTGTTGCTTAAAATTTTATTCCACCTGTACATTTGTCACTTTAAAATTAAAATTGAGCTGGTATGAGACAAGTGGTTTTGCTTTTTCTTTCTTTTCTTGAGCACCCAAATGAACAGTGGATTAAGTGCCAGCTCACCTCATGTTGCCGATTCAAGGAATGAAGTTTTCTACCTCACGGAACTTATATTTTGGGGGTAAGGGTGAGTACAGATGTCAGGTAGTGAGAGCTGGGGTGAAGAGCTAGAGTCATGGGGAAAAGGGGAAGAGGCCTTTCTAAGGAGCTGACATCTGAGCAGCCCCCTGACCAGTGAGGGAGCGAACCTCTGAAGGCCCTTGGGAAGACATGCAGGCAGAGGAAATAGCAAGGACAATGTGGTTACGGGAGGGTGAGCACGGTAGAGGCAGAAGAAGTGAACAGGGGGCCCATGAATAAAGAACACAGGCTTCATTCTGAAGGTAATAGGGAGGTGGGGGAGTGGAGGAAAAGCACATGGCCTCATAGGCCTATGAAGACATGACCAATAAAAAGTAACAGGCATCAGAGTGTTAGCAGTTTAAACTTTCCCCCATTAACATGCAGACCAAGTCTCAAAGAGGACTGCTAAAGAGAAAACCCTGGTACTTGGAGGTGAGCCCTGAGGCAGCACAGAGTGCAGGTGTATGGGCACAGTCTGGAGCCTAGGAATTGCAAAGACAACAAGAACAGCAGCCTGTCTTCTCACACCCACTGGCAGGTTATAGACTTCTCTGAAATTAATAGGAAAAAAGGAAGGTGTATCAAGGGGCATTTTGAATATATCAAACAGAAGAATCCCCAGGTAGGTAAAACTACAGACTGTTTCCATCCAGTCAGACATCCCATTTCCTTCAGGACCCTGCTTAAAATAGAGCGGCTCCTTTAAGATAGCATGTGGGAGCACACTGCTATATATCTCCCCACATGAGTTAATTTCCAGGAAGAGTGGCCTGCATTTCTAGGCTGGTTAGATCAGTAAGTGCTCAGATCTTTCCAGAGACAGATACTCACTTTCATTTAACAATGCCAGTTCTGTTCACTGTTCTCTGATGACAAGGTAAATGAAAAAAGATGTTCACAAACATGGATGTTTGCATTAAGAATGCTTTATTTATGTTAAAGTATGAACAGTATTTCCAATAAACAGGAAAATTTTATACTGTATCTACAAAATTTAAGTCTTCTCTATAATATATGCTATATTTCTTTTAAATGTGCCTAAAAAGGAATGTCATGATCAATCTGTACATTCTCTTTGCAGCATTAGCCCTGTAGATGCTGAGGTTTAAATTGGACAATCATAGATGTGAATTTCCTGGTCATCTCCAACAGACACAATTTTTGAGCCATTTCCATTGTATTTTACTCCCCAGACCTGTAAGTTAAAAAAAAAAAAAAAAATCTAATGCCTTTATTCTTTCTGAAAAATGTTGAGTGAGCATTCTTATTTTCTTTCCAATATTCTAAGTCCACAAAATGGAGCCTTTTCTTTATTCAGGCACCATCATCTTGCTGCAATTTAATTACCATTCCCTTCCCCTCTCATACTTCAGAAAATGTTATTTCTAACTACTAACCAAAATAATCTATAGTCCTTTCAATGATTCAGAATCCAGGGGGTAATCTAATGCCACAAAGATGGAACCCATAGCAACTGACATTTATGCTCCAGAAGTAAAAGGCTCTACAACCACCCCAAAGTTGCTGCCTACAGTGAAAACCACAAACTGCTTCTCACCTACCTCCTGTGCTCAAACCCCCATGGGGCACTAATTCTCACTTGTTATTAGAGACCCAGGAACTAGACAATGTGACATTGTGCACCATTGATTTTATTTACTGTGTGTTGAATTAACGGATTCACACCTCCTTCCCAGACAGAATTGATGTGGCTTGAATTTCTCTGAGGAATAACTTTCTGATGGCAATTCTGGATGGTCAGGCTGTTACCCTAGCCTTGATGTGGGTGTCTAGCCACATGATGGCCTCACTCCCACTCCAAACATTTTCCTCAGTCAGGACCACACTGACCCCGCCACACAAGGGAGCACAAGACAAGATTTAGTCCTTGAGTAAAATATTCAGATCTCTGAGTGGACTATCAAGATATAACCTACTCATCTTTGGAAACAATTTAAGTGTAAAACTATGTTAAGTTGTATTCTAAAAGGAGAAATCTATAGGATCATATAAAAACATTCGAAATATATCAAAAACCAACTTTATGTTCCTATGGACACACTTTGGTTCCCCTAGACCCTTGCTACTCAGTGGTTGAACCAGCAACCTTGGCCTCACCTGAGACCTTGTTAGAAATGCAGAGTCTCAGGCCCATGCCAGACCTGAATTAGAGTCTGCATTTTAAGCAGATCCCCAGGGGATTCATGTGCACAATAAAGATAGAGAAGCAGCAGCTGGTGCAGTGGTGCATGCCTGTAATCCTAGTTACTTGGGAGACTAAGGCAGGAGGATCAATATTCAAGACCAGGCTAGGCAACTTAGTGAGACCCTATCTCAAAAAAGAGAGATGGGTGAAGAGAAAGACAGAGTAATGCACTAGAATACCTTTAGCATTTTATGTTCACCAAGACAAAAACAGATTCCTTTTAAAGACTGAAACAAAAGCACTCTGACTAAAGGAAAACAACTAAGAATTTCTAGCTTCTACTACATTTAAAAAAATAAATAAATAAATACACCTCTTCTTTGGACAGTGGCAGAACAACAGATGACAACTATGTTTAAGTAATGGAAGCTCTTGAAAAAGATCTTTCATGAACTAGTCATGGGCAGGAGATACCCAAAAGAAGACTCCAGGCATGCCACAGGCACCGGCCACTGCAATTTCAAAGAAGGTTGTTATGACTAGACTCTGCACCCCACTGGCAGGAATGCTGGCTACATGGGTGCTAGAACCTAACATTCTCAACTCAGTGAGGGTAGCAAAAAAACACTTTTGGCCCAGTGGTCAGAAAATGCCAGTCATCTAAAGACAAAGGAATTGAAACGCTAATTATTCCATACCTGATCCTGGTGATCAAAGAAGGTGTGAACACAAGTCCTTGTTCCAACATCCCAAACTTTTACACTTTTGTCAGATGAACTATTTTTAAAAAATGAACATTAGTATTAGAAAGCAGGTTTGAAGTTGGAAGGAATTTGACCAAAAATCCCACATTCCTTCACTGACTCTTCTATCTTCAGAGGCCCCCTCAATGCAGGACATGACCAGGGTCTCAGCATCACTGGGTGGCTCTCTCTCCTCACAGGGCAGTCCATTCTCTTGAAATTCTAATCTGCCTGGCCTTCCTATCGGATGCTGTCATCAGGAACCCCAGGCATATCCACCTCTCTGGCTGTGAGGGAGGCCTGTTGAAGCTTCAGAACGTAGGTGTCTCTGCAAACCACTGTGCAATGTCTTTAAGCTGCCCACTCATGCTTTTCAACCATCTTGGCCACCTTGAGTGTGAACACTACTGGAGTCCATAAGCACAATACTTTACAGATTTACATATTTTAAGCTACTGATCGAACATAGATGTACCTCAGAGTAGGGAGGAGCCTAGATTTACAAGAAAAATCTAAGTTTAATTATTCAAAAGAATTCATCTTTGTTCCAGCTAAAGACAATTACTTCATTACTTAAAAACTTCAAAAACTGCAGAAAACAAAGGCAACTTGAAAAACAAAAGGGTCATACACTCTTCAAATTCTAAGGCAACTCATGCAGGAAGACCATCTTCACCTTCCTAGCATTTTAGAAACTGCTAAGAATCCTCTAAGTACCTGGAAACAAAGTGAGTATCGTCAGGACAGAATGCGACGTTCAACACCCAGGAGGCGTGACCACTCAGTGTGCCAGCCAAGTTGGCATGTTGTCTGAAATGAGAAAAGTTGACAAAAAAGTACAGATGTTAATTTTTAGGATATAATCACTAAAATGGAAAATAAATGAACTCTGCTCATAGAATTGGAATGACCACATTACTACATCAAAAATTCCCTTCAAGCTGAGCGTGGTGGCACGTCTATAATCCCAGTGACTAGGGAGGGTGAGGCAGGAGGATGGCAAGTGCAAGGGCCGGGATGGTAAAGTGCCCCCAGGTTCAATCCCCAATAACATGCACGCGCGCATACACACACACACACACACACACACACACACAATCCCTTTTCAATGAAGTGGCATCATGCATGGCTGAGAGAAATTTTTGTAGTGGCATTAACTCAAAATGTGTTGATGCTACCAAGATCCCTAACAAGCAGAGATTTTAAAGGTTCAAAATAATAAATAACCACACTATAGAGGATCTTTAAGCCAACTCCAAGAACAGGAAACAGAACCCGTAGAGGTGAGTAAGCCACCATAGGACAGTGGCAGGGCTGGCCCCTTCCTGCCTGTACAAGCACCCTCTCCACATGAGGCCAGCACATCCCACCCAACTATCAAGATGTACTCTATATAACAAATGTGACTGACCATTTTTAACCTAACCAAGAACAAGACAGGTCTAATTACTACAGTCATTTTTACTTTTAAAAGTGAAACCAAGGGTTGGGGATGTAACTGGTGGAATGCTTGCCCTCTGGGTGCAAGGCCCTGGGTTCAACCCCCAGGACAGGAAAAAAAAGAAAAGAAAAAACCAAGTACCAGATATGCTAGTGCATGCCTATAATTTCAGCAATTTGAGAGGCTAAGGCAGGAAGATCACAAGTTCAAGGCCAAATCAGCCAAATTAGTAGCAAAACCCTGTCTCAAAAAAAAAAAAAAAAAAGGCAGAGTTGAGGGGTTAGGGTTGGGAATGTAGTTCATTGACAGAGCACTTAACCTAGCATGTGCAAAGCCCAGGTTTCAATCCCCAGTACCACCAAAAAGATGAAAAACATGAAACCAAATCACCTATGTCAGGAGAACAACCCTAGGGCCTGAGGTCAGCAGTTTCACCCCTAGAAAGAGACCTTAGGTAGATACCAGCAAAAGCAACTTCAGGGGATGCAATAGGATCATAAGAGGGTAAAAACTTAGGGGTCTTCATTCAGTATCACCACCTTGGCAAATCACCACCTCAGCCTGGATTCCTCAGCAAAATGGGGGACATGAAACTGTGCTGCTACCTCACCAGTTATTGGGAGGATCAGTATAACAGTAGCACTAAAAGTCACAAAGTCAGAAGCTAAAGGAATTGTTTCCATTTATTTATGCTGGCTCTGCTCACCATCAAGTACAACTTTAAGAGACCTCTTAAAGCTGCATGCCTATTTGACAATTTTTTTTGTTTTTATTTTTTTTTTGCCAGATGTAGGCTAGAAGGAAAAGTGTTACTACCCTTCAGGTTAAACTCTCGAAAAACCTCTCACAGGCCTAATAAAAGAACATGCACACAGATGATCAGGGATTTGGTGCCTGCAGGTGACAGATGTTTGCAGTGGATTGAAAAGTCACATTCAGGAGCAAGGAACTAGAAGTACACTTGGCAAAGAAAGCCAATCACAATACCAAGTCATAGTAACAAGGACACATAGTGAACACATCGCAGTATAGGACATATGGTGGGGGAGTGGAAACTGAGGATGACTGAAGAAAACATCAAGAGAAAGGGGGCCCGCACAGTCTCACAGTGAGAGAGCCATGAACTGAAGAGAAAGATTAACTCACTTCTATACCAGCAGTCAAGACAGACAAAATGAAAAAGTCTCCCCTTTGGACCCTCAGTGTGATGGTTTATAAACCACTAACTCCCTAACTAGGACACTAAAATGCCTGCTGCTGGAAAATGGATGCTCGATAATTTTTTACTGTCACTGTAGGCCAGCTAATACCCAGGCTCCTTTGCCTCAACAGCATACTACTTATCTACTCAAAAGAATTTCAATCTGTGAGCTAAAGGGCTGGGGTTGTAGCTCAGTGGTACAGTGTTCGCCTAGTATGTGTGAGGCACTGGGTTTGATCCTCAGCACCACATAAAAGGTAAATAAAAGTACTGTGTCCATTTACAACTAAAAGATTTTTTTTTTAAATCTAAGGAAAAAAAAAAAACAAACCTCAGGGAACAAAACAAAACAATTGGCTGCATGAGAAAAAGTAGCAGTCTAATCCTACCACATGCACATTTTCCTCCATGTAGCCCTTGAGCACATATGTATGCTAAGCTCAAAGACAAGGGTGCAGACTCTGGGAGGACTGAATGACCGGGGAGAACAGGCATCTTATATGACCTGAGCACAAGTCGCTACTAGAACCAGGGGAGGGAGCAGCACACTCCCCAGGGCACCTCCTAAAACGGACACTGGTGTGAGCCACCTTTAGGCTTCACGTGATAACTTACACGTCATAGATCTTGATGTAGCCATCATCTGAAGCAGTGACAAGGAGCTGAGAATCTGGGGAAAAGGTCAAGGAGCGGATGGGCATAGCATGGCCTGAAATTCACAAAGGCCCTTGTTAATCTAGTGAATCAGTGCCTCCTCATACAGCTTCCCACTGACTATGCCCCTTTTTATTAACTCGTAAAGAATTGGGATTTGCTCTGGTGCTTTGGTTATAGAAGGAAAGGTACTAACTGGCCCTTCCTCCAAAGTTCTTGAAACACCCACACCTCTAGCCTCTCCTCCTGGAGTCATTTCTCCTTAGTTTCCTTCTCTGATCAGTTGGGCCTCAACATAACATTGCTTTAAAACTCCTCTGCCTATAGATATGGCCAAACATGGAAATATGCATTGCTTCTGAATTTTAAGGTTGAACAAATAATATGTTATTTTCCTACCAAATCCTTTGTTGTAGGGTAAAGGATAAATTGGGGAGGTAATATAGTCACTTGGTTAAAATTCAAAATAATACAAAAGAACATGTCATAAAATCTCCCTCCTACCTTACCCTTTCTTTGGCTATCCAGTCCTCTTCCCCAGAGGCCAGCAGTGTGAAAAGTGGGCATAATACTTTCATCTATTATCAAATTATCAATGAAAAGGAGCTATCTTCCCATTACAAAGTTCATTAGAACCAAAAATGACAGAAACAAGACATTCGTATGGCTAAGGTATATTAACACATAAATTAAAAAGTAAGCTAATTCATCAAAACATGCACTGAATACCATCACAAGAACTGATATGTCTAGGTTAAAACTATAATGACAAATCTAAATCTTTGAGTTTTTCAATTGAGTTTTAAATATTTTACAAATCTTATGCCCATTTGCCACTTAACGACATTTTAATGAAAGAATAATACTTCCTTTGTGATCTGATAATACAGTCTGCACAAAATAAGATGATGAACTATACCTTCCAGCGTATGCAGAAGTTTTCCAGTTGCAATATCGAAAATATTGATGATTCCATCGATAGCTCCACTGGCCAGATATTTCCCATCAGGACTCTGTTCAAAATACATATAGAGAAATGAGCACTTTAAGATTCCATATTGTTAATCTATTCCTTCTGAACATAAGCAAATCTCTTGCTGGCTACATGTCTAACTGGCTGGCAAACCACACCAGCAAGATAGCAACTGCCTGACAAGACCAGTGCAGAATCTGTGCCAAGGACTATAAGCTGGAAGAGTACACTTAAAGAGCCAGAAAGAGAAAAAAGAGCAATGTTTCCTTACATATGCAATACTAAGAATGAATTTTCCTCTTGTGTCCAAAGAATATTCTTTTTTCCCACTTTCCACACCAAAAATGTTCACTTTTCCCACATGAGTTCCTGTGGCCAGATACTGGGAATCAGGAGAAAAGGCCAAAGTCCAGGCATCCACTGAAAAGAAAAAGGAAGGATAAAAAAATACAGTGAGAAAAGACTTGATTTAAACTTTAAAAACTGAAGCATGATCAAATGTTTTAAAATTAGAGTAATAGTGTCCTGATTCAGAAAACTATGCCTTTTTTGAGGGAGGGGTTATACTGGGGATTGAACCAAGGGGACTTTACCACTGATTTACATGCCAAGCCCTTTGTATATTTTATTTTGAGATGGGGTCTAAGTCACTGGGGGTTTTGCTATGTAGCCAAGGCTGGCCTTGAACTTATGATCCTCCAGTCTTAGCCTCCTGAGTGCTAGGATTATAGGCATGTGCCACTGTGTCCAGCCTAAAACTATGTTGTAAAGATGCTAATTCTTTACCAAATTTAAATTTAGTTTAAAGGCTTCTTAAGTTTTTAATAAAAGTGGTAGGACAATCTCAAAGGATGTGGAGAAACCAGAATCCTTATGCATTGGTGGGAAGGTAAAATGGCAGCCACTTTGAAAACCAGTTTGACAGTATCATAAATGAAAACAAACACTTAACATAATACTCAGCATTTCCACTCCTAGGCAGCTAGCTACTCAAGAGAATTGAAAGCACATGTCCACACCAAGACTTGTACATTCATGTTCACAGCAGCAGCATTCTTAACAGCACAATTTGGAAACAATCCAAATGTCTATCAGCTGGTGAATGGATAAACAAAATGTGGCACATCTTTATAATGGAACGTCTTGGCAATAAAAAGGAAGATGTCCATGCTACAACATGGACTTTATGCTAACATACATTCCACTTAAATGAAAATTTTTCAAAAAGTTAAAACCATGGAGACAGAAAGCAGCGGTAATTACCTGAGGCTGAGGGTAAAGAAAGGGATTGACTGTGAATGGATGTAAGGGAACTTCTTTGGGCTTGAAGGTTCTAAACCTGTACTGGGTTGAAAACTGCACAACTACAGAAATCTAATCTGAACTACACATCTAAAGTGGTGAATTTCATGGTGTATTTATACAGGTGAAATTTTACCTAAATTAAGCTGTAAATATGAAGATATACCAGAATGTAATATGGTGACGTATTTACCACAAACTAACAGGGAATGAGGAACCATTTAAGAAATCAATTAATTTTGAAGTTACACCACATGTCTCAGTTAACCTTAAGAGTTTAATCCAAATAATAAATGTTGGTGAGGATGTGGGGAAAAGATATACTTGTACACTGTTGGTGGTACTGCAGATTAGTACAACCATGCCAGAAAGCAGTATGGAAATTTCTCAAAAAACTAGAAATGGAACCAACATATGACCCAACTACCCAACTCCTCGGTGTTTATCCAAAATAAAATCAGCATGCTATAGTGATATAGTCACCTCAATGTTTATAGCAGTATAATTCACAATAGCCAAATTACAGAACCAGCCCAAAAACCCATCAATAGAAAAATGGATTAAGAAAATGTGGGATATTACACAATGGACTTTTACTTAGCCATAAAGAAGAATGAAATTATGGCATTTGCTGGCAAATGAATGGAAATGGAGAACAACATTCTAAGTGAAAATCAAGAAAACCCATCTCAGAAAATCAAGGGTTGAATGTTTCCTTTCATACTTGGAGCTAGAGTAAAAAAGGGAAAGGAGGAGAAGATTGAACACCACAGAGATATAGGGAAGACTGATGGAGAGAAAAAGGAAGATTGAAAGGGAGGAATGAGATGAGAAAGGGAAGAAAAAAAGGACTGAATGCATGTATGATTTTGTCAAAATGAACCCAACCACTATGTATAACTATAATGCTCTAAAAAAAAAAAAAAAACAGAATTTGGTTCAAGCATTGCTGAGCCATGGCAGTATGTGAGGCTCTCCAGGCTCATGTGGAGCCTGGATAAGCACAAGTACTGTGTGTTTCGATCTGGACCACTGCTGGTATTTCAGGACTTCTTTTTCCAACTATGCAGGCATCTCTGCCCTTCAAAGGCAATCCTTAAGAGCTTTGGGAACTGGGTCAGGTTCTATAGGCCAAGAAACAGTCTAGTTCTACTGCTTGCCTGGGTCACTTTTCTCATCCTAGTCTTACATGGGAATACCCAACCCTGAAGTTGGGCCCCTTTCCAGAAAAAGTACTTCTGAAGAAAATGGTTAATTCTCAAGTCACTTTCCTCACTCCTGAGGCAGAGTTCAAGTAGGTTGTGACTGTGGTCCTCCCTGGCCCTTTACTTAGCCCACAGGCCAGCAAAGGAGGACAGGCCTCTATCATCTTGCCTCTTGGTGGATAAGGGCTTTTAGACCAGATGGGTCACCATGTTCTGGAGTATTTTTTAAATAAAATTCTCCTGAAATTTTCCATACATACATCCAAAGTAATAATAAGTCATTTATGTAACTTGATCACTTATGTTTCATTGAAAAACAAAATTTACTTCAAAAGTAGTCAACTAGTCAAGACCCAAAAAAACTTTTATAATAAATCTCTCAAAGAGCTGCCCCCCGGCTTTTTCTCCCTCTTTTGCGATGTATGTGTGCGTGTGTGTGTGCGCGTGTGCTCTTGTGCGGTGCCCAGGGCCTCGCACATTCTCGGTGAGTCCTCTACCACTGAGCCTCAATCCCAGCCTACATAGCTGCTTTTTACTATGTATTTTTATTCCTAAGTGACAGTGGCATTTATTCTAACAAGACTATGTTTTCTTTTTCTTTCCACATATGAAGGCAATCTGATGCAAAAAAAGGCTTGAGAGGGACCTCTGTGTCATCAAGTCTTTGCCAGCTCCTGTGTAACATTAACGGAGTCAAGCTCATTTCAGATTGTTTTCTTTTTTTTTTTTCCTTTTTTTTTTTTGCGGTGCTGGGGATGGAACTCAGGGCCTTGTGCTTGTGAGGCAAGCACTCTACCAACTGAGCTATCTCCCCAGCTCAGATTGTTTTCTTATTCTTATTATAATTAGCTATTTACAGGAATGAAAACTAATAGAAAACCTAATTTTTGTCTCTCAAAGCTTAATAAAATGATTCTTCTAAACTATTTTTACATTTCCCTATTCACTCTTTTGCAATACACAACTCTTACTACAAAATGTCTTCAAAATAGAAGAAACAATTTTTATTTCTCAATTAAACCTGTACTCTAAGTTGAACTTTAATATTTTCAGAATCAATGTTTATTTCAATCACCAAGTTCCACCTCCTCACTCAAAGAGTTGCTTTTCTTCACTAGTGGGCATCATGAAAGTCTGATGTTGAGGGGTTTCTATATTTCTGCCTCTGTTTTTCCTCAAGGTCAGTGGCTGGAAAGCTATGGCTTGGTGGAGGACCAAATGCAGGATCTTCCCCTTCAGTTTTGCTTTTTCTACCTCCTCATTTTCTTCTTCAGGATCAGGGATTTTATCTCTTCTCTTTTTCTGTTCCTTTTTGGTGGTTCACATTTTTTATGCATTATTTTCAAAACATGTATAACCTAAGCATCCATTTTCCCTACACTCATTAGACCTAGGCTTCACGTGAATTCAGCTGCTCTTTAGTCAATAGTAATAACCACTTTTGTTACTTGACCAGATAAATGTTTATTGTTTAATGTCTTAGTCAATTTTATTCAGATTCCTATTTAAAAAGAAAAAAACCAACCCCTTTATTCTTTTCAGTATCTTCATAATAGTAACCTTTATTTTTTATTATTATTTTTTTTTTTGGTATTGGGGATTTAACCCAGGGGCATTTTACCACTGAATTACATCCCCAGACCTTTTGTTTTTTGAGACATGGTCTCACTAAGTTGCTTAGGTCCTCACTAAGTTGCTGAAGCTGGCCTTTAACTTGGGATCCTCCCGTCTTAGCCTCCCAAGCCACTGGGATTACAGGTGTGTGCCACTGTACCCAGTCTCACAATAGTAACATTTAGAACTTTGCAGCCCTTGGAGAATACCCAGTATAAGGTACTATTTGTCAGGGAGGGCAAGCTGGATACATTTGTCAGCCTTTCACTTGGAAGCAAGGCAGTACTCATTTCTTCAGCTGCAATATGAGCATGGCCACAACAACCATGCAGTGACCAGTGTCATGCCTCCTGGGAGGCAGAGGTGCTCACAATGAAAAAGGATCCTCCTCTCTTAATATGCTTCTTATATTCAGAGTCCAAATAGACTCTGCAGGATGGTCTGGGAATCCAAGGTCTCTAAGTAATATAAACAGGATAAGTAAACAGAGTAAGGGTCCACCCAAAGACAAGACAACCATCTTGGAAGTCAGAGAATCTAGGTAGCTTTTTCCAAATACATATTCCAGTCCACACACTCTGAAAACTGATTTGGTGGCTCCAAAGCAGGGACTAATCATGCATACTCTTTAAAAAGCACCAACAGTAAGAATTAGAGACAAGAAATATTGCTTCTGAAGGAAAATACACTCAGTTTTCAGATCATCTAGCCTCCTTAGAAACTCTGGGGCCTTCATCCTTTCCAATATAGAAGCAGCCTACAGTGGCTACTGAGTGTAATAAGAAGGTCAACCCACTGGGGAATCATGTCATTGAAACACCTAAGAAGCTCTTCTATAATTAAATCACAAAGTTGCCAGAGAGATGGCAATCTCCCTGCACCTCCAGCAGTCACCAACCACCGAGGGCAAAATGGGCTATGCTGGTGAAAGCCATGCAGGCATTTATGAAGGAGACAAAAGGGAATCTTGAAATATCATAATGCTTATTCTATGGTAATCCAACCCACTGAAACCATCCATTACCATCAACTTTGATAATGTTTACCAAGGTTGATGGACAAGATAATGCTGTCCCATAGTATTTAAAAATTTTTTTTGACAAATTTGTTTCTTAAAAAGTTTCATATCTATCACATACTGAAAATCAGGTACTTAAATTATAATTAGTAAAGATTACCATTATACAGACTAATGAGGACACAGTGCTTTATGTTCTAGGCTTCTATAAGGCAAAATATGGCAAATAGAAAAACATTGGACCGTTCAAATATGAGTCTGGAATCACAAACCCACAATTCTGAAAACTAAAACGTTCTGAAAAACGTTTTTTTTTCCCCCTAAGTTTAGTATCAAAATTCATTTGGCAGTAAAACCTGAAATGAACTAATGTAAAGCCTGTTTTTCTCAATATAAATACTCACATGTAGTTGCAGTGATATTTGAGTGTGAGTAGAGTGCTCTTCCCACCCCACTGAAGGCATTATGTAATGTACAGTTCATGACCCATAACCCTCTCAAATCTGAAAAAATCTGAACTGTATATACATCTATACCTATGGGTTTTGAAAAGGGACCGTGGACCTCTGTTATTTCCCCTAGACATAAAACTCTTACCAGGTCCTGCATCTATAGACTTTATCTGTTTGCCGTTTTCCAAGTCCCAGAGACGAATATGAGCATCAAGAGAGCTGGATGCAGCAATAGGCAGGGTATGGCTGATGTCCACAGACACCACCCCCAGCTGATGTCCCTCCAGGCTCCACTGTAGGTCCAGTCTCTCATCACGCCTTCAACAGGGGACAGAGAAATGGATTTCTTCACACACAAGACATGGTACCTGGTATTTGAAATTCTGGATCCCTGTGACTATGCATTATCAATGAACTATGCAATATCAATGGACTATGAAATACAGAACCACAGAACACCAAATGCAATCAGGTTTTAACTTTGAGGTTTTTTGTTTGTTTAATACGGCTTTAGCCAAATCACAGGAAAATAGGTGAGAGAAATAAACTGTTGTTTTATGCCATCACATTGCTATTGTTTTCTTGCCTACAAAAAAACTAACACTTCCCTGATTGCAAATTGAAAGTCCAGAAGCAAAATTTTTGCCCCTATTTTTTTTTTCACATTTAATTGGTGAATTTTAATTGTGCATAATGGTGGGATTTGCATATTCATACATGCATGCAATATAAAAATATAATTTGTTTTGCCCCCAATTTTCTAAGGTTGTATCTTAGGGGAGGGGTACTTACCATTTCCAGACCTTTACCAGGTCATCCAAGGATCCTGTGACCACTGTTTCCGAGTTTTCCTTTTTGTTTGTCCCCCAAGCAACTGACCAAATGGCATCATCATGGGCTAGAAAGGAAAGTGCTTCATTTAAAAAGTTTCCTTGTGGGCTGGGGATATAGCTCAGTTGGTAGAGTGCTTGCCTTGCAAGCATAAGGCCCTGAGTTCAATCCCCAGCACCGCAAAAAAAAAAAAAAAAAAAAAAAAAAAAAGTTTCCATGCACACAACTTCGAAATTTAATGTGATAAAATGGAGCTATAATACTGCAGTTCTAAGATAACATCCACTTCTAGCTGCTTTACTGTTTCACAAGGTACTTTCCCATAAAGCTTTTATTGGAGTTGTAGGGACACATATGAAAAATGGAGGTTCTGAAGGAGCCATTTGCTCTGAAATACAAGTTTACTAGGTGTGAAGGCAGAACCAGAACAATCCAGGTCTTTAGACTCCAAATCCAACATCCGTTTCATTAGCATGTTGTCCTGCATATAGCAGCTGGAATGGCTTACAGTTGGTTAAATAAGTAAAAACAGTGGGGAACATCCCCACCCCCTAAAAAAGACCTAAACGTGATATGAGATATTCCCCTCCACTTCCAGTACTAGAGATTTAACCCAGGGGTGTTTACCACTGAGATACATCCCCAGCCATTTTTATTTTTTGAGACAAGGATCTTGCTAAGTTCCTGAGGCTGGCCTCAAACTTGCAATCCTCCTGCCTCCACCTCCCAAACTACTCAGATTACAGGCATGTGCCACTGTGCGGGGCTTCTGAGACACATATTAATGATCTTCAAAAACCAGTAAGCAGTTCAACTGTAAACATTATAGGTCTGAAAACAGATGAGCTGTCTTTTATCATGAATATATTTATCATGCTTAATAGCCCAGTTATTGTATTAATCCTGTTATGTTGTTTCACTCACAACAGTCCTATGAGATAAGTACTATTAAAACCATCCTCACTATAGAGACAAGGAATTAGAAGCTTCCTAGAGAAGCCTAGGAGCTCACCCAAAGTCATAAAGCTAAGAAAGGGCACAGCTAAGATTTAAACCCAATATCTCTATTAACTTAAGTTCACCTTAAATCTAAGTCTGCAAGCTGCATACCTAGAGGGCCACATTGTTGGATCTGCAGACCTGGTGTGGGTATAGAAATGTGACAAGTGCAGACGGAGGCTTTATCCATGTCTGGCAGCAATTCTCCAGGGTCATCTTCCCAAAACATGACTATAAGCTGTTTGAGTTACACAGACTCAGGACTTTATAATCCCCCACCTGACCGTTACCTGTTAGTTTGCCACTTGGATGGCAATTAGCTCCATACAAAGTGGCTGACTGGCATGCCCGACAAACTAGTTACCTAAACTAGCTAACTTGGAAGAAAGCTTTTGGCTTAAACTTCCAAATACTTAATGTCACCTACTAAGAGATAAGAGCTTTTATTAGGTGTCCCACAAATCCCTGAGCCTTTCCCTAATTCATCTAAGCTATGAAAAATGAGACATGTGACTAGTTCATACATAAACACTGTTCCTTTTCAAGAATGAGACCTATATCATTGGGGAGCTAGAGTCTCAGACTGGACTCTCTCTCTCTCTCTCTCTCTCTCTCTCTCTCTCTCTCTTTTAAACTCTTTAATTTTTTATTTTTTAAATTTGTTCTAGTTACACATGACAGTAGAATGCATTTATGTATTTTGATAAATTACACATAAATGGAGTATAATTTCTCATTTTTCTGATTGTACCTATTATAAGATCACCTTGGTCATGCAGTCATATATGCACGTGAGGTAACAATGTCAGACTGGACTCTTGACCTGCCTCCCGCTCCCATTCCCACCCCTACCACAGCTGCATAGCCTCAGCCTTCCCCATACACTCAGGGGCCTTGGCAGAAATTCATCTCATTGCTTGAGTCTGCACTTGTAAGTGGAAGACCCTGTACAGAGACCCCAAGGCAAGTTCAGAGTTGAGGGTCAGGCTTCAAATTCACCTCTGAAGCTGAGTGGGCATTAACAGAGTTCTGAGGTTCAAGTACTTCTTTCTCCCACCTTGCATCTGGAAAGTTCAGAGTTCCACCCTCCTCAAATGGGAGTGCTTTCCTCAGCCTAGAGTTTCTAGTCACTAGATTTCTGCTGCCTTTTTTAAAAAATTAATTATTCAGCTTTGTTTGTTTCTAAGGGTGTTTGTTCTTAGTTGCCTCTGCCAATTCCTTTGCAATGTAAATACACCAGAGAACTGCATGCCTGATTGACATGACAAAGTCTTTCTTAAACCAGGGAGGATACATTTTTCACAAATGAATTTATTTAAATAGGTAGGTTCCTTACCTTGCTCTTGTTTGAAGAGAATACTGTACTAAAAAAGAACAGAGGCCACATTAAATTGATGATCAGATTTCAGATATCCCACTTCCCTTCCCTGAATTACTCCCCACAACCCCCACAATCAAATATAGTGGCTAGGGCCAGCTACTCCCTCTGTTGTGGCCTTGACTACCTGCAATCTTCCTGATTCTTGCTCATCCAAGATTTATAGAGCATACCAGAAAAAAGTGAAGGCAAAGGAAATGATAGTCTCCCCTCCCCTACTGCCACCCACCTACTCAACAGGCGACCAATAAATTATGTTTTCTTTTTCTGCTCTGATCACCAGGAAGTTCAATCTGGTCTGCAGCTTAATTTTTGCAGTTGAATAAGACCACACAACCTGCATAAACTGTTACCTTTGTCCATAATCTTAAAGTTTCTTCTGTTTTGATCTTTGTTTCTGTGTATGAATTCTTTTAAGTTTCTTCATTCCTTCTTTAAACTAGTTTATAAATGCTTAAATAAACCAATCTGCTCTTATTAGTGTGTATTTTACTAGAGGTCCCTAACTCTGTAGTGACTAGGTGCTCAGGGTCACACAGCTTTTTTTTTTGGGGGGGGGGTTACCAGGTATTGAACTCAGGGGGCACTTGACCACTGAGCCACATCCCCAGCCTTATTTTGTATTTTATTTAGAGACAAGGTCTCACTGAGTTGCTTAGGGGTTCACTTTTTACTGAGGCTGGTCTTGAACTTGAACTTGTGATCCTCCTGCCTCAGTCTCCTGATCCACTGGGATTACAGGCATGTGCCACTGTGCCTGGCTGGTCATGCAGCTCTTTAGGAACAGGTCAAGAATTAGATGTTAGTTTCCTAACTACCAACCTATTGGGCTTGAACTTGCTGAAAACACTGATATTCTTTCCCTCAACACAGGCCTTACCTGGTTGGTCATTTCCTTAACCAGGGATGAAGGGCCAAAGGCCAGAGAGCTCTGTGGAAACAACACCAGGGTTTCAGTAAGGGGAGTGAGGTGTCATCAGGACAGAGAGGGCTATAGGAGGTTTCTCTTCACAAGACAATAAAGCAACCCTTTGCTGTGGAGTTCTGAAACCTTTCTTTGGACCAGTCCCTGGAGATCCCTTTGCAAGCCCCACCAGGTGATGTGATCTTCCTTCTCCCAGGGAGTCAACTAACACCTGCCCTCATCCCACAAATTCTTCTAAGTCTGACTATAAAGGGTGACCAGTCTGTGTCCCTTGCTGTTTTAAAGTTTAAAACAGATTTTAAACTTTATTCAACTCAGTCAGCAAACATGGAAGGAGTCCAAAGATAGCAAAGTTTTTACAGTCTAGGCAGGTCTCAGTGAAAAAAATGCCCATAAGAGCCTATAGGCATTAGATATGAACAGGGTTGGAGTGAGACATGTCTCCCCAAACTCATCAAAATCTTTAAGGAAGATCTTTAGCCTAGCTAAACACAAACCTAACTTACTTTTAAATAAATTTAATTTCAAAGGGTACATTAAGAGTTCTTAATATTTTTGTGCACCAAAGATCCCTTTAGTGGCCTTGCAAGCCTATAAACCATTTCTCTGGATGTTTTTAAACACATTAAAAAAAAAAAAAAACCCAAAGAATTATAAAGCAGGGTGGAGGATGTAGCTCAGTAGAGTACTTGCTTAAGGTCTTGAGTCTAAAAGGCACTGCAAAAAAAGAAAAAATAAAGGAAAACAAGTATGGGGCATTCTCAATCTTCACAGTAGTTATGCTCTAAAAAATTGCTACGAACACCAAATTAGCTAATAGTAAATCATTGCTCCTTAAGGAAGTACAATTTTACCTTTCTGGAAGCCCCTGGACCCAGCGTTTTTGTCATCTGATCAACATGTAACTATGTTTTATGGGTAGTTCTGTTTAAAGACACCTTATTGAATATACATTAGTAATTCATTAATATTGATCTAATGTCCAAAGTTTATCTAAAAAACATTTTCTCCATAAAACATATCACAACCTTTTTGCACTCAGGAACTTGGACATTTCAGTACTATGCTCTGGGCTATCTTAAACATGGAATCACCAACAACAACAAAAAAAATACAAAAATGTGAAAAGCATGGCACCAAAGACTGCAAAAAGGACACTTGTTTACAGCATGACAACTAAAACATAAAGGCAGGGTGTCAGCTGAGACCTGTCCATCAGATGACTCAAATTTTATACCACCTTGCACATTGTCCTCCAAAGACTACAAAACCTCCCAAGTATCGCCTTTAGGGTTACAAATAAATTTTAGCAAGCAGACAAATTCGCAAGTACAGAAGCCAAGAACAATACCATGTTGAAAAATAATTTTATAAAAACACAAACACTAAATATGTGATAGTATAATATATATGCTTCTTTATTAATACATTACATAAGAAGATCTAGCAGCAAGTCTAATAACTACCATAATTTCAAAGTGTGATGAACTTAAGCTTGATAAGAAAGTCTATGTAATTTATATTCACAAAAAAAGTCACACTGAGAATATTGTGGTTTGTTGCCTACATTTGTAATGGAAGAAAATGCTAAATTTCAGTCAAAGGTTAAGGAATAAAGTGTGCGATTTTTCTTCTCACCCAAGTTCATGGCTCCTTTGATTTTATACACAGTCAGCTTAAGAGAGATCACTCAGCTAAAACATATGGTTCAGGTAACTTGCTTGAAATTTGAAAGTCCAAAAAAGGCTACCAAAGGCGTTCCAAGAATAACAACAACAACAACAACAAAACCCCACATAAATGGATTTCTAAATAATCCCTGCCAATGGAGATCTTAATCAGGTGGGCAGTGTTTTATTCATTTGTGCCTCAAGGAAAGGTGCTTGCTTTGAATAGAAAGACAGGAAAGAATCCAAATAAATTTTGTTAAAACAAAGGGCATGCAACCTCTGCTTGAGCACTAGCCCTAGGCCCAGTGAAGCACCAGCCTGTTGTCTTCCCTGCTATCTGGGCCTCACGTGAGACAAAGGAGAAACACTGCCAAGAAAGGTCAGAAGGCTTGCAGAAAGTCAACTTCCAAAAAGCCAGCCTGGACAAGAGAGGATGTGATTCTGTCAATGTACTATGAATCAGGTCCTGTTTTAAGTTCTACACAGGGGATCATCTCACTGAGCCGTCATAAAACCATTTAGTGGGCATTGTTATTATCAGTTCTATCTTCCTGATAAGAAAAGTGAGACTTAGGTTAAGGAGGCTGACATTAAAAGACAAAAATCAAGCTATATAGCACAGGCTACCAAGATACACCACTTTTTTTTACTCCAGTATCTTATCTCATGACAGATCATTTCAGAGCTGGAGATTCCAGCATTTGCCACCCTCTCTCTTTAGGAAACTTCCCCCTAATTTTCCCAGGCAGATATTCATTGCTCCAAAAGCATTACATATGTCTTTATGAAGGTATTCAGACACGTCAATTATCCACCATACTATATGATATGTAAAGCACAACAAATCCAGCCTCTGCTTGTAGCTGTCCACCTAGAGCTCCCTACCTAAGAGCGTGGCCCAATACTGCAAAACTTCGGTGAAGATGAGTTCTTCCAGCTACGGAAAAACTACTTCCTCCTCAGCGAAGCCGGCCCTAATATCGGGGCTGCACAGAACATTCTCAGGATGCAAGATGATGCCACTTGTCGACCTTCTCTCTCTCCTCGATCCCGGTACACCGCGGCTTACCGGGGTAAGTGGAGTCACGGGAGCCACCCACGGGTCCCAGGCCGTGAAGCATCCCTGAACAAAACAGCTCAGAGGCAGCCTCGGGCCCACCCTCGCTCACCTGTCCTCCGGCTCCAGCTGTCTGCAGCTCCAACAGTCACCAGCCCCAACGGCCTCGAGGACCAACTCACCGGCAGCACTGCCCGGCTGCACGTTTGACGTCAGGTTCAGCGTGACCGCGGCGCACCGAGATGAGCTAACGAAGGGGCGGGCCGGGGCATCTGTCGCCCCCGCCCCAGGGCTCGAGAGCACATCGCAGCGCCCTCTGCAGTCACTGAGCCGTGCAGCTGGAGGGACGCGGAAGAGAATGGGCGGGGAGAGGAGAAGCCACGCCCTGCTGTTCCCCTGAGGCGGGGAGGCTGGGAGCTTGCTCCTGGAAGTGGAGGTTCTTAGCTCCGGCAACTTTCGGATCCGTTCTGGGGTTGTTTTTCAAATGCAAGTCACAACCCATTCGTGGCTCAGGTATCAATTTAGTGGGTCGCGACCAGCATTTTATTTTTAATTATTGTTTTTGCGGTATTGGGGTTTGAACCCGGGGTCTCGCACTTGCATAGCTGTTGTTGGCAGGGTGTCCAGTTGGTATCCAGGCCCTTGGTGTCCCGATCAAAGAATTGAGCAAGACACACAAGTAACAGGCAAAGTACAGATTTACTGAAGGTGAATGTGGAACTAGCGTTCGGTAAGGCAGAACAGAGCATGCTGAGAAAGAGAGGCTCAAGGCCTGATGTCTGGAAATTAGTGTTTATATGCCGAGCTGTGATGTGTCTTCCCTATTCCCTGATTGAAGACCTTACCGCATTGCCCCCCATTGGTTACCTTATGATTCCTGATTAGAATATTTGTCCAATTTTCTCCCATTTGTTACTTTTAAAATACAGAACATGAGGCGGGAGTTGTCATGGTAAAGGAACTTTTCCTACACAGGGACATGACTCTTCTCAGCAGCATCCTTCTTATATATTGACAGACTGACAGATTTGGCTCCATGGAAATGTTATAGGCCAGGCTATATGGGCAATGACTAAACAGACTCCATTGTAGCTTGACTCCATGTTATGTAGGAAATACTTCTCCCGTGGAAACACCCCGCCTCTGTACCCATCATCAGTTGCTTAGCATGACATGTTTGGCAACACAAGAAGGCAATTCTTGTATAATGAAAAATTGTTCTCTTTTTGATTCCTATTTTCCTAAACAATGTGCCATGTCAACAGTGATGTCAACAGTGATTGTCTAGATGTTAGTAACCATTCTTTAATTTGTACCTAAGTAAGGTCATTTTGACCCACTTCCCCCTCTGCTAATGATTTTAGATCTCATCATGTTTGTAATTTAAAATCATACCAACAGACACTTATGATTGATGATACTGACTCATGGTATAAAAATCCCTACAACCCTATGGTTAGGGCTGTTCTCCCAATAGCCATTTTTGGGGCATTGTGTGAGACAGTCAGCAGGACAGCTTAATAAAGACTCTCAAATTTGGACTTCTCAGTGGTGATCAGTCTGTTAAGTTGCGCCCCATAACAATACCCTGCCTCAACCATCTTCCAGTGCGAACTCCTCCCTAACACTACCTCTGAGCTACAATCTCAGCCCATTTTTAAACAATGACATGGAAGGGAGGAGACCTGCTCCCCATCCTCAGGAAGCTGCCTGGCTGCTCCTGCTTGCTGGTCTCTGCCCTGATCTCTTTCTGTGTAGGAGGGAAAAGATGTTTTGGTGGGAGGCATGGAAAGTCTGGAGCGGTCCCTGAAGGGTCCCTGTTTCAGCTAGTCAGGGGAGAGAGTACAGCTCCTGTTTAAAAATGTTTTGTCCATTGACAACTAAACATAAAAAATAAAAAAAAAAAAATGATTTAGAAAAAAGTAAGGTCTCAGTAAATGCATATCCAGTGAAAGTTAAGATCTCTAGATAATGCTTTACAGGATCCAGTTGATTAGGACCATTTTGAGGTCAATGACTTCAGAAAACTGTTTAGACCACTTACTACTAAAGTTTATCTTATCTCTTTAGGAAATTTTCTTTGTTTTTTGTTTTTTGGGTTTTTTTTTTTTTTTTGCTTGTTTTTTGTGTTCATAAATTTATTAAATATACTCTAAACTCTTCCACAGCCCATTCTCTCGTCCTCAGTAATTCTCTGGGTGACACCTCTGTTCATGGAAACTTCATCCAGCCCTAGAGGATCACCTGCTGTCACTGGCTTACAAAGTGAGTTAAGATAAGCAGTCTAAATTGTCAAAATTCTTATGTAGTGGCTCCTAAAAGTCAAGACATCCTTGTAATCATTTTGACTGTATCTGAGGACAGGGCATTTGCTCCTGAATCTAAGGAAGAATGTACAAATTACATTCTGAGGCCAGGAAGTTCACCTTCAAACTAGAGTTAATTCCCCTTAGATTGACCTAAGGGCTGAATTAATTTTTGTGTTTCAGGCAAATTTTAGAGAGCTAATTACACACACTCATCTTGCAATGACTGGGACCTTGGTTCTTTCAGTACAGAAAGGACTGAAGTCCTCCAAAGTAATAGCTTTTAACAGTTAAATGAGAGTAATCTGCTGCCTTCCTGTGCAAACAGTTACCTTAATTTTGGCCATTCTGCCTGTTATTTTGTTGGTGAAATATGTGGGTTCTTCTGGGTTTTATAAATAGACTATTATGTGACCTCTCCCAAGCCAAGATAATTGGAACATTCTTAAGATTTAGTTTTTGAATATAAAGCAATTTTGAAAGACTTGCACTTCAAGAATGGTGAAATTTGGCTACCAAAGTACAACTAAGTTTTTTTTTTTTTTTTTTTTTTTTGCAGTGCTGGGGGTTTGAACCCAGAGCCTTGTGCTTGCAAGGCAAGCACTCTACCAACTGAGCGATATCCCCAGCCAAGTTTTTTAATACTTTTTTTAGTTGTAGATGGACATGATACCTTTATTTTATTTATTTATTTTTATGTAGTGCTGAGGATTGAACCCAGTGCCTCACACATGCAAGACCAGCATTCCACCACTGAACCACAACTCCAGACACACAACTAAGTTTTACCACAACTCCAGACACAGAACTAAGTTTTAATGTGTGTGATTTGAGTTTGTGTGTTTTTACTTTTTGCACATTAACTGTAAATACTCCACTTCCAGATTATTCTAAATGCATACCGGTCATTTTTATGACTCATGACTTTTATCTATTATTCATATACTAAGATGTTCCCCTTCTGTGTACTTACTTCCAAATCTGCTAATATTAATTTTCAAATGAAGCAAGTTGTTTCGAATAAAAATTAAGTTAATCATCTTTAAAAAACAAATTAAACCAAATCAAGAAAAATAAAATAAAGGTTGTTAAGAGTATATCATGCATAATAAATTTGTGTCATATTTTGTAAAAATTGTGTTTCACTTATGCAGGTCTCGGGTCACAAAGGAAATTCTGCTTCTGGCCATAAAATTTAAAAATGATTGCCATAAAGGCTTTCTAGGGCTAGAGATGTAGCTCAATGGTAGAATACTTGCTAGTATGTGCAAATGCAAGGCCCTGGGTTCTACCACCAAAAAAAAAAAAAAAAAAAAAGACTTTTTAAATATTTTCTAGATGTATAATTTGATAATTATGATAAGAACTCCAAATCATTTACACATCATTTAAAACAGATGTGTAAGCATTTACTTTCACCCCTGTGCCCCCAGAGCACCAGGCCCCTGGGATCATTGGCAGGTCTTTAGCATCAGGACCATGAAGCAGGGATAATTGGCCTTTTTGTGCCATGGATGTCTTTTGCATCTGATGAAGCCTGTAAATCCTGTCTCAGCATAATGTTTTTAAGTGCATAAAAACAAAACACATAGGATTACAAAGGAAAACGGATATATCAAAAGTTATCAAAATATTTGTAAAATTGTAATATATGTACTTTTAAATGAATGTAGAGACTAATACCTTCTGTAATTTCAAAGCAGCTATGCGCATAAACAATATTTTGAATTATATGTAACAACTGTAATGTGATAGGAAAATATCTGTAATTTGTATTAGTGATAAAGTCAGTTACTGCTTATACTTCTGGACTTATTGCATATATTCATAATTAGAGAAAATATTAAATTCCAGTTAGAAGTTAAGAAAAATAAAGACATAATTATTTTCCTGTCAAAGTTCACAGATACTTTTAATCCTGGTATCAGCTCTTAAAGAAAAGTTCTGTTACTATTCACATTTTAGAGATGACCCTGTGAGGTTACATAATTTACCCATTCAAGATGGGAAACCCCCATTAGTCCTGACTTCTGCTCAGCCCAGGTGGAGGGAGGGCAGCTCCCTGGACCCTGTATGAGGCTCTCAAAGTCTTCTAATGGGGACCTTCTCTAATCCTCTTCAGAACCCTACATGCAAAGTTTAATGTCAGGGACCCCACCCCACCTTTCTGAAGTTGATCCCAGGGACCCTTCCTGACCCCCACAGCTGGCACCCTATTCTCCTTCCTTTTCTCTCCCTCCCTTCCTGCAGACTGCAGTGTCTCCATGGTGTCTCTCTCTTGTGGATGCCACTCCTCACTCAGTCTCCTGTGTCTCCCCCTTCTTTGATCTATTAGCACCTTCTTCTCTCACACGCCCACACAGACCAAACCCAGGCCCTTTTTATTGTTCCCAGGTTGGGCACATAAGGGCTAAACAACTTAGACTCTAAAGCCACAATGCCTGGGTTCAATCTTGGAGGGTAACTTAATCTTTACATCCATGGGTCACTTCACAGGGACATCCCTAAGATGGGGATAACAATAAACTTCTTTTTTAGAGCTGATTTGAGGATTAAAAGAGTTAGCATATGTAAGATGCTTAGAATTGTTCCCGGTGCTAGACACACACACACACACACACACACACACACACACAATACTCAAAATACCAGCCTATTGCTTTTACAATTGTTAACCCAGGAAGACACAAACATTCAGCCTACCCTTAGGGAAGAACCTGAAAGCCCCAAGTTCTCTTTCTCTCACCAACTTGCTGGACAGCTTAGAGTAAGTGCTTCTTTGAAGCTTATAGCTCAGGCAATGATGCACTCTTGATATTTCACAAAGACCTTTCTAGAAAGTTATGTCCCTCCAAAAGCAGTGATTCACATACTAATTTAAAAATCACAAGTTTTTATCATCCATTTTTATATGTGTATGTTATTTATAAATCATGTATATGGACTACTCTACTAATATATTTAGGTACATTATAAAACAAATACAAAAACAGAATTTTTGAGATTAAAATAAATATAATCAGAATGTCTGTTATTACCTTCCCATACCCCAGTGAGTGATCTTACTCATCATTTGGGATGCAAAAATCCCACCTGGGAGACCCTAATGCCTCCAAATATTTGTTTTGGTTGGAAACCGCTGGAATGCTGCAGCGGTGAACAAATGGACTGAGCTTTGTACAATGGGAAGCACAATGACACAGAATACTGGTGCTAATGCTAGGGGATGGAGATTAGCCATATTTTATACAAAAACGTAAACTGACCTGGAAGAAGGTCAAGGGTTACTCAGCCAGAAAAAGTGAGAATGGAAACCCAAGCTTCTTTCGCAGATGGCTTTTTTTCTTTCTTTCTTTCTTTCTTTCTTCCCCGCCCCCCCCCCCCATTTCTAATTGCACAGTGTTAGGGGAGAACAGGAGGTTCCAGGAAGGAAAGAGGTGACTGAGGGTGAGGGCAATGTCGTTAAAGAGCCAGAGGCAGCAATCTTGGTTCAAAACCACAGGGACATGTGGCTCCTTTCTGTAGCTGGTCCATGGAGACTGAACCAGAGAATCTCCTGGAACTGGCTTTCTATCTTGTAGCCAGGGTCCCTGGACAGCATCAGCAGGCTTGTATCTGGGGGGAAACAGGCCACAGATGCAGAGCCATCAGCCAGGGGCTTTGCCACCACTGTCCAGAGGGTGGCAGTCACTGCCTGTGTATGGCCCTTTGGCCTGTGCCTGCTGATGGAATAGGAGTACTTGCCCTCCTGGCGTCTCTAGATCCCCAGAGGCAGTGAGCACCTCCTGCAGAGTCATTATGGAACCATAAGCAAGGGCCTCATAGTCATAATACTATAGCTTTAACCCCTGGTAGGTTTCTAAGTATGGTTCCCAGACCAGCAGTATCAGCATCACCTGGAAATTTATTAAAAATGCAAAACCTTCAGGCTCTATCCCAAACCTACCCAACAAGAAAAACTGGGGGTGGGCCCAGTAATCCAAGTTTACCATTCCTCTGAATCAATGGTGCAGGCTGTTGTATGAGGATGACTACTCTCCTGCCAAATGAAGAGGAGGCAGCCAGGTACCACCAAGGATTGTTGCTAAGCTCTGGTGATGGTGCCCATAAAGCCTGGAGGGAGGAAATTGTGAACCTCACGTCCCCTGGGTCCCTGGAGACAGCTGTGGGATTCCCACCTGTGATTCCATCAGATCCTGTCAATGAGGTCCCCCAAAGGAGTTATGGAGAACGTAAGGACAGAAGAAAGAGAGCTCTTGGAGGGGCTACTGAAGCCCCCTATGCTCTGTACCCACCTGACTAAAGGGCTACCACTTATGGGCATGGCCAGGGGACTGGTTTTCTTAGTACCCAGCAACATGTCAGGTTGAGGTTCCATTTTATTTGATTCACCTGTTGCTGGCCAGAGGTTGCCCATGGCTACTTTGCCTGTATTCATCAAATAGGCCTATGTGAGGCTAAACTGGGAATATTCAATGGACTCAGATGGAATTCCTGCCCCCAACAAGCTCACAGTGACTGTCTCACCATCCTTCAACAGGATGAACTTTCTGGCTAGAAAAGCCCTCATCCATCTGCTTCTCCCTGTCAAAAGACTAAGAATTATATATCCTCATTGTTGTAGAAAAGGTGGCCCAAGGACTGCACATGGTTAATCCCAAGCACCTAGTAAAACTGTGGTAGAGCAGGAACTAGAAACGAGGCTTCCTGAGTCCCCACAAAGCCCGCCTTTCTGCTCCTGAGCATGCAGTGAGCATGACCCGAAGAGATACCATGGGTGACCAGGATCTGGACCCTCCTCCACAGCCTGCAGTGCCCACATCCTTCAAATATGGGCAGCCGGCAGGAGCCAAAGTGCAGCTGGAGGAAGCAGGACCTGTGCTGGGGGTGGAAGGGATACTGGGCAAGCCTGGGAGTATATAACAGTCTGCTGCAGCTGGGGCCCACACCAGAACATTCTGAACTTTATTGGCATTTACCTTCTAACGTAGGAAGCAGCAAAGTCAGGCTGCAAAAACAGGCTGCCAAAAAAATTGAGAGTAGGAGAGTGGCCAAGGAGGCCAGACTGATGGGCCTGCCAGTCCCCAAATGATGGCAGGAATGTCAGTGGGGGGTGAGGGTGGGTTAAGCCAGTGCCACAGTCTGTAATTGATGAGCTAGGAGAGGTTTGTGGGTCAGTCTGATGAAGAAGGTGGAGGGGGGCATACCTGGATGGTGATAGTCTCAAAGCAGCAGAGGAACAGGGATTCCCATAGTGTGTTGGCAAATATTTAATAATAGGCTCTCAAGAGGTGGGGCACTAAACCTGGTTTGCCAATAGCATTTGCTAATTTCCTTATTGTAAATACAACTCCTGTGGGTGATTCAAGCAACTACCTGATGGTGCTGACTTCTGTGTGCAACCAGCTCTTGTGAGCTGCCTGAGTGGGCTCCAGCACACCTGAGTGGTCTTGACATTGCTGAGGGTGTCACCCTGACTCAGAGTTCATGGGCACACATACCCTGCTGCGTCCACTCTGAAGCCTGCCAGCAGATGGTGTCCTCTATGGAGAGTTAGGTACAGTGACAGCAGAGTTGGAATTGAGAGAACTGAAAATGTAGGGACTCTTACTTACAAAGTTAGGGGCAGTCAGAGGGTTAAGGGGAGCATAGGGTCTGTACTCCAGAGGTTGGGGGCAAAACAAGCTTTGGGGGAAGAATTCTGTGCTTTGAGGCTCCTGGTGGAACCTGGAAACCCCTTCCAGCAACAGCGTATGTAGAGACTCCTACGAGGAAGAACAGGTGCCAGTGCCAAGCCAGAAAGGCTGGGAAAGCTCCAGGGATGCTGTATCGAATGCATTTCTGAAGAACAAAGGGAATTCAAGAAGCCAAAGGTGGCTTTAGAACAGCTTCACTGCAAAGCTCCCAACTCAGGGAGCTGGTGACCAAGCCCGTGTCCTTTACTCCTTAACTGCTGCTGTACTAACATCGAGAGCAGAAGAATTAGAGCCTGTGGAAACCTTGCTGTGCAGTGACACCCAAGTGCCTAGGAGGCTATGTGGCATAGTGGCCCAACACAGAACCTCACATTGGGAGCCATTATCATAATGGTCCTCTTATCATTCCTACTTCTGAGCACTGTGTGCCAGGCACGAAGCTGGGAACATCACCTACACTGCCTCATTAAGCCATCCCTGGATTTGAGGAGTCTCTAACCTGCCTCCTGAGCCCTTTCTGAGCCTCAGTTTCCCAACTGTCTGTCCATGAGGCCATTGGCTCTGGACTCCCTTCCAGCTTTTGTCTGATGCACCTCAGCTGTACTCAACCGGCAATGTTTTTTTCCACTGTCTTGTTACCTTGGCTGTGAGCTGCCTGTGTTGCCTGCAACTAAACTGTCTTCTTTAGTGTATAGGATGCTTTTTGTACCTCACTTTGTGGCTCTGTACCTCACTTGATCTGGTCATTACCCTGGGATCTATTCTACACAGATTTCTACCAGCTCTGCCCAAATGTAAACTGAGGGCACCCCACTACCACCACCACCACTACCACCAATCTGTACCTCTAATTTCCCACCCTGGAAACCAGTCCACATTCACCCAATGTTAGGGAATTTACTGCCTATGGGGCAGCCTTGACAATGGGGGATCTACTCAATAGGCAAGTGCTTCTCCCTTTATCTCCTTGAGACACCTGACACAAGGCTGTACAATATCAGTGGCCACCTCAACAATGCATCCTTGATTTGGCTTGCTCTTCTTCCTTTGTTTCACCCCTGTCCCTCACTCCTACTCCCTGGGATCACATCCCTAAACAAGCTCCCTGCTTGGGTCTTTGTCTTAGACTCTGCTTTGGAGGAAGTCCAGGCTGAGTTTCCGAGTGACCATGACTGTAAATAATCTATTCATGATAGATAATGTGGGCTGATTTTTTGCATGCTAATGAAGTTCCCACTCTTTTGCATTTGAAGAAAATTTCTTGAGGGTAAGAAGGCTTGGTGGGATGCAGTCACTCTGAAGGGTCTTTTACCATCCAGAGGAGTGGGTATTGGAAGGCCTGGAACCAGGAGTTCTGTATGGAAGCTGGGAGATCAGTAAGGAGCCTGTGCTGGGTAGTTTGGGCTGTCTGTGAAAACTCAGCACTTTTGTGTAGGGGGATGGCTGCTATTGAGGGTGTCCTTGTTACTGAGCCAGGTTGGTTTTGCCACCATGCATCATGCTAGTCATTGAAAGACGAGTTTTCAAAGTAAAATTTATTCACAGGGTGGAAACAAAAGAGCAAGTCTCAAATCCACCTCCCCGAGGATAGGGTTTGGAGATATTTATGGGCAGAGACGTGGGGAAAGGTGATTAGAAGTTAGGAAGTAATCTGTGGTCTGCACATGTGTAATCAGATTTCATCAGCTGTTACCATATTTCTATAGCTCTGAAACAGGTGATTTTTAAAGTCAACCAAGAGCAGATGAAGCAGGTTAAGTCCAGAAAAGCAAGTGACTAAAAGCAGGTTAAGAAGCAGGCTGAGGCTAAATGGGTTACTCAGGTTTTCCCTTGCTTTCACCCTGTGCCTACAGAGTTATCCTGAACAAAGCCGGGTGCAAAGGAACTGACTCAGGTTCTCATTGACTTCAATTCCATGTCCCCGCAGGACAAGGAATCAAGCAAAAGATGCCCCCAGACTGCAAATATCGTCTCTGAACACTCAGTCATGACTGAGGTCCCTGAAAAAAGGCAGTATTTGGGATGAGGTGAGGAAGTTGTGCCCAAGGGAATGGCCAAAACCCAGTAGCATCTCAACCCGCAGAGACCTGGGAGGCGGGTCATGGGATGGGAGGCTCATTGGCAGACCTCTACAGGGCAATGTTGGTTTGGAGGGGGCACATATGGGCTCTGATCTCAAGCCAGGCCAGAACCTAGTGACTGGTCACAGAGAAGTGCCTGGGCCCATGTGGAGAAGGCTCTTTCTCATAGGCAGAACCACTTCTCAGGGCAGGGACTGCCTTAGAAGTGTAAAACCTCCCGTCCAGGATTGGTGAACAAGTTGCGGCTGAATGGCCAAATGGACTGGCTGATGAGACTCCAGGCCATGGGGTGGACTTCCAGCTACCTCTCACCACCACCCTGCTATCACTTCAAGATCATTCCTGTTGCCGAGCTGTCTTCAGGAGGGCTGCAGAAGATGGCAGAAGTCTTAGAACCAGAACAGTCTCTAAGACTCCTTCAACCTTCAATGTTCACCCAACCCACAAAAGGCTCTCCCCCAGCACCCCTCCCTCTCAGCAGCCAGATCTTGGGGCATTCTGCTGTGCACAGCTGTAAGATAGAAGGTCCGACACGGGGTTCAGAGGCTATGGTCTGGAGTGAAGCCCTGCTCACACACCTCACAATCTGGTTTCCTCAGGTGCTGTTTTCCCAAACCCCTACACTCTGAGTCTCCAAATCCAGATGGTCATGCAGTGCTCAGGCCAAGCCAGGCATCCTTCTCTGAAGCTCCAGTCAGTGTCTTAGCCTCCTCAGAGGCTCCTTTTGAAAGGAGGAAGGAGAGAGTACCACGAATGAATGCACATAGTTGATAGCCCAGCAGGGCCTCAGGGTACTGAAGGGCTTTATCTGAGGGAGGCGAACTAGCTCTATGACATGGATCCAGAACATATAACTAGAAAGGGACCCAGGTGCATGGGGAGCAGGGCCACAGAAGGGTCTCTGGGTCTAGGGCTATTAAAATTCCCATGACAACCAGGCTGAGGCTGTGTAGGAATCACTACCCTATAAAGAGTCAAGGGGTCCTGGTTGTTGGAGAAGGATAGAGGGACTTCAGCAAGACCTGCTAGGAGGTAGGCTGGGCGGTTCAGAGTAATGAAGCCACACTCTTCCCTTCTGCCTTGTCCCTTTCCAGCCTGGTGTATAACGGGCTTCCTACTTTGTAACACACCATGACCTACCCTCCTTGGAATTCTGGAATTATCTTCCCTGCTCTCTGGTCCTCTTTATTCTTATTCCTAAACCAGAGGAGTGCCCAGAGCTGCCAAATTAATTAACAGGGGAACCAAAAGCAGGAACCTCCATCCCCAGAGGCCTACCCAAGGAGCTATCATTTTCTGGGAGGACAGAATTGTGCCAGGCCAGAGTTGCATTCTAACTGGGCTCAGTCACTTCTAAGAGAAGTGACTTCAACTCTTTAAACCTTAGTTTTCTTGTCTGTAAGATGGAGATAACTTCTTCATGGAGTTGCTATGAAGATTAAATTCATCAGGTAAGGGCTCTGCTGACCTTAACCCCATGCCTGGCTGGCAGAAAGTGCTCCATAAACAGGAGTTGTTAGTGATGGGGTCATCCCTTCCTGTTTGAATCTTTTGTTTTGCTAAAAAGGCAAACCTAGGTCTAAAGAGAGGACATGAGGCAGGGCATGCCTGTAATCCCAGTGACTTGGGAGACTGAGGCAGAAGGATTGAGAGTTCTAAGCCAGCATCAGCAATTTAGCCAGGCCCTAACCAGCTCAGCAAGGCCCTGTCTTTAAATAAAATATAAAAGGGTTTGGGATGTAACTCAGTGGTTAAGCACCCCTGGGTTAAATCCCTGTTACCGCCCCCTCCCCCAAAAAAGGACATGACTGACCAGAGATCCCCCAGAGTTCCTTTTCCCCAGGACTAAAAGACCAAACTGAGCAGTCAAAGCCCTCTGCAGCGGCAAGGGAGGGAAAGGCCTTGGCTGGGTAGCCTCAGCCCCATCACCTATTTGTTTTGTTCAAGTATCGTGTTCATAGCTCCCCTGGGATCCAGTTTCCTCCATCACACATACTTGGGACTCCCTGCATGGCCAGGGTCTCAGTCAGCCCAGAAGGGCACTGTGGTCTGGCCTGGCAGGGTACAATTCTGTCCTCCCAGATAATAATGGCCCTGGGGCCAAGCCTCTGGGGATGGAGGTTCCTGCTCTGGGGTCCCTTGTCAATTAATTTGGCAGCTCAGTGTCCAGGGGCAAGTGGTCTTTGAGAGACATAATGTATCCACGTCAGAAATGAGTTATGGGATTCGCCACGGGGCTGTGATCATTCTTCTCCCCTCCACTCCACCTCCCCTTGAGACCTGCTTTGTCATCCGGTTCCAGTGTTTGCATGCATCATTGCCTGGCCACCCCCTGGTCAGTGAGTGACCACAGGGGACTCATTGGAGGCACATTATCGGCCACTGGTTGTGAGAGATGATGGAGGGCCAGGCCCATCTGCACACACATTAGGCCCTTTGTCTTTGGCTCAGTTGGGAAGATGAATGAGGCCTGTCGCTAGGCCTTGCTGCCTGGGGGACATAAGGGGCCTGGAACAGACCTTGGGCTAGGTGTTTGTGGGGTAGAAAGCAGACTGTGCCTGCCTCTGCAGGCAGATTCAGAGCAAACAAGCCTAACTAGAGACAGCTGAGAGGAGGCAGTAGCGAGGAGGAATCCCAGAAAGCCACGTGAGTCAGGTGGGGTTTCTGCTTGACGTATGCCAGTGTCCCCTCCACCCCACGTTAAAGCTGGTGTTTGGTCTTGTAGGATCCCATTTGCATTGCCGTAAATGCAGGGCAATGGTTCTCAGACTAGCAGATTCAAGCTCCTCACTCTGATAAGGAACCCAAGGCCTGAGAAAGCCAGGGACATGCCCAAGATTCCTTCCAGACTCAGTAGCAGGGCCAGGATGAAAACTGATACGAAAAACTCCCACAGACACCCCACCCCCATTTAGCACAGATCCAACTAAACATACCGCCAATGACACCAAGACAAGGTGCAGGGGCTGGGGTTGTGGCTTGGTGGTAGAGTGCTTGCCTAGCATGCAGGGGGCACTAGGTTCGATCCCCAGCACCACATTAAAAAAAAAAAAAAAGACAGGAAGGAAAAAAAAAAGAAGAAGAAGAAGACAAGGTGCAGCTTCCTGAGGGCAGAAAAAGCCAAATGAGGCTTTGATCACATTTCTGGGTATGTAGGAGGCTGTGTAGTTTCAGAGCACTAGGCAGTCAGGAGCACATTAAAGATGTGAAGTGGAGGACGCAAATTTGGTGGAGCTGCTCCCAGGTGGCCCGTGTGAGCTTCCTCAACACCAGTAAACACATCACTCAGCGGCTCATCGACTTTCTGTGGCTCCCCATGGCCCTAGCCCACAGTCCTAATTCCTTGGCCTGCATCTGGGGCCCTCTGTGCACTTCCTATCCCAACCTATCTCTAGAAAGTAGTGCAGTCAAAATGTCACTGACCCTGGGAAGTCTTCCTCAGGACTCTGTGAGCTGATCCTAGTACTACCATGCTGGTAACTGCACTCTGCCTGATTTTAAAGAACCTCATTTCCAGATCTCTTCTCTGTTGAAGTGTATGTGCATGCCTTACCTGGGGCCCCAGTCCTGAGACACAGCCCAGCAGAGTAACTCAGTGAATGCAGGCAGGCCAGAAGGAAATGCCTATAGGCCCTACTCTTTGGGAAAGCATTTTGGACCTAGTTGCCAAGATCCCTCTCATGATCCTATCCTGTCCCCAGCAACCCTGCTCCTAGGGCAGTTCCTTAAGGAAATAATCCAAAATCAGGAAGAAAAAAAAAAAAAAAAACTTTAGAGACATAGATGCTTATTGTAGTACTCCGTATCGTGTTAAGAAACTAGCAAATCCTAAATGTCTAATAGAGGGGACTGGGGTAAGCACATGAGTAGACATCCATATGATGGGATTATCCACACCAAAGGTTCTGAAGCTGATAGGAAAGGGGAGGAGACATGTAATTTTGGAATGTTTAACCATTTTATAAGTACATTAAGTTTGAAGATCCATTTCTACATATGCATGGGTGATACTTTTCTGAACTGTCAATTCTCTTGATCTCTTTGTTTACTCCTATACCAATTCCTATGGTTTAAAAAATTTTTTTTAAATTTTGTGGTGCTAGAGATTAAACCTGGGGCCTTGTGTCTGCTAGGCAAGTGCTCTACCACTGAACTACACCCCCACTAAGATATTTTTTTTTTTATATCTGGTGAGATAATTTCCTCCTCTTTATCCTTTTCATAATTGCCTTAGCCATCCTCATATATTTATTCACTCATACAAATTTTGGTGCCAATCTGCCAAATATGAAAAAAAATCTTGTTAATATTTTGATTGGGCTTGAATTGAATTTATAGAGAATTTGGGGGGAGGGAATGGAAAGTTTTACAATAGTAACTCATCCCAATGTATTATTTTTGAAAATTAATTTTAAAAAAAGTAGAGTGAATATCATATAGCAGCATGGAAACTGCTTATGCTATAAAACTAAGGGGAAAAAACATGGTTCATAATTGTGTTACCATGTGACTACCCCAGAACAGATGTGGAGTAGAAAATTAGAAGGAAATATAAACATGCAAACACTGGAGGATTTTTTTTTTCTTTGTTCCATTTTTCTAATTTTTCTACAAATTACTTTTACCTAAAAAAAAAAAATACTCATTTTGAAGAAGACGGACATTAAAATAAATTCAGAACATATCCTCAAAGGGAGACCAGCATGAAGAAAGAACTCAATATATCCCATCAAGAAAGACTGGGAAACAGGAAACTCAGTGTGGAGGTGGAACAAGCCACTCAACTTCTCTCTATTTCTGTGTGGTAGCTATAGGCCCAGGCTAGAAGACCCCAAAGGCAGAGTGAACAGGGCAAGATGGCTGAGGAAGAGCTCCCTCTCCGATTGTGCCCTGCCCTCAGTGGCTCTGGCTGCCTGGGGCATGCCTGGGGGTGCATAAAAATGCATATGTAATGAGAAGATCTCCCCCAGGTGCCCAGGTCTAGTCCAGCCTGGGAATCTGTGGCCCTCAGACTCCAGACACTGACCTGAGAAACTGCCCTGTGTCCACGTGACCTATGACCAGGGAGTGGACTTACCCATTAGAGGTGTCTAGTGAGCCCTGCTGAGGGAGAAGAGGCACATGTAAACTCAAAAAACAAGACTAAGCCCATCCAGAGAGCAGAACCAGACCTCTAGGAAACAGCCCATTCACTACTGATCTCTTTTGCTACCCTCCAGAATGGTGGCAATGCCTAGATTTGGTTTCCAAGGACTCTTCACCAATGACACACAAGAACTATTGTCTTAGGATGTGAATTTGCCCTGTCAGGCTAGCCTGGACTGTTTTTTTGGTGGTGGTGGTACTGGGGATTGAACCCAGGGGTGCTCTACCACTGAATTATATCCTCAGCCATTTAAAAAATTGTTTGTTTGTTTGTTTGTTTGAATCAGGGTCTCTCCAAGTTGCTGAGGCTAGCCTGAACTTGTGTCCTCCTGCCTCAGCCTCCTAAGTTGCACCTACCTGAGCCTGAAGACCATACCAGAGGAGTGAAGCAGCCCACATCAAATCCACCCTGTAGCATTCTGTGGTTTCAAAGTAGTTGAAACAATAAAGAAATTTCCCAAACAGACGTTTCTTCCCCCACCTGCCCACCTCTGCCCCCACCCATTACCCTCTTCTAGAGGGTAATGCCTCCTCCAGGAGAGTTGTGTCAGCTGTCAGGGGCAATGGATGTGTCAGTGCAGAGAGACAAGATGGATGGCTAATGGTTAATGAGTTAGGGACTCTGACCCCCCCTCATGGACTGGGGGCGGATGGCTCTAATGACCACTGGGCCTGGTCTCCCAGAAGACAGGCTGCCAAACCACTGCTATCCTTCATTTGTGCCCCCCAAAATGACTGTGGCAGGGAAGCCTCCACTCCCATAGAAAACCCACACTTCCCATCTCGGAGGCACCTATGCCGGGTAGACATAGAGGCATCAGAGCTTCATCAGGAAGGAACCAAAGGCAGGAGCAATAACAGTGGCATTTCAAAGCAGGCAGAGGAGACAGGTAAAGGCCTCCTCGGTCTGGGTATGAGGTCACCTGAGCCCAGAAGAACCTCCATTTGGGTGGAAGCTGCTTCCCCACAGAACTTCCTGGCATTTTATTTCTGCTTCTCTTCATTGTGGGCAAGGTAGGACACACAGATGATCAAAGACCTCAGACACAGCCCCTGCCCATTCCCGGGGGAACCTGCGAACCTGGTCAGATCCCAGGGCCTCCCAGGACTCCTGACTGATTAGCCATATGGACTGGGACCATGCACCATGCTTCCTGCCTTCACCCCTCCCTTCTCCTCCCCAGTCCTGGCCTCTCTGTCTGCCAGAGCCCCTTGTCTCCTAACCCTGAGGAGAAGGCAAACAAAGGCCTGGGGAGGGCAGGAAGAGCACAGCTTACACCAGCTGCTCAGTGTCACTTCACTCTGCACCATGCTCTTGGCTGGGCTCTGAACACAGAGATAAGCCAGACTTGGTACCTGGCCCAGTGCTACTCTGAGACTCAGAGGAAGACAGGTACACAAATACCTACGGTGAGCACTGTGGGGTTATGGT